>NC_082381.1:85145261-85458979 GCF_027477595.1 Haemorhous mexicanus | reverse complement strand
ATGTATTTTTCAAGAATATTTCTAGACAAATACTTGTGGAGGGTATCCATATTTAAGGAAAATTCCTGCTAAAGGATACAAATATAACCAAATTAATTGATTAGGAATTAAAACAAATCTTTGAAGATATATTTGAACAATTCCAAAAGTTTGGGCTCTAATAGTAAGAAATAAAAAATTTTTTTCATAAGCTTTTTTTCCAGTCTGTGTCACATGAAAATGTTCTTCACACGTTTCCGTCCACTTCAGCTTTCTCATCTATTTCAAACCTCATTTCAGTATGTCTTTTCAGCATTATTTAAACCTATTAATTTCTCTTTTCCTCTGGGATATATAGATATATTTTTACTCTGTAAACTATTTTGGGAAAGACTTCTTATGAACTGCCATGGAGAAGAACTAATATTATTACCAATAGGTAGCCACTTCCCAGGCTGAACTTCTAATTAAGTAATTCTTGGTTCATGCAGGGGAATACTAACCATGTATTCTGGGGTTGCCAGGGTTAATTGTCTGTCTAGACTGTAGGGACTGCATTTCTTTAACTGACAGATCACTAAAAGAGTAAGTGAAGGTCTCTGAAACATGATTATAATTTTATATAAAACAGCTATATTATAAACAGCTATATATAAAACAGACTCTCTTCTTGGAGCATCACATGTAGGTGGAGGAAGATTTGGGTAGCAGAAGGAATGAGGTACACAGCAGAACAGTTAAAATGAGATAAAGGACAGATGGAGCAAAGAATAGTTCAGCCTGGAGAAGGGATTAAGTCACTGCATTTTGTTTGTGTGGTTGTCTCGGTGTCACTGGATTTTGTAGGTGTTTGAATTAGCACAGTGGAATGGTTGTTAAATTACATTACAGGCTCTGGAACCAGGAAATAGCTCACAACCCTCCAAAGAAGAAGGAACAAGCCAATACCATATTTTTTTGATGCAGAAATGGCCAAAATGTACTTAGAGATGACATTTTAAGTCAGCAGCAGAAGCCATTTCTGTGGGTGCAGGAATGGCCACATAAGGCAGTGTTCTGTAAATGGCTAAGTCAATTGGGAGACTTTTTTTTTTTAGGTTTAAGATTTTATATAATGAAACATCCTCACTGTCCAGGGGGAGTCATGCAGAGCTGTGGAATGGGTATAAGAGCTGAGGAATTTTGCCCCATCCAGTGGAAGATGTTTCAGGGACCCTTGCGATGGAAGCTAAACAACCTGAGTCCCCATGCAAGCTTTACCCTGCGCATAGATCCCAATAAATTACAATTTATTTATTTTCTCTTTTTTTTTCTTTTTTTTAACAGCTCCTCTGTCTGTTAATATCTGTGCACTGCACCCCGCTGGAGCACAGTCCACAGTGCTAGATGGTAAGAAGCTGACCCAAATTTAAACCAAGGTTTCCTTCCTTCCTGTAACCCTTTAGCAAGCTGTCAGCATACATTGCTGGAGGTAGAGTACTACCACCACTACTGTGATTACACTGTGTTAATTGGCTTCAAGCACTTTAAATTAATCAAGTCAGAGCTTAAAGTAAACTCCTGGCTCCTAGGGCGCTGGTAATGTGTACAGCCAGAATGTCACTGAGCTGATCCTGGATTTTCCCTAAACATTAGACATCAGCTATGTAAGAGTTCAGCTAGGTCTGTGTGCTTTCATCTCTCAGACTTGCCTAATGTCATATTGAATGAGATCATGTCCAGCAGCAATCCCAGTGCTTGCTTTGACAGGTTCTTGGGAGAGCTGTTGTTGCCTCAGCCTAAGAATATCCCATCCTGCCTCTCCTTCTGGACCAGCTGTGTTCCAGCTGTGAAGAACGGGTGGCAAGCTGGGCTGGGTGTCAGACACTATTAAAGCTGAAGTGCTGCTGCTGTGTTTGTTTCATGCCCTGTGGAACTTTGCCTCACTTACTTCAAGAGTAAAACTGAGCACATTAAATGATTTAGCAGCATGGTGGCCAGCTCAGTAACCTGACAGAAACACGTTTTCTGAGCAGTCAAAGTGTAATGCAGTGAATAAGCCCTTTTATAGTAATAAAATTCAATAACTGGCCAGAGTGGTTTTCCTATTAGATACTGAATAAAGCCTTCAGCGCAGCACTTTTTTTGTGTATCCCTTTTGAGTTTTTCAGACATCTAGTGATTACTGTAGTGTAGGTTTAGTTGTCATCTGATGTTTTGCTCATGGATTCTTGGCTTGAACTACATCTCCGTCATTGAATAGTGCTACTGATTTTCAAGGGATGTTAGAAGTGGAGGAGGTAAAAATTCTACAAAAAAAATTCTGTGGTAGTTTTGGTCAGCCTATAGGGATGTTCCTTGACACTTCCTTTGGATGATTTCTGTATCACATCTAAGCACCTGCTAAGGAAGACTGACTACAGATGATTTAAATTCTTCTTGTATTCAAAACATTCTTTGCTTAATGTGGAAGAGTTTAGGGAACAGATACCGCAGCTCTCTAAGATATTCTGTGGCATCACTGTTAAAGCTCTTTAACAGCAGCGATAAAGAAAAATTTAAAAGTTTCAGAAACAATCACTTCAAATAACTAATCGGTTCGGGAACCTAAGCACTGGAGCAAGAATTCTATTGGCTTTCAGACAGATTTTTGTCCCTAGTTGATAAAAATCCAGGTAAAACTATTACTGAGGATAGACCCATGTTGCCCTGTGATATTAGATTTTGTCCAGCTGTAACCCAGAGGTGTTTTGCCTCTAGAGATGGAGATACCACTCACACACCTCATTGGAGGAAGGGGGTTTGAGCACTCTGCATCTGTACCACTCCTAAGCCAGACAGCTCAGCCCTAGCATCAGCATTCAAAAGCTTTTGGCACCTTACTTATTTCAGGCATGAGAAGACAGAAGACAAATCAGCATAAGTTCCATAGGACAGAAACAAGGCTGATTTATTTAATGCACATTTCAGTCTATGAAGTGTGGTTTTATTTAAAAACATGTTTGAATAAACAGTGAGATTTTAATGCTGCTCAGAAGATTTGAAACCCCTAATACCCACAGATGAATGGGTTCCTTGCATGTGCATCTTTAAATTGTCTTTGAAATCCTAAAATATAGTTTGCAGAGTCTTTCAAACTGTTTGAAAATGTTTCAGTGGCTCAAAATATTACTTAACTCACAGTTGAAATCTTATTATCTCAAAACCTACGGGGAACAAGTGACATAAGTAATACGCCCATCTAATTATAATAATTTCACTTATAACTGAAATGCAGTTTCTCTTCAGAATATAGAAACACAGAAAAGTAGCCCAGTATTAAAGCTAAATCTCAGTAATCCAAATATGGTCAGTTCCTGTAGAGGTGATAAAGCATTTTCTAATACATTTCTATACACCATGCACTTGTCTTTACTTACTTTTTATTCACTATTAGAGGAATGATTTAAACTACTCATATTAAGAGATGGACTAAAAGAAATGTCATAACTAATTGATAAAAATATTAACACTTTCACTAAGCAAAATGTTATAATTTGAAATGGAAAGCTAACATGTTACTCAGGCTAATGGCCCCTAGAATCTACATGAATAACTAATCACTGTCTTACAATTCACTAGATATGCTCTTTTCCTTACCCTCTTGATTCTCATCTGAATAAATTTTTCTTAATGTTTATTTAATACTATCCCCAATAAAATGCAATACAGCACTTTTTGGTATTCCCTAACCAATTAAGCATAATAATTGAATCCCTCTGCTGCTTTTCTTATGTTGTTAATATAAATTCATAATTATCTGACTCCCATCCTATTAAGTGAGCTTTGGATCAGACCATATCTGGTCTTTTCTATTCTGGAATAGATCACTATTTTCTTTATAGTAGAATGGCTTTCTCTATGTTACATTTCTTCTCTGGACATGACCTTTCAGCATTTCACAGACTTCTGTAGCTGTAGCCCTTATCCTTTTAAAGTGCATAATAAATGCCTGTCAGACATTGCTGCAATGTGGTAACATATTGCCTCTACACTGGGATCAATCAAATCCCAGGGCCTGAGATTCAATACATCTTCTCTAAAAAATGTGAAATTTGCTGAATAAATTAAGGAGGAAGTCTAAAGTCCTTGTGGACATAAGTTAAGAAAACTAGTTTATACACAATGAGGATGACAATTATTCCTGTGTGTGTAGATAATGAGCTGTGTGGTCAGTTAAAAACCATGCACAGTTCCAGAAACATAGGCAGAGCTCTGAAGGCCACATATAATTTTGATAATTATAATATATTCCCTTCCATTTCTGTAATTATGACTTCACTGTGTCATTTCCACCTATCAGCACAGAAATCTCATGTGAGTTCCTGCTGCTCCAAGGCACTATTACTTGGTGTTGCATGGTTATTTGTACCAGCATATATTTTGTGCAAAATACAGCTATGTCAGATCTGTCTGGATTTTCTACTGGAATAAATGGCTTCTCCAGGTAAGGGAGAATTCCTCCGTGGCTCTTCCTGGTCTGGCTATTGTATGATCATTACTTTTTTTTGCACTCTTCTGAGTGACAACTTCTCCATTGCTAAATGGAGATAGATAAAGCCTGAAGTGGATGTACCTTGGGAGAATTACTTGCTATAGGGTTGGATCTAGACATTTCCCTTATCTTGAGCTTTCTTTCCACTGCTTCTCTTTTGTATTTGATCTCATGTGTTTCCAAAGACAGGCAAAAAGCCTTATCAGTAATTTACTGAGGAAGAAGGAATCAGAGAGTAAGTGTAAGGTTAGCTAGAAAGAATCAGTTTATTCTGCGCAATGGTATATCCAGTTTGGGTGCAAATTGTACGGTACTTGAAGTGAATCACTGAAATAGGCAGATAAAGCATCTGATTTAAACCCTGATTCAGCAGTGCTTTTCCATATAATACTGACAGATGACCATGGCTTGAATTACTCTCTCAGAAGTAAGGCAACATGATCTCTGTGAGTCTAAAATCCAAATTACCCTTTCACTGGGCAATATCAAACTCCTGTCAGAAAAATCCCAGCTGAGCTGTGATCACACAATGCTGCTGTGAGGACAGAGGGAGTGCATTGTGGTGATGACTGGACACCAGTGATGTTCCTCCTGCTCCCTTTGAGCTGCACACAGAATACAGACAGGATGTAAATTCAGATCCAAGCACAGACATGCATTAGGATATATTAACAAAATAAATGATTATTCAGTATCACTAAGGGCAGAAGCATATGGGCCCTTTTATTTTGCTTCTTCTAGGAGTTATTTTTTTTGGTTTTTTTGTGCTATTTCTAAGGGTTTTGTTGTTTTTTGGGTTTTAATTTTTTTTATTTTTTAATTTCTTAGAATGAAGAATTTTACTTTAAGAGCTGGAAGCAAAATTTCACTGCTGATATTCTTAGACAACATTACCTGTAAATTATAAGGCTTGGTACAAGTCTAACAGCCTAATTTATAAGGCTGGTGGTCTATTTTTTAGAATTTTGTTGAATACCTTCATAGTTCACTGTCATGGGAGAAAACTTCATTACTGAATATGAATCTATTACATTAGATCAGCAGAGCATGATGTATTTGGGGAAGGGCCTTTATCTAAAATTTGCTCTTAAACCCTGTGTTCTGAGTGGCTGCTGACCTCCCCTGTTGAAGAATATTCATGAATGAACAGATTTCAAAGCCAGGAGGGTCTCTTTCTGTAACCTAGCTAAAGTGATTCAGTAATGTGGGGCTGGGAGCATCATCTGGTAAATGTTGCATCCTGACTACAGCTCTTGCAGGAGTGAGAGTCTCTTTGTGAAAATATCTAGAAGTTCTTAAATCAAGATTTAAGGTAGTGAATTAATGGTCTTTTCCCAAATAAATGATACTATTATTTCATTACTCTATTTAAAAGAGTTGCCTTTGCATTTTATTGGGTGTTCTGAACCTCATTGCCAAAAGGATTGTCAAAAATCTCCAACATGAATAATTAGAAAATTTATCTCTGTGAACCATTTATATAAACCATACATTAGTTTAGAGGGCTATAACAGAAAGACTTATTTAATGATGATCTTTGCAGACTGTGCTATATTTCCTAGTTTGCACACAGAACAACTACACTATCTAATTAAGCCATCTAATCTGGATATTTAATCAATAAAGGTAAAGGCCATGATATTAAATTTCTTTTTTTTTTTCATTTCTGAGAGCCTGTTTCATTTCTTGGTCTCATGTTAGAAACTCTGTGTCTGTGTGTGCTTGTTTGAGCACATAATGAACCAACAGAGAGGAAAATAAATTTTTATGTATATGTGGATAGATATATGGATAGCATGCCTAATTACTTTGAGCAGAGGGTAAGACCAGATGAACCCCAGTGGTCCTTTCCACCCTAAATCATTCTGTTCTATGATTCAATCCATTGATCATTAACAGAATTTAAATGCTTCCCATTTGACCATGAATGGATATTTACTAAAGCTCTATCAGGTATTTTAGTATTACTTCCTTTCAGCCATTCCTCCATCTATACATCATATAATCAGAGAATACTAGACTGTTCTGGGTTGGAAGGGACCTTAAAGATCATATAGTTCCAACTCCCCTGCCATGGACAAGGATGTGACTCGCAAGATCACACTGCTTCAAGCACCATCCTGCCTGGGCTTGAACACTTTCAGGTCTGGGGAATCCTCAGCCTTTTTGGGAAACCTGTTCCATTGCTTCATCACCCTCTGAGTAAAGGATCTCTTCTTACAGCCAATCTAAGCCTGCCCTTTCCAGTTTAAAACCACTACCCCTTGTCTTATCACCATCTTCCTGTATAAAATGCTCCTGCCCATCCTTTTTATAAGCCCTCTTCAGCCCCTGGATGGGGCTCTAAATTCTACCCAAGCCCTCTATTCTACAGGCTGAACAAACCCAGCTCTCTGAGCCTGTCTTCACAGGAGAGGTGTTCCAGTCCTTGGAGCGTCTTCATGGCCTCTTCTGGACCTGCTCTAAGAGGTCCATTTATTTCTTGTGTTGAAGACCATGGAGCAGACACATCACTTCAGGTGAGGTTTCACCTGACCAGGGCAGGATCTGCCCCACTCCTGTGCTGGGGGATCAGCCCAGCACATGGGGGATTTCAGGTCAAGGGTACATCCAGTTCTCCCCTTCTCACAGCCCCAAGTGCCTCTCAGCAGGACTGCTCTCCATGAGTTCTCCCAGTCTTGACATCTGGGATTGCCCCAACCTGGTTGCAGCACCTTGCTTGGACTTGCTGAGCTTCATGAAGTTCTTGTGAGCCCATATCAAGTTTATCCATGTCCCACTGGGCAGCATCCCTTCCTTCTTTTGTGTTAGCTGCACATCGCTCAACAGAGGAAGACAAAGAAAGGCAAAACTGAACTAAATTCTGCAATGCATGTTGTCTGATTTTCTCAAAGCTTTCTTGACAACAGTCACATCTATCCATTTTCAATGCTTCTTTGAAAGTCATAACATTAAAATGTGATTGAGATTTACTGCCTATTGTTAGGGCATGATGTTGCCAGTTCATTTAAACAAAGAATCATAAAAAGAGGAGTGGAGTCTTTAGTTTTTTACTTCATGAGTAATGTTGATCTTTCGGAAAAAAATCTAAATTAATTTTCTGTAGAAGTGCATCCTTTCTTTTCCAAACTCTATTGCCAGAAGCAGAACAAAACAAGTATTTCATATGCATTGGTTGGTCCTATGCAGAGTTAGTTTTTTTCAGATTCTAAGTGTTTGAATGGATATGGCATTACACATTAACAGTAGCATCACAGCTACTCTCTGCTGCATTATTTTTTTTTTCCTTGGTACAGAAACCAAAATCAATTGTCCTTGGCTCTACAAAAATCTGATCCTTTGAAGGCAGAAAAAGTGTTGTGTCCTACTGCTGAAAGACTGGGCTGTTGCCACGTCAGAAACTGCTTCATAAGAGTGTTTCCCTTATAAGATTAATGACAAACTGTAAAAACATTACTTCAAACAGGGAAAAATGCATCTTTCTACTAACAGCAAATATTGATATGGGAGTGAAAACGTAAGGGAATTGCTAAGAAGATTCTCCAGTTCTCTGGGAAGAGGCTCAGTACACAACACTTGTGGATGTTTTGTACTGCTTGTCCATGGCTTATTCTTCAGCCTCTGTAATTCAACACTAATTTTCTGATTTACCATAGCCAGAAGGCATGCAAAATATAGTTACAATACTGAAGTAAATAAAATTTCAGATGATTAATTTCAGTTTTGTCTTTGTTTTTTGGTTTATTTTTTAATAGAAAAAAAATAGAAAAAGCTTTCATGGGTCATTTATTTTAAGAAATTATTGAATGAATTAGAATTTAAATAAAGACTGTGAGATTTACTCTGCTATAATGGCATGAAATTAGGACCAAGTTTTACCTGTGCTGTTACTAATAGACAGTATATTCAATTACATACTAAATCTGATTCACTTGTGTATGCAATTAAAATGCAAATGTTCAGGTCATATTATTAGAAGCCTCCCATTTTGGATGTGGCATTATATGGTTTTCTTGCTGCTGTTGTTAACAATAATTCATATGGGAAGGCAGCATAACTTTAACTACCAACATGGCCATCCTGAAACAGGGTTTCTTGTGTCCTGTATGCAAGTCTAAACTGCTGCAATGAAGCACACAATTTTTGTTGTTGGGAGTCTTTGGTTTCCCCAAGCACCACAATTTAAATTATGTCAGTGCCCTCTTTGTACAACCTTGTGGCCAAATGATTCCAAGTAATATGCTTTCTTTGATCTTCTTTTTGTTTTATTTACCTCAGTCTTGAAAATTGGATTTTCAAGATGTTCTTTGCTTAATAAAGTGTGAACATTAAACACTGAGTGGGACTGCTGACAGGCTGAGAAAAACTGATCACAAAGCAAAATAAAATGTATTTCATAGAAATAAAAATCAAAAATACTCTGTGTCTGATACATTTAAATTATTGAAAGTATTCATGATCTATATTTGATTACTGACTAGAACATACCACTATCTGACATCATAAGAACAGTGCCAAGAAACCCAGAGGTCTGGCCAGTTCCCACGACCACTGTCTGTCTGTGCTGATTCCAGCCCCCAGGTCAGATGAAATCTGTGCTGCAGAATAGTGAATATCATTTGCATAAAAGGCAGCCTGGGATATATGTCCTCTATTGTCACAGACAGTATTAATAAAGGTAGGTTTTATTACTTCGAAACTGTTACAGGAAGAACAATCTTTTATGCTGTCTAGAGAGCTTAGGTTAGGAATTCCCAGTGTTATCCTTATGGGAGGCTAGAGGTGTGTTTTATTGTTACTAAAGAGCATACAGAAGACTTGAAACTGCCAGTTTATTGTGGCCCAAGAACTCTAAAATTGGAAAATAAAGAAAGCTTGTTTTTTGTAGCTGCCAACTTTGAGTTTATTGCCCTCTGAAAGTGAGGGTTGAGTGTGCATCAGATTGTCTCCTGGCCTTGAAGAAAGGGAATTACTGTTGGTTTTCATTAGTTTTTTGATTGATTGGGGTTTTTTTCTGGGAGGGGATGCTGTTGGTTTTTTTTGTTCGTTTGTTTGTGTTTTATTTGGGGTTGTTTGCTTTTTTTTTTCTGGACCTGCTTATGGGCTATCATGACTGCTATTTACAACAACCTCTTGGGAGAGATAATAAAAGAATGCAGTTATGTTTTATTATTACTGCGTGATGTAGGAGGCATCCTGGTTTCACCCAAGTGCTTGAGCTTTTCAGACTTTAGAATTGAAGCTATTCTTCATCACTCCACTGTTTTAGACAGAAGCAGTGTGGCAAATGCAGGTGACCAAGCTGAAGGATCTGTGATCACTAGACTGCAGAAACCGGACTAAAAGAAGCCATTGACTTATGTTTAAAAAGGGAAAGAGAATGGGACAGGTTTGCACGGACCGCATGTTGGTTCTGAGCATGTTCAGGCCATACAGCACACAAGAGCAGGCAGTCTTGCTTAGGTCACACTGGTGATATTTTGGCAAACAGTGTCTCTTCAGAAATGTCACCATCTCTCTCAAGTCCAGTGTCTCTTACAGCTGGTCAAAGGGAACTGGCCACTTCTTGCTGCCAGCCACCAACGCACCAGGGGTTGTTAGCGAGCATGCAGAAGGAATGCTTATGTTTGGATGAGCCTTCTCTTCCTTTCAGAGTCTGACCCATGTTCCACCCTTAATATTTAGAAGCTCTTGAAATACTGGTGGTTCATCTAGTGCAACTTCCCCTAACCACATTGTCATATTAATCTACGCTGGTCAAGGTCAGCATCCCAATTCTTTTCAAAGGAAAGGCAGAGATGCTCATTAATCCCCTTCTGGCTCAGATTTCTTCACTTGAATAAAAAATTATTCCCAGGAGCATGGATTAGGCAAAAAAGCCATTTCCAAATAGAACAATAAAACTGCATTTGTATGAATAATTGCATGTATCCCTGATCAGACCCTGGTTACAATTCTGATTGACGTGGGAGGACCTACATCTACATCAGTGATTTCTCGTGGGGTCAGCCAGGTGATAGCAGTCAGACTGCCTGCTGAACGTGGCTCCAGTGTTCTTCTGTGCGCAAAAATAGTTTGGGAAAGTGCCTGTTGGCACAGATTAAAAATGTGTTAGAGTCTGTCCTAAAAATTTAGAATAGAGAAAAATAAATTGCCTGGAAACATTATTTGACACGTTCAATTTATTACTCTAGACAACAGCCTTAGAGGCAAAAGTCCAGGGCATGTCAAGACACACACCTTCACTCAACAAAGGTGCACTCACCTTCATGAAGCTGCAGATCTCCTTGCTACCTCCAGTATGGCAAGGACTTGCCATCTGGTTAGACAATGAATTATTAGTTTGTGTTGTTGCAGTTTTTTAATGCATCCAAATGTAACTCTTAGGAGATACAATCTCTCTTCTGTACGTGTTCCAATCCCACAGCTCAAAAACGTCTTTGTACCATGATAAGGTAAATTAGCTCTGTAATTGAATCAAGAGTGTTATTAAATAAGGAAGAGTTCCTGGACTCAAATAGCTATAGAAGTACACCAGGATTTGGTTTTTGGGGGGAGGAAGTTCTGAAGTTCTCAAGTATGTTTTCTGTGTAGTAAATTGAGTAGCCAAGAATGAAGAGCTTTTTTACTCTGTAAAACCCACCTATTTTGTTGGTTGTTCTTCTTCCTGTTGGTTTCTCTGGTTCTAGATCCCTGCTGATGGCAAAAGACAGTGCTTTTGTGCAACACACCAGCCTAATTAGTTAGCTGTGTGTCAAACCCATCATTTACTCTAGCCTCTTAAGTCCTGAAATGGAAACTCCATATTTTCCTGCCACCCTATAGGTCCTTTGGTGAGATGTATAGGAAGATCATGTGGTGGACTCAGAAGTTTATTTTTAAGTTGATATGTGGATTTGTTTCCAAAGACACTGAATTTTCATGGCTGTATGGGGGTGAGAGAGGAGAGGAAGGGAAAGGCAGAGAGGGACAAGAGGGAAGGGAGGGAATGAAAGGGAGAAAGTATGTAAAAGCAAATCTGTTCTTCAGGGGAAAAAGCAAATCATAGAATGGTTTAGGTTGGAAGGGGCTTTAAAGATCATTAATTTCCTACCCCCTGCCATGGTGACCCATCTCCCTGCCATGGGCAGGGAGACCTTCCACTAGACCAGGTTGATTAGAGCTCCAGCAAACATGGTTTTAACATGTCCAGGGATGGGTCACCCAGAGTTTCTCTGGGCGACCTGTTGCAGAAGTACCTGACTTTCATATAAAGACAGAGCCTTGATTTAAAGATGGCTTTTATCTTTGAACAAGAAGGACAAGATTTTTTTTTCTAAACCAGCATGAATTACAGTTTCTTTGTAAATGTTACTGAAGAAGCACCACACTAGTCTGACTTTCATTTATATTGCTTTTATTAGGATACTATTCAATGTTCTGAAAAGAAAACATGCTGTAGAGCTCTAAGAAAATAATAAGCCTTAATAGCAGCAAGGTAGGAGAATGTAATTTTCAGTTTATGATCATAAATGCCTCAAAGCGCTTAACAAATATCTAGTAATTTAGCTTCAAAACAGACCTGGGAAATAGTTAAGTATTTTTATCTACATGCACATCACAGGAAATTGCGAGAAGAGAGAAGCTAAATCAGAAACTGAAACTGTAGCTGATCCTGGAATATAACCTCTGAAGTCATCTCTATTCTTCTTTGGGAGGTTAATACTGAATTGACACTAAGCTGAGTATCTTTTGCCCCTGAGAACTGAAAGAGGAAATTCTATCTGCTTTATTTAGATGCCACGTCACCAGCTCTATGAGTTTCTGGCCTTAAGAGGGCTATCCAGTCCACTAAAACAACTACCACAGCTCCATACATAAATTTAACAGCACGGCATTAACCTCTGAAGACTTGTCCAGCTTGTCTTCCTCCCTCTTTCTGTCAAATTGCTCAGGGCAGTGACTCTTCATCTAAGTAGAAAAGTAAAGCTTCAAAGTCTGGCCTTAACTTCCTGCCATCTTGCAAGCTTGGAAATTCACGTTTTAAAAATATCTGCAAAAGCATGCCATTTTTTTTCGAGCAGCAAACTACAATGCTTGGTGTTGGAAAACACAATAACCATAATGCAAAATCTGTCAAGCACAGTGACACTTGAAGCTCAGTTCCATTGCCCCACAGGGATGTCTGGTGCCATTTGGGATGATGACTGTCATCCTGCCTAGCCTCCAGCTGATGCTTCAGGGGAGAGCAGGGTTTCTGCAGATTCTGTGTCATGTTTTATAGCCGTCTGCAGCAGATATTCACATGTGATGGGGGGGGCGGAGGGAAGTGAGAAGATGCCTTAATATAACTAACTGAAATTAACTCTTCTGGTAGCATTTATTTTATACTGCTTAACTAAAAGTTTATATTGCAAGTCAGACTCTATCCTGGTCACCCAGGCTCAGTTAACAATTATAAGCACCTTCAGATAATGGTTTATCTAAACAGGAGCTTACAAAAGGTGAGAATGATTACTCTCTGAGTTACCTACAGTATAGTCATATCATCTATGGCAGGATTTTAAGGAAACAGCTAAATTTTAGATGCCTGTCCTTTAGTTCTCTGAAGTGAGGTTGTTGCCGCACAGAGCTTTGAGTTTTTCAAGACATTCCAGTTTGTATAGAACTTTCCCGATCCACCTATTTCTTCACAGTATTGCTTTAGCATGATCACAATGTCAAAATATTTTATTTCTGTGAACTTTGCTTTTTGCATTTTTACCAGAGCAATGTTAGTAACACCATACCCCATTTCCTTGCAGCTTTGTTCACATAGTGCTGCCAGGTTCCCATCTCCTGACACTTTTTTTTTTTTTTTTTCTCCATGGTGATGCTAGCATTTTCTGTAACAACTCACAGAATTATAGAACAATTTAGGTTGGAAAAGATTTCTAAGATTATTGAGGCCAACCATTACGATAACACAGGCATGTCCACCACTAAACCAGGTCCTCAAGTACTACATCCACATGTTTTATTGAGCACTTCCAGGGATGGCATTTCCACCACTTCCCTGGGTAGCCTCTTCAAAATGGTTGACAATCCTTAATCCTTTCAGTGAAAACGTTTTCCCTAATATCCATTCTAAACCTCTTCTGGTGCAACTTGAGGCCATTGCCCTAATCCTGTCTCTGTTCCCTGGAAGCAGAGCCCAACCCCTGTTCTCTGGCTGTCCCCTCCTGTCAGGAGTTGTGCAGAGCCACAAGGTCCCCCCTGAGCCTCCTTTTCTCCATGCTCAGTCCCCCCAGCTCCTTCATCTGCTCCTCACCAGACTTGTGTAAAACTACTCTAAGGCGCTGAAAGCTAATACACTTGTCCCATGAGTTTGTTGACCAGATTGTGATTCCCAAACCATATTGGCACTGTCAGTGGAAGACTAGTTATTTATATATACCCCAGAGAGTGTCCAGTAAGTGCAGAGAAGGTGATGGCATACGAAGCTTGAAAAACCTCAGTTATTACCTCAGCCTCAGGTAAGGTGCCTCGGAAGACATGGCATGAGTAGATGTCACAGAAGCAGAGAGTTGAGCTGGAAATGGAGGAATGTAATCTGCTAAATTTAGAAGAATTAGGAACAGTGAGTCATTTTCAGCTGCCTTTGGCAAAATGGTTTTGTTGGGCTTCTGCTGAGGGCTCTGACAGTGAGCTGGGAATAACCAGTTCTCTCTAACTATGTGTGAGAGAGGAGAGAGCAAACAGCATGGAGATCTTTCTATAAACCCTGGTGAGAAAGAGGTGTAGGTCTTTGTGTGCCTTTCTTCCTCATCATTGCACACAGGTCTGGAAATTTTATCTGATCCTGTGAGAAGAGATCACCTCTCAAAGGCATGGTTTTGTGGTTTGCTTTCCACTGAAATTAGTATTCCATTTTTCAGGGCATGGCAAACACTTTGTAGGAGCTCAGGAAAGGGAGAAGAGCAGTAGATGAAGGGTGGCAGATCTCACTTCCAAGTCTAGATCAACAGAAAGACTACAAAGTCTTTATACAACTCCTTCCATCTCATTCCAAACTGTTTTTATGTTATAATTAGGAAAATTGAGGAAACACAGTAGGAAGGACTTACAAAAGTCACTTAATAAGGCAGTTTTGAAAACAGAAGGAAAACCTACATTTCAACCTTGGTCTAAAATTGAGGAAAACCTTTTCAGAAGAGATTGAATTATCTATTGAATTTCTTTCATTTCACAATTTTAAAGGTCTTCAGTAAATGGATATTTAAAAAAAAAGCCTGTGTATTGATGATCTATATTGCACACTAATTCAGCATGGGAGGAAAAAAAAAAGACAGCTCTTTTGTTCTAGAAGCAGGAGGTAACATGAGTGCAGAAGTAGGTAAGATGATTTGGAGAATTTTCCTTAACTTCAATTGATTATTCAAGTTGTTTTAAGTGCTGACAGGGAATTCGGCCCCTCCATTTACTTAGTAACTTGCTGCTCCTGTCAGACTCTCCTTGTCATTATTCAAGTGCAACTAAGTATTTCTGTCTTAAAAAAGGCGTAGCTTTTTAAGTATCCTAAAATATGTCCTAGGTGTTGATTTGGCTTTATGTAACCTTACAGTTTATTTGAATATTACATAGATTCTTCTCACAATTTTCCCCTAGGAGAGAGGATGAACTGACAAAGACCAAAATCTTAGTTCTGGAAAAAAAAAGGAAGAAGACGAAGGGAAGTCTCTTTTCTTCATCACAGAAAAAAAGAGAAAACTGGGATGTAGCTTAGTTTAATTGCCCAAGGATGTTTGGTTTAAAAACAAGCAAACAAACCAAAACAGAAAAACCCCACACCAAGTAATTCCCCACCCAAAATAAAAAAATATCTTCAAAAAAACCCCCAACTTAGAATGGATAGGAAAGGCAGGGAGATTTATTATGATGTCTACATGGTTTCCATAAGAGGAAAAACCATTTCCCTCCCATCCTAACGCAACTAATTTTTTGTAACTAATTTGAAGGGTTTATATTACATACTAGACATTGATTATTTTAGCATCTTATTTCTGTTTTGAATAGCAGAACATTTGTACCAACTTTCCCTATGAGAAGAACTTGTGCTAATGACTCTCAGCTACACTGGCATGTAACCAAATTTAAAAAAAAAAAAAAAAAGAAGGAAAAAATTCTTAATGGAAAACTTATTTATGGATTGGGAATTGGGTGAAACATATGAAAGACTTCTCTTTTAGAGGCAGATAGAAAAAAAAAAACTATTCACAATCATTTCACATAAGCTCCCTTATGCAGAAACATAATACAATATTAAAGGATTCTGATATGTTTACATATGTATTTAGAACATATGCACTCACCAAGGCATTCAGACTGGATTCAGCATTGTTTTCACCCAAAATCCATGTGGCCTCCTCCTGGCCTTCCTTACCTTTCACATTTAAATCACACTGTGAGCTGGACCTCAAGACAGGTTTGCCTGCACCCTGGTCAGACCTTGGTCCTGCAGCACCAGCGACTTTGTCCAAGCTGCAGGCCCCCTACAGACAGAGGTCCAGTGATGTATTAGATGCAACCTTTGTTTACCATCTTGTCAATTAATTCATCATTGATTTAGGATAAAAATTGCATCTCATTTGCCAAAGGGCACCGAGCATGAATTGATTAGGTATTGTCAAGCTGTATACATTGTCAGCAAAAAGTTAACACTCTTTGCCATATTTATATCTTCAAAGATGTGCCAGCATGTGTAAGTTTCTATGTGTCTACAAAGTATACATGTGGATGCAGAAACGCCAGAAAAATAAAAATATTAAACTCATTAAGGGGAAGTATTTTGTCCTGTAATCAGCCTATGTGAAATCCAACTGCACAGTCCCAAGTAGGAAAATATATTAAGACTCTAAATATGCACCAATATATTTTCTCATTGGAATAAGATGTGCTAATATCTACTGTCGGCTTTTAGGTTTTTTGGTTTGTTTTTTTTTTTTTTCCTCTCAATCGTGATAGCATCTGTCACTGCAGGGCAAAAACTAGATTAGTGTCCAGAGAGTATATCTTGAGACCTGGTGGCTGTAACTTTGCTTCACAGTGCCTGTATTTTATCACTTTGAACATGTCTAAATTAAAGGAATATGCATATGAATGATCACTGAGTTTGAGTAGCTCCCAGCTCAGGTCATTTGCTTCTGAAAGTACATGCCAGCATGTATTTTAGTGCTGGAGGAAATGTGCAGTCCATCGAGGGGATGTCAGCCAGCTCCAGGTTCCTTCAAGATGAGATATCATTTAAATTACTCTTTTTGAGCTAGATAATATCCATACCAATTAGGAAGATGAAGTGTTGCAGTATACAATTTTAATGCAATCTTGCATTGAGCAGCTGACTCTGGGGTTGTATTTTCACACAAGACCCTGAGTTCGGGGTTACTTTGGAGTTGTAAATTCCATTTTTTAATACTAAGTGTCATTCCCCATATTGTCTTAAAATTTGACTCATAAATCAGAATTTTACAATAGACATTTGAAAAAACTCTACCACAGTAGTGTAGTCCATTGTTTGGGTGCTCAGAGTTGCATGGTCAAGTCAAAGCCACTTAATTTTTCCTTAGTGATTCTCCTTCTTACTCCACCCCAAGTTTATGACTGAATTTTGTTGTTTCAGCTCATGTTCTGAAGGGTGCAGAGGGAAGGGAGAGTTTAAATTCTCTTCCTTAAAAAAAGCTTGGGGAAGAGCAACAAAATATACCCTGAGAGGAACAAAAGGGAAGGCAGCCAGAGGGAGTGTTAGGAATATTCAGGGAGTGGGTAGTTCAGTGTCCCAGGCTTTGAGAGCTCTAAATGCCGAGCAGGATAATCAGGTGCTGGT
Source organism: Haemorhous mexicanus (assembly GCF_027477595.1). Classification (NCBI taxonomy): domain Eukaryota; kingdom Metazoa; phylum Chordata; class Aves; order Passeriformes; family Fringillidae; genus Haemorhous; species Haemorhous mexicanus. The sequence goes on along the minus strand of NC_082381.1, from coordinate 85,441,646 downwards.
GTGATGGCAGCCTCCCTCCCAGAAGAGGTGCGAATCACTGCTATTATTGTGTGAGATTCTTTGAGATCCTATGATGGAAAGCCCTGCAGGAAGGTGAGATGCTGTTCCTTATTGCCGCTGCCTTCTCTCTCAGCTATTCAATGTGCTCAGCTAATGGCTGCACTAGTCATTATCTTTCCTATATTTCACGATTATACTATATTACACCAGTCACAGTGTTCTCCCTATTTCATTATTAAATGAGACTTACTTTTCATTTGAATGTTATTGAAGAAGTTAGTGCATCTAATTGAAGGTTTCTGACTCATTTATGGTAGTTTTAAAAGCTTAATCTTCAATTTTGAGAGTCTGGATGACCCTGATTACATGAACCATGAGCTACAATATGACTTTCTATATTTTCTCTGTCATTAAGTGCTCTGATTCATTTCATAGCAGTGTGGCATATATCTTTGAACCTCTGTGTATATTATGTATATATTCAGCAACATCAACACATAACTGTTGAAGCAGTGTGCTAAAACATATTTATCATGTACTGCTGCTGTATTAGTCCTACCCCGAAAACTGCTGTACAAGTCCTTCTAACACAGATAGCCGAGTTAAAATTTCAGTTCCTTAAAAATTAATGTAAGAGATGTTAAATATAGCTTTGTCCTAGAAGTCATATGAGATCATAAGATGATAAAGAAAAGAGGACAGGTAACAAGCTGTATGTAATGATTAAAATAATGTTTAGGTACATATATAATTTATGACAAGTATCCAACAGTGTGATACTTTGAGGGATTGGTCCTGATAGGTATCTAAAATTAAGAAAATCTGTTCATCCTAAAACATCCAATAAGACAAAGGAAAGTCTACTTAGATGATAAAAACTAATAAAATCTAAGTGTGTAGCTTGAAATGAGTAAATATTTTGGGTTTTGCAAAGAAAATATTTGTTATAGTACAATGAATGATTGTAGTGAATGTGAATCAAGAGACATCATTACGGTCAAAAATAAACCATACTGCATTTGATTTATCTTTGGATCTTTCTAATATCTGTTTGTTGTTAAGAAGGCCTAATGATTTTATTGTAAGAAATTTTTGCCAACTGCTTTTGATTTTTGCTATTTATAGTGTATTTACATAAACAGTGTCCTCTTCTGGACAATTTTCTGAAGGTTTTGGGGATATTTTTATTTAAATAATGAATCACAATTATGGAACCTAAAGATGATGAGGAAATAGTTTGTTTTGAGGGCATGCCAAAGAGTTTCAGCAGAATCCTAAAGAAAATGCACCTCTTCACAACTGGGTGAAAGAACTTTAAATGAGCATCAGTCCTTATCTGTGGTCCTGGAGGGGTGATCTCCTGGGTAATCAGTCTAAAGAATGTGTCCAAATGTCTCTACAGGAGCAAGATGTAATGGAACAACACAGATTTTTCTCTCAGTAGTATTTCCTGCCTACAGGAATTATACCTTTCTAATCTTAGTAAAATTACAGCACTTCTCATTTGAGACTACCAGCTAAAACTGGATAAGTCCATAGCTAAGGCCACAACCATATTAATAAATGGTTAGATGCATCCACAGCTATTCCCAGGCTAGTCCACTCTGAAATGTCAATATCCATAGTATTAAACTTTGTCACTCTCTGAAACAGAGTAACTGCATTCAGATTCCCTATTGTGCGTCATCCCTTGTGTATGCTAACTCCTGCACTGTGCCCTGAAATAATCTGGGAAAATGACAGTTGTGTCAGGCAAATAAGGTACCCCAGACTGTCCCAACAGTTCCAATTGGGAGTGTCAGAGCAGAAGAATTTCCTGGTTTGTTTAAACAGAAAGATATAAAATGTGTCCTCTGTGACTTCCAGTTGCTTCATTTGTATCAATTACCTTAGAGAAAGTAAATTTTCTGGGGGATATTCGTGTGATAAAACCAGAATTCTGTTAAATGGTTAAACAAACTTTGCCATACCCTTGACCTCTCAGCTCAAACCATGCCATGGCTTTTTGGAGAGGATTAGAAGCCTTACCAGACTTTGTGCCAAAAGTCCTGTTTCTGTGCCAGCCCATTTTTCTTTGGTTTGGGTCACTCATGAAGAGAAGGATTCCACCTCCATGTTTCCCATCTGAATGCCTACAGTCATCTTCTATCCATCATGACACATTTCAAGGGAGAAGTTGGAAATCTCTCAGCTTTCAAGGACTGACTGACAGGGTAATAAATAACAGAACCTCAAGTTTATCAGGCCAAAAGCAATGCCAGACAAACTGCAGAAGCTACAATATTTTTTCATATTTTATTGACTGTCATGTCAGGCAAGGAAGCAACCTAAAACTTAGTGTAACACTTACGAAGCTATCTTGAGACTCAATCTCTATTCTTGATAGAGAGATAATAGGAGGGGGTGAAGGTGTGTGTGTTTATTTCCTTATTTGTTTGTACGGCATTGATCTTTTGATGGGATCCTTGCAGACAGTGACGGGGTCACTAAGGATCCTTGCTCCAGACAGCAGCATCTAAGTCAAGGTGTGAAATGCTGACATGCTTCATGAGGCTCTGGGAATGGGTCAAGGCTGATGTTTATCAAAAACACTAGTGATTTTGGAAAACCCTCCTAGTTCTGTTCTTCTAGCTTTGCAACACCTTCAATGGCATTTGTTTCAATATTACTGAGCACTCACCTTTTGAAAGTCAGGTCCCCCTTCTACAACTGAGCTCTGATGCTTGAAACCACTGCCAGTTTTTGAAAATAGCTAAACATATTAATGTATTATTTAGTAAAATATACTGTGGGTTTTTAATAGCTTTAACACTATGGCAATGAGAAGAAGCCACGAGAGAATTCAGATTAGTGTCTCTTTTTTCTTCTCATGATTTCTTTCTCCTCATTAGTTGCTCAAGAGATTTTGAGCAATGGATTTTTTTTTGGAAGAAAGGGACCTTAGTGTTACAGAGAAAAAATATCATGGACATTTTTGTTTTATCAAGGGTGTTTTGTGTGCCATCATCATCATGGTTTGTCTGTAAAGCAGAAAAGACTGCTCTACCATATCACAGTTCTCTCTGACATTTATTTTCTTGCAAGATGGCATAAGAAGAAAGAGGAAGCTGGGGTCAATATTTTTTTTTTTTTTTTTTTTTTTTTTTTTTTTTTTTTTTTTTACTTGGACAGATAACAAGTGAAGGAACTCAGGGAAATTAAATTAAATAAAGAAAAATTGTGTTGTATATATGCATATATATATGTATACACACACAGAAAAATATAGTGAAGGAAATATTTTCAATAATACATGCTCTTTTCCTAGCAAAGCATCACTCCATTTAAGTAGTGGCTCTTACAGATGCAAGTCTTCCACAGGCCAGTTGTTCACCCCTTTCCATCAGTGAAAGATTTCTCAGTCCAAAAGAGCTCAATTCAATAAGATACTTGGTGCAGGTTTCCAAAGTACTTTCCAGCATCCAAATTTTCCTCCCCACCCAAAGGGAGAAAACACCACCTGTCGTAAGAGAACGGGGTTTTTTTTTGCTATTACCATTTATTTTCAAGCCTTGCTAACCTTTGTGCTGACTCTTAAGAAGCTCGGATAATTTTGAGAACATAATGAGGCTGTAATATCATAATTGAGGCTATAAACTCATAATTTTGAGACCGTAATTGTTATAGTTTGACCTGAGGCATAAAACTGGCTGAAGAATTTCATGAAGTGGCTCCTGAATCAAATTCATCATTTCTGCTGTAGAAACAGAGCCTAGGGTGATGGTTTGTGCTGCATAAAAACATACCAAATATGCTAATGTGAGAAGTACCTAGAGCATCCTTTTTGTTCACCATCCTGTCCCTTGCAATTCACAAATGATGTTTGCTGTTCCCATGGGCAGTGTGCCATGGCATTCCCCACAGCCCTGGCACCCATCAGTGCTGCTGGCAGGGCTTTTGGCACCCTGGTTCTGTTTCCTTCCAGCCTGCCTGCCCAAATTTTCCTTGTACAGAGATAAGGATGTACCCCGGGCATGCACTTGCTAATGCCTTTGTGTCCTACTGATAGATTTACCTGATAGCTTAATTGCCTCTTTATAGATACTCAAGGTTGGAAAAAGCTGATGCTACAATTTTACTACTTTCATAATAAATATTACCCACCTAATTTTTTATTTCTTTTCCTCACAGACAGATTTTCTACTTGCAGTATTTTGCCCTTGGGAAATAATAATAATAAAACCAAAAACCTTGCTGTTTTTCATATTCTCTTGCTTTTCATTTCAGCAGGAGAATGGGAAGGAAAGGAAGGGCTGCAGATAGTTCATATTTTCTTGCTTTATTCATCTATCTTTAACAATGTTATTTTCTCTTTTAAATTGCTTAGCACAGGACCACAATGTAACTAAAATAAAATAATTCGTTCATCTTCCTCTGCACAAACCTTGAAGCTATGTGTAAAGGAATCCAGGTAGATAGCTACTCTAAAAAAGAATAAACTGAGAAAACCTTCACACTATTTCTCCCAAGGCTACTTTTAGCTTAGACTTTGAGAATTTCTATGGGAAAAAAAGGTTGACAGTATAAAAGAGGGGGTTTTTTTACTGTTATTTAATAATGTCTTCCAGTGTCATAATTTGAAACACCTTTCTTCCCTTAGGCATAAGTTCTTCTCTGAAACTACTCAAGAGTGGTTTCTTTTTTCTTCTAAAACTTACAGTGGAATCAAAACTATTGATGAAGTCTAAAAACTTATAAAAAGCAGTATAGTAATTACAGTGCTACCTTTTTTTTCTTCCCTTCAGTACTTGGTAGAACTTTAGCTCCGGGAAGAAAACATTTTGACATGATCAATATCCTAATACATTTCCTGCCGTATGAAACTGGTGAAAGACCTTGTCTGATTTCACCCATTACAAGTCAGTGCTTCTCCCTCCACCTCCACCCTTCACCCTAACTTCTTAATTCAGCTGTTTTCCTTCCCGTGCTGCTGGAATTGATCATTTGGTGACCAGTGACATCAGTTGAACTTCATCCCCTTTCTTTTACCATCTGGAAAATTGCCCATTTGTATAATACAAGTCACAAAGAAACCATGTTATACTCAAATTCAACCAGCATCATCAACTGAAATTTAAACCTATAACTTGAAAAATTTTAAGAAAAAAAAAATTTATTTTAAAAAAATTATTAAAATTAATATTTTTCTCTGCTCATCATTAATTTTCAATACTATCTGAGCAACCATGCACAGTAAACAGTCTCAGCTGTTTCTGTCACAGGTTGAGAAATACAGAAAACTCCCTAGGAAATGAATCTTCTTTGAAAAACTGAGATGGAATTTTTAATGTCATTTCAGAAGGATTCCTCAATCTTAGCTGTAGTAATGCAGTGTGTAAACTGTAATGAGCTTTCTATAAGACTTTTGTCACCTACAACTACTTGAGAATAAGAAAACCCAAAAAAACTTTATTAACCTGAAAAGCTGTGTTAATGCCTGAAAAGGTAGTTTACTTGTGTGGCTATGTTACTCCTTATGGCTATATTTTCATATGTGATGTTAGCCTAAAAATATCTGCAGAGGACAGACCTAATCAGTGTAATTGATCTCACAAAAGAGATCTTCATCTGTTTGTTTCTACTCAACTATTTCAACTTCATATAACTTACCCAGCTGAAATTATTGAACTTTGTTTCCCAGTCCATGAGTGGATTCCCTTAAGCTAATAATATATAGCATAAGACAGATTCTACTGAACTTTATTTCAGATTCAGGATCTTTAGTCAAAGCTTTTTAATGGTGGTCTATGACTGTGTGATAGAAAACCAGTCTAAATACAAATCCTCTTTTTCAATATACAGCTAACAGCAGTAACAGTAATTGTAACATTGACTACTGATAGCAATCTGTAGGAAAACTGGGAAAATTAACAGCTGAAACAGGAAAATTATGGTATATTCATATGCCTGTAAGGTGAGAGCTTATTTTGTGTGGGATTAGCATCAGGAAAGCAAATGCACATCCAGAAGCTAGGGTCCCTTTGTCCTTGACCCTAAATGCTTCCCAAGTCTGGGATCAGTCAGTGTAAGAAAACTAGCCAGAAGTATCAAGCATCATTCTGTGAAAAGGGTTTGGGAAAGGCAGGTCCTGCCTGAGCAGCCAGGTCTCTGATGGGCAGGTGACCTGCCTGCTGGGTGAGGGACAGGCTGTGGCTGTGGCTGTGGCTGCCTGCACTCCAGCAAAGCCTTTGACTCTGTCTCCCAGGGCATCTCCTGGAAAAGCTGCAGCTCAGGGCCTGGACAGGTTCATCCTGTCTGGGCTAGGAGCTGGCTGATGGCCTGGCCCAGAGGGTGCTGGGCATGGTGCCACATCCAGCTGGGAGCTGCCCGCCGTGGTGTGCCCAGGGAGCAGTGCTGGCTCAGCCCTGTTTAAAATCTTTACTGGGGATCTGGATGAGGGGGTCGAGTCTACCCATGGTAAATTCAGGGAGGACACCAGGCTGGGTGGGAGTGTGGATCTGCTGGGGGGCAGGAAGGCTCTGCAGAGGGGTCTGGGCAGGCTGGGTCCACGGCCTGAGGCCAGTGCTGGGAGGGGCACCAAGGAGAAGTGCCGGGTCCTGCTTTGGGTCTCACCATTCCCTGCAGCTCCAGGCTGGGCAGAGGGGCTGGAAAGGGCCCTTTGGGAAAGGCCCTGGGGTGCTGGTGCCAGGGGCTGGACACGAGCCCAGGGTGCCCACGGGGACAAGAGGCCAATGTCCCCTGGGCTGTCCCAGCCACAGACTAAGGGCCATGATTCTTCCCACGGACTCAGCAATGGTGAGGCCACGCTGTGAGGGCTGTGTCCAGTTCTGGGTATCTCAATTCAGTAAGGACACTGAGGGGCTGGAACATGTCTAGAGAAGGAGAACAGGGCTGGGGAAGGGTCTGAAGCACATGTCTTACAGGGAGAAGCTGAGGGAGCTGGAGTTTCTGAAACTGGAGGAAAGGAGGCTCAGGGGGAACCTTCTGGCTCTGCTCAACTCCCTGACAGGAGGGGGCAGCCAGGTGGGGGTCAGGCTCTGATCCCAGGGAACAAGGGACAGGATGAGAGGACATACTCTTAAGCTGTGCCAGGGAAGGTTTAAGTAGAACATTAGGAAGAATTTCTTCACAGAATGGTGATTGGGCATTGGAATAGGCTCCTCAGGGAGGTGGTGGAGCCACTTTCCTTGGAGTTGTTTAAGGAAAGATTCGATTCAGCACTCAGTGCCATGATCTGGTTGACATGATGGACTTGATCTCAGAGGTGTTTTTCAACATGATTCTGATAAAAATGATGCAAGTGATATTAATATATATAATTATATAAATGATCAATTATGGTCAGAATGGTGTCATACTATGAGAATGGTCCATGAGCTTTCTCAATTTATAAACACCTTGAAACTTGGATGTGAATTTCTTCCTTATGGATACTAATACACATCTTGCTGCTCATTAAGGAATTCAGAGTATTCCACAGTTCTAGGGTTTGAAAACTTACTTCTTAGGGATTGATAATATATTTAAATTCTCATAATTATGAAAGAAAATAAGGTAATGAATTACAGGGATTTAGAGCTAAAAACCAGAAAGCAATGCAGTTAGAGTTTCTCTTAAAAAGAGGCAGTACTGTGATATGAATAAGTACAGCCATTTCATGATTGTAGGGACTGAAACTTCTAGGAAAAGGAGATGAAACAGATGAGAATTTCTGCTATCTGCAAAGTTAACGAGAAGACTGGACCACTTTGAAAATCTGTTCTTGCAAAATGTCATTTTAAGCAAAAAGCAAACAAACAAAAAACCAAAGAACTTAAAAAAAAAAAAAAAGTGATCTTCTATTCCCATCTTCCCATCAGCAGTGATCTTGTCAGTAATATCAACTACCACATCCCAGCTGAGGATTTACATTCCTGAAAGGAGCTGTGACCTGGAAAAAAGAGATTTGGAGTCATAAGTTGGCCCTTTGGCTTTCACAGAGAAGTCAGAGTCTGTCACTGACTCAACGGCAGCAGCTGGCAATGCTGGGGCATCAGGGACCGGGAAAAGACCCACATAACTGTGGAGCTTTCTGTCAGTTTGGCAGATTTGGAAGAGCAAAATGATAGAGGCTGCTGACAAAACCCATAAACCCATTAAGCCTGGCTTAATATTCTCCTTTTTTTGTTTGTTTGCTTGTTTGTAGTGGGTTCCCTCACCGTCTTCAGTAAATACAGAAAATTTGCATTTGCTGCTGATGCGTTATTGAGTTTCACATCCTGTTCAGCATCTTTATAAACTGCAAACAAGACATAATGGTCAACCAGCAATGCCTCATATGATGACACAATCAATAATGCTAAACAGTGGCTGAATAAACCCTCTGCATTAATCTTGAAATAATTCACCAGAGAAGAACATCATTATTATCCAAAACAGAAAAAAAAAAAAGAAAATTTAAAAAAAATATTCAAATTCACCTTAGGATCAAGAAAGATTGGTCTTTCATTCAAGGCTTACTGATTAAGCTTTTAAAATGTTCCCCTTGTGATTTATAAAACCTGACAGCCAGATTTTACACTGAGATTTAAAAAAAACCCGAATGTTCCGTAGACTAATTTGGACAGCACTTTTATCCAGCAAGGATTTCTGTAGTGAAAAAATGGAGAGAGACCTACGGCTGCGGCCAGCTCAGAGAGCAAAGGCTGATCAGCATGGCGTGGCAGAGCATGGCATGGCAAAACGTTCCGAGGGTTTCTGTACACAAAATGAGCTAGGACTAGGGTACAGTAAACTAACAGTATCTCTTCCTAGAAAGATAAAGCTATTACCCATGAAATACAAAAATCCAGTGGCTGTGCTTTACTGTAAACCCATGACTCTTCCAGGCACGTCTGTATTTTCCTAAAGTACTTAAATAAGGCTTCAGGCACTTCCACAATGTGTTCAAAGATTGGTTTTTGCTTTGATTTTCACTGAAATGTGACAAACTTTGTTCGCTATGCAGTTCTGCTTCCCATCGCAAATAATTGTCACTTTGGTAACTCTAGCGAGTGATTAAGGCTGAGACTGGGCTCTGTTTTACCTATTTTTCTCATATGCACCAGTACAGCTGCCTCATCTTCACACAAAAATGTCACTGTTTTGCTTTGTTATCCAAAACAGCTCTATGACAGTTTTGATGCACTCGTTTTAGCCATTGCAGCTGGAATTATGGAAACAGGCAATGCATTAGCAAATAACTAAAACCCTGCAATTTTCTGCCTCATGACAGAATCAGAAATGATAAGAAACCACTATTTACATCGCTTGCCATCAGAACTCTGCAATCAGACAGAAGCTGGTAGATGATATTTAGCCTTTGCATTAAAAACCACAATTTCTCATAAAATCAAGCTCCAAGTTCAATGTTGTCCTTCAGCAAACAGTGGCAAAGCAAACAAGGAAAGCAGAAAAAAGAAAAAACCCACAAAAGTTATTTCCATTATAAAGATTCATAAGGTTGGCTTGGAAGACAATACAATCAATTAATATCTTTAGGTTAAAAAATTTAACTTGTAATTCACAGGATCTGGACAGCAGCATCTTCTGTTTCATAGTGGGGAGCTAAGGCAAAAAGAAGCAGCAAAAATGGCCACAAAAGACTGCTGCAAAGGTCAAAGGAAGAAATACTTTGAAAACTGAAGTGCAGCTATGGCACACTGCTTTTCGGGGGGGGCAAGGAGAGCAGGTTATTTTCTCTTGTTAAACTCAGTGGAAGAGATCTCAGGACTTTCAAGTGTCTGATGTATTCCAGACACACAAGACCATCCAAAGTGCCCTCATGAGGCCAGCAGATGTGACACAGCACCTGCTGGTCTTCTGACTTTTGAAGCAGCAGCTGGAGACTGGGCAGAGCTCTCTAAAAATGGTGTCTGAAAAGGTAGTGGCCTTTTCTTCAAAAGGTAGTGGCCTTTTCTTCAAAGAGACATGGACTGTTTTTTAGGGGAGGGATCCAGGGCTGGGATCAATGTTGACAAAAATGTGTAGAAAAAGAAAGGGAAATAAAACTTGGAAGCCTTTTTATTCCTCCCCCAGTGTAAAAGGCAGTTTCTTGCTGAAAGGAATGGTTTGTATGCAACTAGAATATGATCCTGGGAGAGATCATTGCAATTCTTTGTACCTGTATTCACAAACATTTTAATTACAAGGGGTAGATTTTTCTTCTGGGTTTAAGTTTTTGACCTTCTCTCTTTTCAGTGTGTCCTTTTTCTCATTATTTTTTGTTTGTTTTTTTGGGTTTTTTTGTGTGTGTGTGTTTTTTTTCCTTTTTTACTCAATTACTTATTTTCTTAGAAAGCATTTGCTGCTTGCTTCTGAAGCAGAGTAGAACAGAGGTGCACACATTTCATATGAGTCCTACTATGTATTTTATTAGTTATGGTTTATTCTCCCTCTCTTTTCGCTGAGTTTTGCAGTGGCCTCTAACACACCTCACAAACCCATAATACCTCCTCTTGCCTCTTCAGCCAGAGATAATGTCACCAACAAAAATCTCTCCTTAGTGCAGAAGGCAAAAAAGCACCAGAGGCAGCAAGAGAGTCTGTGGCCAATCTGCATCATGTATCAGACTGTGCAGTGCACCAGAAAACACAGCATATTAATTAATTTACTCTAGATCACTTTAACTTCATGGTAGGGTTTAATGATCAGTGTTAACAGCATTATGAGTCTGATTTTGCTTATTGGTCAGATAGGAATAACCAGATGTTCTAAAAAAACCCAAAACACATATAAATAACCTGAGGTTAGCCTGGGCTTTTATTAGAGGACAGAAAACCAGACCATACTTTTTCTGGATGAGAAAAGATAGTTTGTTCCCACAGGGGATCTTTTATTGTGTCATAAATTCTCCATCTGGCATTTCATTCACTTCATTGTTCAAATATTTGCTGTCTGCTGATGCATTGAATTTTCTTTGCTTTGTTAATATCTATTAATTTGTGAACTTATTTTCTAGATACCATAGTGGCAAAAGGCCTCTGGTGTCATAGCTACTGTCTCAACTACTTCTTGTCTGAGAAAAACAAATGCACATCTTCTCTTCTCCCTTGGAAACTGTTTATCTTGAACAGTGAGTGTTTTATGACTAAGCCTACTTTTTCAACACCAGACTTTGGATTTAGGAACGTGACTTCCACAGGCTCATCAAGGTATTTTCGTTATCCCTAAAATGTCTGAAATACTTCACAAGAGCTATGAACACTGACCCTTGGGAGGGGTTCCATGAAAGATGTTGGACATCTAATTTATTTTCTCCATGTTCCTAAACTATGCTCCTTGTCCCAATTTACAGGTGGTAGGGATGGGTCTATCTAATAAAGCCATTTTTCTAAAATAAGTTATTCTGAACGCATGTGTAAATTACTCTGGATAAGGATTCTGTCTGCATAAATTAAGGCTCTGTCACTTTCCCCCACTCACCAAAAGCTCTTAGACTGTTTTACCTGAGACATTAAATGCAGGTTGAAAATGCCAGTTTTCTCAGTCTGGAGAAATCACAGCTGCAGTTTGACTATTCTGAGACATTAGGATCAGACCACATTAAAGAATAATCAGCAGCACTGCCACCACCACCGACTTCAGCTCACTTTTGTTCAGGAGAAAGAAATCCTGTTGTCACCCTCACTATTGTCAGCTACCTTTTCCTCCCGATTTACCTCTCTTTTCCTTCTTTTGTCCTGAAAACTGCATCCAGGAGCACATTTTCTGCCTCAGTTCTATAAGTCCCAGGGAAGGGGTAGAGTATTCCTCCCTGGAGATGGTCAAGGAACAACTGGACACACACACACACAATGTGTCAGTGTCAGAGCCATGTTTTCATTTTTTTACATTTTTTAAAATTTATTTTGATTCTTTTTATTTCATCCCTAATGTTTTCTTTAGATCTTTCAGTTATCTTTGAGAAAATATGATCTAAAATATAGAAGTTACTTAAGTGTCAGGAGTTGTTCTGTAAAGGTTTTAACTTTTATAAAGGATGCAGTTAAATAAACGACTTTTCCTGTGGTTTAGCTTTTTAAGTTTTTAAGCTGTTCTTTTCTTTTTTTTCCCATATTTTTCTGTAATGGGAAGTCAAAAGTCTTTTGCAATGGGAAGAAACCAGAAGCAACCACTGGCTAGGAATATCCTAGGAAGGTTTTAAGAAGTCTTACACTTACACACATATCTGTCTTGAATCTGTCACACTACATGACCTATGGCTTTTTGTCCCATCCCTGCTCGACTGTCAGAGGATTTTTACAAGCACACAAACCTTTGTTACCTCAAAACCTTAGGATTTGCTTCACCATTATGTGGTATAACAGCAAATAAGTTTTTAATTAACACTTTGACCTCATTGAAGTCCAAATTCTCCTTGCCAGCCTAAAGAAAATAGTGCTTTATATCAAACTTAAGCTTTCCATTTGATGCAGTGTGGTGAAAAAAAATACTTCGCTTCAGTAGCACTGGAAACTTAATTTCAATTGAAAATATCTTACCAAAACATCTGGCATAACCATGTCAAGTCTCTTCATATTTTTTTTCTTTCCACAGTGAATATTAATATTATAGTCTTCATCATGGCTTCTGAAATCCTTCATAGTGCAGAAATTCAGTTTTGTAACAGGGCTAATATTTTTTTTTGTATGTTTATTTTTTTTCTGTCTTCTCTGTTTGGTTGTGTTCTCTTTGAGGCAGAGGCTCTATCTTATTAGATAAATTAATTGCAAATAATAAAATAACTTCATGTGAATTTGTTCCATTGGTGCTTAACTGTACAAAAATAGTGCTTATAAAATAGGTACTTTAAAAATGTGATTTTTTTTTTCCAGATATAAAGGAATTTCTGAGAAGATTGTTATACATTTGAAGAATTGATTTTGGGAATATTTTCCATTCAGTGATTTATTAATATTCTACAGTCTCTATATTCTTTATGGAAATCCCTTGCAAATGGATTTATAACTGGGAGCTAGAAGCGACTCTCAATCCATTCCCATATTAGCTGAAGAATATTAATATACATATATTGCAAAATGATGCCAAAACCAAAAAGAAAGAAAAACAAAACTCTTCCTTCCAGATCAGATTTTTGAACAAGCTTTGGATAATCACTTGAATGTTTGGACATCCCTCTGAAGCAAAGCTTTTCTGATGTTTATGCCTCATTAATCTCAATCAAGAAACTGGAACAGTTTATGTTATCTGCAAAAAATATTTCAATTCCTTTTATATGGTTTTCCCCAACTATTCTCCAACACTGTCAATTCTGAAGAAGGTGAAAGAGAAGAAATACAAATGAATTAAATTAAATTTTTGCCCCTAGTTATTCTCTGAAATGCCATGCAAGCACACATTTGTATATATCTATATACTTATACTTACATACACACATTATTTCATGCATATGTACATATATATATATATATATATATATGTAAGTTAATGCATAAATTTATTCTTTTATACTTGCAAAGAAAGTGATTTCTTTGCGAATATGGTTTTCTTCCCTGCCATAAGATGGAGTCACCTCCTCTGAATCTGAATGAAAGCTTCACACCCAGCACAGTCTCTGTTGAGGCATTTTTGAGCCCAGCCATCATCTGTATCTAAACTAGGATGGACAGGAGCCATGTCTGCCATCTGGCCACCACTCTGAGGGCTCTGTGAAACAAGCTGGTGGTGCCAGACTCCTTTCTTGCAGACAGATGTGCACCTTCCACTCATGTTCGTAGCTGGCATCAGCCACCAGCCACAGCAGACAGGTCAATCACTGAGCTGGCATGAGGAGTGGGACATTCTCCGAGCCACAGAGGTGTGTCCCCTTGGTTTTCTGCACTAAGGAGGGGTTGGATGTCCTGCTAACACAGGAACATTAGGGCATGTCACTAGGGAGTCAACAAAAGGTGTCTGGTTGTAAATGGAAATCCCTTGCAAATGGCTTTATAACCCATTTCGACCCACATTTTGTATGACAAATAGTTGTGCAATCTCTGGACCACTCATCTGACTGCTGGATTAAGTTTATCTCACTTCTTCCATTTCCTTGTTAGTTTGCTGAGCATCATGGACCTGCCTAAGGGATAACCATCAATAGATGGAAGGAGAGTGTGGCCAGGCTTGGCAGTTGTGTGCATTGTTTTCTGACTTGATTGCTTTCAGACATGTAGGAGCTTTCATGATCTCACTTTCTTATGGCAAAGTTTTGCTTCCAAAACCTGATTTCTGGGCTGTGTAGGGGTTTTCAAGGATTACACTCTTTTTTTTTTTTTTTTTCTTCTTCTTTTTCTTTCTGGATCCAAGCTCATCCTTCATGTCTAGGAAGGATGAGGGTAAGGAACTGAGCATGTAATTGCCACACACTGTAATCAGGGTATTAAAATTCATTACTATAAACTTGTGGTTCTTCAGCATCAGCTCCTGTAGTGCAGACTTCCAGCTTTAGTTCAGGTAAGAGTCTGCCTATCACAGGGGCTCTCATAAGAAGGCACTGTGCAAGACTAATGGATACCCTGGATCAAAGACCCAACCCATGCTGCACAGTGGAACACAATGAAGAAATACCTAAACAAACAAACAGTACATCATTAAATATATAAACAAACAGTATATAATTATACAACTGAGAATAAAACACCTCACCTGAGATTATGCATTTTAATTGTGTAAAATATTATGTATTCTGAGTGACCAGCAATGACTGGCACTGGACTGAAAGATCTGTAGTGTCTTGGAAAGCTGTTAGTGCACAGTTGTGTTATCTGATGCATGTAAAGATGATAGGTAGACTCAGAGATCTCAAACTTTTTCAGTCTAGGAGTGAAAAGAAGACTATGCATTTAAATCAACTCAGGCAAACCCTGGAAAAGCTGAGCATGCACACACTTTTTCCTTGGGAGAAACAGTAAGGATGCACGAGCAGGACAGGTTACTCCTGGGAGCAAACCCCTGGAAAGTTCTGCAAGGCAAAGCAAAGCCAAGATACAAGTCTATATGGAATAAAAATATTAATAAAAAATACATGAAATTGAGAGAACATTTGTTGGGAGGAAAGTGAGAAGGAATTTTCTAAGTGCTGACCAGCACAATCAGATAAGAAGGTCAAGCCAAGTAATTCAGATGGATACTTACATAAGGTAGCTATCAGCTCCCTTTCAGATTAAAATAAAAAAATAAATAAATATGCAAGACAGAGTGAGAGAAGGATTCATTTTAGTCTCAGATGGAAAATGCTAACAGTGTTAACTTACTGAGGAACCCAGAGCAGAGCTGTTCTATGATAGATGGAGCCTCACAGAGACAGATTTGAGAGAAGCCTGAACACAAACACATAAATCAGAGATACATCAAGCTGAGATCATGATAAATATGTTCTGAACATTTCTACTGGGCAAACTTCAGTTTCAGATTTAGGGAGCATGTAATAGACCAGAATTAAAAGACAGCAGCACTGAAAACTCGCTGTATCCCAGGGACATGGAAGGAATTTTTGTGTTTTTCCTTGCTGGTGTTGCTGAGGCACCATGGCACGGTGCACAAAGGAGCACTTGTTCTCTGTGCAGGTTGATATGGCTGTGTTCTATGAGAGCATGGCTGTGTTTTATCAGACCATGGCTGTGCTACCTAAAATCACGATGAAGCAGAGAGCAGGGTGTCTTTGCTAGTACAGCTGAAGCTCAGCAGTGGTCGTGCAGACAGTTTGGATGGGAGGCTGCTGCTCAGCGATGTGATCACTTGGTTCTTCATGCTGAGAAATTAAAATGACAAGCTCAACACAAGCAGTAGCCAGAAATATCTTCCTCCTGTGGATTTCAATGTGATATAAAGATATCTAATGTTAATTTGATAACTAGATCATAACCTACTCTGTCTCTATTCAAAGCAGCTTCCTAGGCAGTAGTTCTTAAGTAATGTAAAGGAGGGAGAGGAGAGTACAGGGTGGGGGAAAAATAATTCCCAAAGCCCCTGTAGCAGCTGCTTTTCTTGGTTAAGACAGTTGCAGAGTATGAAGAATGCTAAAGACATGAACACAGAGAGTGTTCTCAACCTATGTGGCTTTAATGGAGTCTCTGGAATTTCGAGGATTCTCAGAAATCTTTGACATAGTTTCTTTTCCTGTAGCTTCACTTAATAATAGTCTGTTTTTAATAGGCAGTGGAAACTTAGACTTTTTTTTTTTTCTCATTTTACTGGTACTCTATAGTAAATCCACATTAAAGTGGGACATCAGCAGAGAGGGTTTAATTTGAAGCTCATTCAGCACAAAGTGCTTTAAATTAGCCCAGTGAAAACAGGATCTAGAGATAACGACATTTTGGGATATTGCCTTAAAGAAAATTCTTATTAGTTTACCTATTTTCAACTTGAATGAACTAATGGCAGCCTGAAGGAGGTTTTCAACAACATCTCTGGCTGCAAAGAAAAGTTGGTGAAGTCACCATTCTTATTCAGGGCTAGCAAGAGAGACTTCTTCATAACTCAGGCCTTTATGGTGATGGGTGGCAGCTCTGCTTCAGCTCTGAGGATGTGTAGTGGGGTCTGGAAGTGTGCCCCAGATGCCACCTTTCCCCTTTCATTGCTGTCCCTACGTTGAAATGCCTTCCATTAACATGATTTCATCAAAGAATGAAACAGAAAAAGCACTGTGGGAAACAAAAAACCTGTGATAAATTACAGGAACATTTTTACAAATACACTCAGATCCACACCACTCCTCCAGTTCATATTGACAGTCCAGTGAAAAGTACACTGCAAAGGATGGAACAGATGGAAAACACTAGATAGATCATCTGGCACAATTCCCAGTGTGGGATTGCTCCCTTAAGTTCATTTTCTAACATTTTGTCCAGCCCTGTATGACTCAGTGAGAAAGCAGAACAAAGAAAGCAAGCAAAAGGAAAAGAAAAGAAAAAACCCAAATCAAGCGGAAAAAAACCAAAATAAAAACAAAAAAGAAAAGGCTAAAAATAATAAGAGCAGTAGAATAGAAGCAAAAGTGAACCTTCTAGGAATTATCCAAAAACTCCAATAGCAAACAGGAAAGTTTCAACATTTATTGTCATTTTTGCCCAAACATATTTTTTGCTGAACAGTGATTTCATTTTGAATGTATATCCAGTATCTGATGTTTATTTAATGAAGGTAGATCTAACCAGAGTCGAAAAACGGGTACCTCCCACCATGGCTGATTTCCCAGTTTTCCCATCCACTCAAATGCCTGGATAAACCTGAAAGTCAAAATTTTAAAAATATTGACATCCCAACCTAGAAGAAATCTTTGTGAAGCCAATGAACATGAGAATGCTACTCATTTGAATATATGTGTCTTCTTTAGAAACTGATGAACGTACTTCAATGTCTTTGTCAATGGTAATGGAAATCTTCCCTCAGAGAGGAAGACTGAAGGTAGGGAAGGCAAAAGCTGCAGCTTTTGTTCCAGCTGGTTTTACGGCACGTCATGGACTGAACAAACCAGGAATGGCAGTAGAATAGGATGTCCAGAATCTCAAATGTGAGAATACACTTTCACTGCCTTTAAGGATTTTAGGAAGGCAGAACAAAAAATAAGTAACTGTCATGGTTTGACCCTGGCACAATGCCAGTGTCTCCATGAAAATACCTTCTCCCTGCTGTCCGCTGTGAGATGTGATCAGAAATAGAGCAAAGCAGGCTCCAGCTTAGGAATAAAAGGGGAAAAACTTTATTAACCTACAACTATAAGAGAAACAGACAGAACTCGGAATGAAAACCTTCCAAATATTCCTTCTTCTCCCCCCACCAAATTTCCAATACATCCACCCCTCAGATCATCAACTCTCAGTCCATCACGACTCTTTAGATAATCAATTCTCAGTTCATCAAGGAGAGAGGAGTCCCTCTTGTACCATGGGCTTCCCCAGGAAACACAGTTGAAACCTCTTGTGTTTCCATGTCACACGTGGCACCGCTCGGAGATCATTTTGCTATGGTGACATCTTCCTCTCACCACTGGTGCATGAACCAGAGCTGCTTCTAGGGTTTTCTTTTTTAAGGGTGCTTTGCCCAGTCCCAAAAAGAGCACAGTCTCTCACTTTTGGGACACCTGTACCCCCCAGATTTCACTCCCCAGGGCCAAAGGGTCTTGAGAACAGAGATTTTCTTCTTCTTCCCTGAAGACAGAGGGCACCACCACCCTCCTCACCCATCGTCTCTGTTCACGTGCTCCTTCACATCACATCACTGCACTCTCTTGGCTCCAAGCCATTGCCTCCCCTTAAATGCAGTCTCTGTGTCACAGGAAAAATGGTTCTGTCCATGGCCATACAAGAGAAGTCCAGCCAAAGGCCACTCCATCATCTCTTCCCAACTAGATTCTTCTCAACTTCTCTCGTGGCCCATTTCCTCTTATCTCATCTCTATATCTCTCCTCATTCAACTCCAGGAGGAATCAGCATTTGCAAGGTTTCCAAGAAAAGGGTTAAAAGTCTCCAAGAAAAGGGTTAAAAGTCTCAGGCTCTGCCTGTCCAGAACTCCCACAGCTGCCCTACCAGGCACCTTCTCACAGCACCACCCCCCTTCTCCTTCATGCTGGCCATGCTATCAATTTTCAAGGTGGCAGCTTCCCTCTGGGAGTTCTCTGCTTTTAACTCCTCTGTGTTCTCAGAGGCATATCCATGTCCTCAGTGGCCACACCAGGTGCCAATATTCAAATCTGAGCACCTATTGGTTTGACCACAGCATCCCAAAAACTCACTTCCTCTCAATCCACAACAGTAACTTTTTTCAGGACTCCTTCCATGCTTTTTTTGGGACTCCTTCCAAGACCTAAACTACCACATAAAGTTGGACTAATTAGCTGCTGCCATAAATTATGGGAGATCATTCTGAACTTCATATAGTATCTGTACATCTAAAAGTCGTTATTCTTTTTTTTTAGATGATTCATTGCCATTTCTATGTTTTACTCATTACTTTATTAGCTGAGTAAAACAAGCTGAATGTCTCAGTAGGACATGGGAGTAGATAAACTTCTCAAGCATGTTCATGGACAAGAAAATCTATCATGTTTTTTTAAGCTTCATTCCACTAATCCACTTTTTTGGGAAAGATTTGGAAGAGGTTTAGTTTTCAGAAGCAGATGTTATCTGCTAAGTGCCAGACCAGCAGTTGGTGGGGGCTGCAGAGAACACAGGGCTCTGCTTCTGCCCAGACACCAGCATATCCTTAAGCAACCCATTCACATAATTTTGCTGTTTCCAAAGCCCTCTGACCCACTTCTGGGACTGAGCTGACGTTGGAATCTCCAAACCAGGACTTTCAGTAAACCCCAGCATCCCTGACTTGCTCAGCAGCAAGTCAGGGATGAGCATGGCTGCTGCTTGCACTCCCTGCTGTGCAGGGAGAGAGTGGCAGAGATGCTCCGCATGATGTAATTTTAAAACCTTTGATTGTACTCTTACTTCTTTGAGGCAAGAATGTGTGCAATCATCATCACATGGCATGAATATTAAGGTCAGATGCAATCTCCTGCTGTTAGAGTAGGAGTTGGCTTACTCACAGATCACCTACTTTTCCAGAGCTGATTACAGCAATTACTGGAAAAACCACAGCTCTCTTACAGCCACGTCCCAAGCATTTTCCTTAAGAAAGCAGGCTGCTAAGGTGCTCCACCTCATCAATTATAATTAGCCATCTCTTTTCTTCCAGTAGTCTGTATAAATGGAAATTTATTAAAGTGCTGAATCATAACCCTAATTGCAAAGTTAATTTTATCCAAGCAGACTTCTGTGCCACTGGCATTAGAGGAGAATTGTTATTTTTCCACCCTGTAACTGGAATGTACCACCCATTATATTCTCTTGGCAACAATGAAATCTGTTTGGGAGCTTGAGCTGTGTCGTGTTGCTTTACTTTCCCACAGATCTGTATCTTTTTATGTCAGACTGAAAGTGCTCAAAGGCAGGGAGATTGGCTAGGATTATCTAGCAAAACCTTCAATTTATATTGATTCATATCGGTTCACTGTAGACTCTCTAGGGTTTTGGGATTTATTTTCCCTAAGTTAAATTTGTATTTTCCACCATGGAATTTCTGGTCCTCAACGATGTGCTGGCTGAATTATTCTTATGTAACAGACTTGTGCAGTGTGTCCCTTGCAGAGGGTAGGTAAGGTTGACTTGCTGTGATCGCTGTCATAACTGGATTTCAGAGTACTTTAGTAAATTAAAGGAACTTTAAAGAATGTAATTCAATGAAATTACTTCAGGTTCTCCTAAATGACAGGGCTTTGAGATGCCTGAAGGGTGTAATGACATCGCAGAAATTTAGGTTATGATTTTAATATGAAGTGGTCACTGTCTGGTCCAGGATCATTTCTGCTGGGATTCCCTGTTCCTAAACAAATTAAAAAAGATTAAAGTGGAAAAGAAAAAAAAAAGAAAAACAAAAAACCCTCAAGAGGTCCTTAGGTTTATAATAACAGAGGAAGATTTTGTGAATGCTGTAGCTTGACTGCTGCATCAATTTCATCTCTTGCAAAGATGTCCTGCCCCAGCTGCAGATATTTATTTTCCAATGTGCTTCTTTCTTTTCCTAATATCCATTGTTCTTCATGGAATCTTTCCCATGCTCGCCAGTCACAGAATCACAGAATCATTAAGTTCAAAAAGACCTTTTAGATAATTGAGTCCAAGCTTGATCAATTCCCACCTTGTCAACCAGAGCAGAGCACTGAGTGTCATGTCCAGTAGTTCCTTGGACACCTCCAGGAATGATGACTTCAACACCTCCAGGACTGATGGCTTCAACACCTTCCTGAGCAGTCCTTTCCAATGCTTAGGCACCCTTTCTATGATGTCCAGCCTGAGCCTCCCCTGGCACAACTGAAGCCCTTTTCCTCTCCTCCTGTCCCTGTTCCCTGGGAGCAGAGCTTGACCCCCCCTCACTGTCCCGTCCTGTCAGGAGTTGTGCAGATCCACAAGGTCCCCCCTGAGCCTCCTTTTCTCCAG
The DNA here is from genome assembly GCF_027477595.1 of Haemorhous mexicanus. NCBI lineage: Eukaryota > Metazoa > Chordata > Aves > Passeriformes > Fringillidae > Haemorhous > Haemorhous mexicanus. The sequence goes on along the minus strand of NC_082381.1, from coordinate 85,420,659 downwards.
ACTCAGCCCCTTCCCAGCTCCCTCAGCTGCTTCTCATGGAACTTAATCTCCAGAGCCATCAGGCATCTTGTTGGATATCCAATTTTGTGCCAATGTTTCTATCAAAATACTTGATTGCAGATGACTTCTTACAAAACTAGCTTGTTGATAACTGGGCCATGATTAGACTTGCAGTGGTCTGAACTCTTAGTCCAGCTACTGTCATCAGTTATCTCAGCAGGGGAAGGCAAATCAGTAGGTGGATCAATAGGCAGATCTCCTCAGCCTGCCCTAACTTTGATGGAATATTTCAATTACTCTCTGAACCATTCAGATATTAACAAGTCCCAGTCTAAAGCTGTGTTCACAGCCATCTAAAAGACAACTTATTTTTGCCCAAGCTTATGACTGACTTTTGTCCACAAACATATGAGAGATGTCCTGCTTGGTGCCTCTGCAGAGAAAACATTCATCTGCCTGGATTCAGTCATAAAAGCAGGCACTGTGTCACTAAGGCACCAGGACCAGCCTTCCTGGACAGCTGCCCTTAGGGAGAACTGCTTCAAGAACATGCAGACACATTTTTGCATGAAGTTGATCAACTACTGTCACTGGAGAGCTTTTAGTGTGGAGAAAGTCACATCTCCTGCCTGAAACAAGGAGATTTTCATTTTCTCATTCACCATCTCTAATCACTTTTACACATTCACATATTTATACATACATTTATTTATTTGTATACTCAGTCAATTTAATTAATTTGAGTATCTAAGCTGGATTTAATTTTTGGGCACTTAGTAAAATAGTTTGTAAATCAGTGTTGTGTTTCCCTGATCAGTAAAAGGAAGCAGAAAATATCTTCTAGAGACCTCCACTTGGAGATCTCTCTACCAAAAGGCTGAACATCTGAATTAGGAAAATAGTATCTTATTCAGGTGGGTGCCAAAAAGTACCCTGCTTCTTAGGGGTGCAGGCTGTAGACCTGCAGAGATTCTTCCAGACTCATTGATGCTTTCCATAGAGCTTTCAGCAAATCCTTATCCAGATGTTTGCTTTGCACTCGTGGTTCCCTTCACCAGTCCTTGTTACATTTAAGAAACAAGTACTAAGATTTTCTACTGCCATGTCTACAGTATGCTGCTTATACTGTCTTTTCTTCCAGAAGCCAGACAGTTTCCATTTAAACAAAAGTCTTGAACAGCTAATGGCTTCAACTGCCACCATTTTATAAAATGGAATACAATTTTTTTATTAAATGATTTGTGGTTATTCAGTGGTGAACAGTATTGATTTTGGTCTGTGTCCCTTGCTTGCTCGATTTCTTCCATAATACTAAATGCATAATGATTGTTAAACAGGCTTGGCACATGCTTGAATTTTTTTGTGTTTCCATACTTGCTGATATATTGCTTACCATTTGTCTCTGAAAAATCAGATAAAGCTCCTTAAGCCCAACTTGTAAATTTTTGCTGTAGAGTCTTTGAAGCAATTTCATGTTTATTTACAGATGAGAAATTAAGGCAACAAAAGACCAAACAAAAACAACAATACCACCAACAAAACAAAACTGCAAAAACAAAGAGTGGGAAAAAACCCAAACCCTGTAAGAGGAGGAAAAGAGAAACCTTAGAAACCTTTTCTGAGAGATTCCTGAGTAGCTGAGAAAGGGGTTTGAGTTGTATCAGTTTTTTATCATATCTCGTTTTTTTTTTTTTTTTACTTGCCTAGGTAAAAGGTTCAAGGTTGCAAAATCACGCAAAATTCCAAACATATCCACTTTGAATAAAGAGAAAAGAAATAAAGTTTCCTTTTCTTTTTATCTTTCTTTTCCAGCTTTATTTTTCTTTATTTTTCTTGTTTTCTTTTACTTTTCTTACTTTTTTTTTTTTAATTTCCGGTCAACATAGATTCACCAAGGGAAACACTAGATTATCTTCCAGGTACACTCCAGGTACCAACTCCCAGTTCCTCATCAGGGACACCCTCTTGGTGGCACCTGTCCTGGAGATGGATAAATAGGAATATGATATCTACCTACCAGCATATTTCCAAACTGTTAAAAGTTCTCTGTCAAAGTAACTTGTAACTGGAATTCATATTGAATGAAGGAAAAAAACAAGGCTACAAGCTCTTCCTAGCTTTGAAAATCATACTTAGATGTATTTGTTTCAAGGCTGGTCTCCATAGCCTTTATATATATTCAATAAAGAGAAAGAACTCACAGTACAACTCAAAGACCTCAAATTAGACTTTTACTACCTATCATTTATCCATGAAGCCTGTGGCTACTAGACAACTAACACAAGCACGTAAAACAGGTGTCCAGAATTTGATGCTGTAAATTTTCATGGTACTTTCTTAGCTAAGATTATAATTTCCAGTGCATCTGTTGATTTCTATATGATTTCAAAGTTTGATGATAGCCTAAAATATACTAGACATTTTACCAAAATATGACCCTCATAAGGATAAAGAAGGCCAAATCTAAGTGACTTCAGACACTGGAAAGTATGAAAATTGCTTTGATGTGCAGGCTTTGTAAATGGATAAAGCCACAGAGAATTCAATTTAGGCTTAAGTGATAGATCAAAAGGTTGTTGTGAACATGCCTCTAATAGTTAATAAAGATAAAGAATTCAGGGAAATGTTCTCATCATCTAAAGGATTTATTAGATTTCACCCGGTCTACTTATTAATCTTCTGTAAAACTCGTTTACTAAAGGCTTTAAGAGTGAAATTGCTTGTTTTCTAAATAAAGGACATACAAGATAGAACTATTTCATATGATGTAGTATGGAAGTAAGAAATAATGCACTTAGAAGTAAAATAAAAAAAACAGACCAATGGTAAAAATAAATAAGGTGAGGCTTCGATGTTTTTGCAAACATAATGGGGAGCCCAATTGTCTCTCTTATTATGCAAGCATAATAGAAAAGATGGAGAGAAACTTCCCTGGAATGACAGGACAAGAGGGAATGTCTTCAAACCGAGAATAGGTTTAGATGAGATTCTAGGAAGAAATTCCACCTCTGCTGCCCCATCCCTGGAAGTGTCCAAGGCCAGGTTGAATGGGGCTTGGAGCAGCCTGTGATAGTGGAAGGTGTCCCTGCCATGGCAGGAGGGTTGGAATGAGGTGATAACTTCAAGATCCCACACTCCAAATATTTCAGCCCTCTGTGTTGGATGAGTTCTGCTGGTAGTTCCATCCCTGCAGTTCTTCACTCTGGGACAGTGTGGGAAGAGAAATCAAAAAAAAAAAATTAGGGGAAGCAAAGCTAGAGGTTTTTGTTTTGTGCATTTCAGAGTGACTTTCAGCTGCTATGTAACTTGAATTTTGAAGTGAGACTCTAATGATCAGTCCTTGGCACAGAGACCCTAGACATGAACACTTGCTGCTGCACAACAAACCAAAGTCTTTTGTTAATAATTTCTGGTAAAAAGGTCCAACCTATTATTTGCAACCACACACCCTGAACAGAAAAGCGTATCCTTTACCAGCAGCTCATTAGCTACCAAAAGACGATTTCCATCAGCAAAAGCAAGGCTATTTGCAAGAAATCTATTTAATCTCACTGCTGAATGTGATGTGGGTTTAGATTTAATAAATGTCTACTAAAAACAAAGCACTGATCAATGAGTGTATGACCCAAAGATACCAGGGGGTCAGATTATTTTCATGCCAGTATAAACCAGCAGAGGAGTGAGACCTTCCTAGTAAAACTGATAAACAGTCTTGGTGCTGATAATGATGTTTAGTCTAATTTGGCTTGGACTGAAAAGGAACCAATTCTTTCAGGATAAAAGATTCTCCATTTCAGATAGTACCTGAATTTTTAGCTTGGGTTTGCTTTTTGGTTTTTTTTTCTCCCTTAAATTGCTGTTTTAAAAGTAGGACTTTTAACTTGTAAATTGATTATTTTCTTTCTTTTACAAGCTATCTTCCTGTTCATGAACTTTATAGTGCACAGCTAGATCTAGGACATGTTTTAAAATAAGTAAAATTTATAAAAAGTAACAACAGCAGACCTGGTTATGACTGGGACTAGGATTTTAAAAATATCAACTCCAAACTTTCCAACCACCATATAACCAACCAGCTGATATAATGATAAAACAACAAAAAATAACACTGTGCTGGATAGCCTTTTGCAGTGGCAACATCTGTCTTAATTATGTAAATGGAGGGCTATCATCAAGCACCAAGTTCTCCTGAATAAAATCTCAGAGACAGCCTATTTGTATCCCTTAGACAATTGCATCTCACATATACAAGCTGCATTTAAAAGTACACATCCTTTATGTGCCAGTTGTGAGCTGATAGTTACAAAGCTGGCATTCCCTGTTACAAAACATGATGGGAAGCACAAGGATTCCCTGGGGAACTTTGACAAACTGCCTCACAATGATGGAAGTTAGAACTGCTGTCCCTGCCTGATACCACTGCACATTACATTTCCAATAAGAAAAGCTGAGGCAACTGTGTACAGCTAAGCTATCACCACTGCGTGGTACCTACAATTTTGAGTAAATTAGATTAAGAAGCTCTCATGATTTAGTAGATTCTTGGGCTGCCTTATGACTTTGAGGAAAATATTGTGCTCTCACACAGTTTCTGGTCTCCTGCCCTCTAAACAGGTTCCTATGGAATCAGAAACCTGCCCAAAAAAATGGGTGCCTGCACTCTGACAGGTGGGCAACTGGTCTACATGTAGTAAATTAAATGCAGCAGTATTTGCATTTTATGTTTGGGTACTTAGGCAGATTCTCATCTGCAAAAAATTAGCTTCCCACTATTGTGTTGTCCTCGGAAGTGACAGCTTAACATCGTGGCTAAAGGGGGAACAAGCAGAGTTGGCATGAGCTGCTTCCAACACCACTGCTGCTCCCCAGCTACTCTGGGATTTTGTGATGTATGGAGCAGCAATGTGTCCCCCTGCTTGAACCAAGTGCAACAGCTTCTGCTGAGCAAGTTGATTTATTTACGAAATCCAGAGTGAAACTCAGAGTTTATGGCTCTGATCCTGATGTTCAGGTTAAAGCTGTAGCTGGACCCTCCTGACCTTCTGACAGGGTTGAATCCTCTGAAGTACGTTCCTGCTTCCTCCAGGCTGCTTTTGGAACTGCTACCAACACCAGTCCCATCACCTGCTGAGCAGGATGACACAAACTGATAATCTGAGGCCAGGGATGAATCAGGCTGATCCCAGCCTAATCCCCAAGCTATGTTTTTCCTCTTCTTTGCTTTAGCCATGAATATTTTCCCAAGTTAACCAAGTGATTTTGATTGTAACCCCCTTTAATGGATCAGTTCATTCCCTCAATGGATTGTTGTGTCGTTTTTGTGTTTTTTAAAAATGGATGGGAGTGCAGCCTGAAGTCCACAGTTATGCTTTAGGGCATGACTTCTACTAGACTGTCTCCTTGAATCATATTTTTCTGGTTGCTAAACCACTGGTTGCCACACTCCCTCATTTTATCTTGTTCTTATTTTATGCAAAATTAGGGCTCTGGTCATAGATGTTCCCTCCTGCTTTTAACACCCTCCATGAAAACCTGGACAATTTCTTAGTTTGGTTTTAACTTTGTACCCTTCTTTCTTGTTTCATATATCACTGATTTAGAAATAGGTACCAGCTAGGCTGGGTTATATTATTCATCCCTTATGTAATGAGGATTAAATTGTGAGAATTCCAGCAGCTTCTTTCATTTCAGAGGAACCCACTTATCTGCAGATCTCTTATGAACAATTTTTGGTACCTTCTTCAGGACTGATTCCTGGATACATACCCATTCAGTTCTCCTCCCAAAATTCAGATTGCATTGGTAGTGTGAGCTCCTAGAGTACATCCTTAAAATTATCCTGGTCACCCATATTAGGATTCTCCCTTGAATTATACTCCCATCCCAATTTCTGGTCCCTGTTTACTCCACTCATCACAAAAAGTCTGCATCAGCCCCTACTTTGATTTTTATCCTCTCCCCCTTAAAGGTATTTCATCATCTAAATGACCTAATAAACAAAGGAAAATTATTATAATGAATACAATTATAATGCAAACAATAGACAGTCCCCACTCTGCTCTGTATTCTCTCTTTCTGTTCAGGATTCCTGCTAATGAGCAAAACTGGTGGTTTTATATTTCTGTGACAAGACAATTTGTGGCTCAGTGTTTCCTGCACTGCCGAGCACATTTATCATAGTCCAGAGCCCACTGCACTTAGACAGGAATGTCGGAGAAAAAGCAAGTGAATTATAGTTTGACTTAGGTTAAGGTTAGACCTCTAAGTTGGCAGAGAGATAAGTCCTGGGTAAACTAGACAGCTGTGGTCAAAATGGACAACTGAAGTGCCGAGGGACCTTAAAAAAAAATCTGTACAGCTCCTAGAGTTAACCTTTACAAGGCAGCAGAAGCACTCAGGAAAATGTGAGGAGTGGAAGAGGAATAGGAAAGGCCAGTCACAGAGCAGGACTAGACTGCTTAATCCACATTCTCAGATAACACAGAGGAGCTGAGCCTGTGCTGACTAAAGTGGGCTGCACCTAAGAACTGAGAAGCAGATGCAATTCCTCTTGAATTAAACAATAAAATCAGGAACCAAATTAAGGAATAAAGCAAATCAGATTTTGCTTTCAGGCCTAGTTTCTGTTACAAAGCCTGGGAAGAGGACCTGGGACAGGAAATGAGGAGAGAGGCACAACTCTGTCATTCTGTCAGAAATTTGTTTTTGCTGGAGAAAATCTGAAAATCAATATATTAAGGACCTTTAGAGCCCAGATGCTTGGGTCAAAGCATTATAGATGAATTTAAGGAATTATAATTACAACAACATGAGGTATTTACCTATGAATATACTGAGTCAAGCAACAACAGGGAGACAGACTAACAAATGTACCTGTGGTGCTAAGCTGTGAATATGAATGAGTGAATAAGAAATGGTGAGCTGTTATTGATCATCAAGTCCTTCCTGAAAGGTCTGCAGATCACTCACCCATTAAGAGATTTATTCCTCAAATATATTCATCTTTAAGTAGACATCTACCTACAAAGAGCACTCTGTATATGAGTTAGGTATCCAAGCTATATTTATCATCAATGGAGGCCAAGTCAATGTATAAAATGAAATAGCATTCAGCTGCTCAAATTTAGGTTAGGCCTACTTTGATTTTCTGCCCAGAATGCAATATTTAGCCATATGTTTCTGATAATGAACACCCTCAAGAGAAATTCTTAGGAAAATTCTTAAGACACCCATCTTGGTTCAAACCTAAAAATGAGTTAGCTAGCTGGTAATTGAGCTAATTATCCTTACTGTTATCCTATCCCTGTAAAAGAAAAGTTCACTTCAAGTTCACTGCAACTACTGGAAAAGAATCAAGTCAGCTCCATTTCCGAGGTCTGATTGTTTAGCAATGAGACACAAGTTTAATTCTCCCTTTAATTCTCTTGCAAACTGCAAAAGAAGCTCTTTGTGGTAGGATATGGGACAAAAATGAACAGAATTTGGGACTTGACCCATTAGAAAGGTTAACTGCAAATTTACAGTGTCTGAGTTAGGCTTTCTTTCACTCCACATCTTATGAGTTGTTTTCTTTTATTTGCTTTTTTTTCCTCTTTCCCTAGTTACTAGAATGCATCACTGGTGTATTCTTCAGCCAACATCTGACAACAAACCACACACTGTAGTAGCTATTTTAGGAAAATATTTAAATATTTCCCTTTGTAACTGGAGGAAATGGGTGCTTTCACTACATTCCTAACAGTAAGAGTTTTAGCACAGCCTCACAGCAACACTCCAGGATGTTTTCTTTAGAGAAAACAAAATACAAAATAAAATATAGCTGTTATAAACTGTTAATTATAGTTTATAATAGTAATAATCCCAAAGAACTTGATCATTACTGTAGCTAATGATCAGTTTGTTAGGGTTTAACTGCCTTTACTTCCATCTAGGGATACCTAATTAGCAAACCAGTCATTAAATATTAGTAATGACTAATTATTTGAGGATTAAAAGCTTAAATATAAATAAAAGCGAGATTGAGACTCTTAAAATTAATGCGTTAATGTACCCCTTCCTCAGCATGAGTTACAGGCTACATCCTTTCCTTATGACTAGCCCACTTTCTATAGGGTTTTAATTTCTTTCTAAATGACTTCCTTTTTTAATAAGTGCTCCAGATGCCTAATTCACATACATATTGGCCATTGCTTCAGAAACCCAAATCTTTCCATTTAATAAAGTGCCTTCAATATTGGTAACATTTTTAACTTCTTTTCAGTGTTCAGCATGCTTTTTGGGGGTGCTTTTGATCTCCTTGGTTTTCATATTCCTGGCTATATCAAGTCAAGCTTCCTTCAATTAGCATGAATAATTATTATTTCCTATGTAAGATATCAAATGTGCTTAGGCAACTGTATCAGGATGACCAGGAAAAGCCAATACAAGGCAAACAGCACAGATAACTTGAGCCTTTTAGTTAGTGCAGAACCAGGTGCTTTTCTATGGTAGCAGAATGACAATGGTAGAAAAGACAAAGGCTGGGTAGGCACAATTTGTCACAACAGAGAAAACCTGGATGCATAGGTATAGTCCAGCTAGGATAAATATCCACAAATATATGGGTTAATCCAGAGCACAAAATGTAGAGTGTCTGCGGGCCAGACTGAAGTCTTACAGACAGAGGTAAATGTAATTTAAGTAGGGCAAAATATGTTTGCCAGCTTGCACATCAGTTTACTTCTAACTTGTGTCTACTTAACAGAACCTATCTGCTTTACAAATGAACCATAAATAAACCACACAGTGTTTCCACAAGGGACCTCTCAGCCAAAGCAAAAGCAAAGTTAAATTTGACAAACCAGAAAATTGCATCATTTGTCCTGAATCTAACTACAAAGATAATGGTAAACTACATAACTCTGCTATTTAAACATGATGGCTGAATAATCCCAAGATTAATTCGTACTTCAGGAATGGTTAAAAGTGCCAAAGCACTGCAGGGAGACAGCTGATATATTGTGCAGGATTTGTGCAATCTTTCCTTCTTTCCCTGAATTATTCTGAAGTATTTCAGTGGGAGTCTCTCGGAAATACTTTGTGTCAAACAATATAGTTTCCCCTGACTCTTTTTGCAATATGGTATTTGTTCAAGAAACTCCAGGACATACTCTGTTTATAGAAATTATAATTGCTCTACTGAAGTCAGTGAATCCATAACTTCTTAATCTAGTTTTAACCCTGTGAGAAATCCTGTTGAAAAGACACAGTTTTTTCACTGCTTCTGTTCTTGGGACTTTTTGTAGAGGAAGTATAATTCATCATATTTAATGATATAGATGAATTAAACCTAAGATCCATTTTTTCTTTATGAATCTTGAGTTATTTTTTCCAGCAGCAGAAGGCCATTTTTCAGCTGGTCAGTAAGAACACACACACACAAAAGTTTGTGCTCTTTCAGAGACACTCGGGTTATTAAGCCTCCCTTTGTTGGGTTTCATGTGAATAAATGTAGACACAAAACTCATACAAACGATACTGCCAAAATACCCATTTTTCCTTTATTGACTGGAGTGAATAATGCAAATGCACCCATATCCATAGTACAGTCTGTATTTCCAAAATAGATTCTATTGATCAAACATGAACGAGATTTGATCTGTTTTCTTTCTGTTTAAATTTTACTTGCTCAAAGTAAATTCTGAGATATTATTGGTGAAATGGAAAAGAAGACATGAATACCAAATAAAAACTATCTTTTTTTTTTTTTTTTGCTTTTGGCCCTGAACTGTAGCTCTTTGTTCAATGTTGGCTTATGGAAGCTCCAGACTGCTCCAGGCATTGAAAAAGTGTCAGAAATAGGCTTCAGTGGAATGACTCCATGTTTACATCACAATCAACTGGCAGGTACAACCAGCATGTGTGGTGCTGACACTCAGTAAAAAATAGTCACAAAATCATGCTTGCCTCTGATGAGTCTGCTGACTCTCATGTGTGAAACTAAGTAAAATATCCTAATTTTTCAACACTTGCAGTTATAATTGTAGGGAGGCGGTATGCATTTGAATATTTGTGTTTAAAACAAAATAAGAGACTGACATTGTGCCATCCTCCCATCTCCTGCCTGTACAGCATTATCTGGGGGCTCAGAGAAGGAAAAAAAGATCCTTTCTCACTCTAACAGTGGATTTGTAGCTTTCCATTCATCAGTGCTCAAAATGGAGCTTTCTTCTGGTGGTAGCAAAGAGTCAGGTTTCTAATGGAGAGCACAGCATTTGTTTCTTTCTGAGAGGTGTGTGGTATCACGGCAGTTCAGCACCATTAGCATTCACTGCTAAGGGGAAGAGAGAACTCTTCTACATTCATTGATCTCTGTCTGATATGCTTAATGAAAAAATACATCGAATATGATAACACTGCCTTAAGGAACAGAGGTAATTATTCAATTTCTGTGTGTTGAGAATAACTTGCTTCCTTCTTTGGTATACATCAGAAAAGGAGAATGCTATGAGCACATTTACTCTTTCTTTTTTCCTTTTTTTTTTTCTCCCCCCCTCCCATTCTTCCCCCTTCAAATAAAATATCTTAACCACCTTCTGGTCTTCTGTGACCAGGTGTTACTGAACTGTGAGGTATGAAACAGGGGAAATGTGAGCAGTAACTAATTGGTGAAGGACTCTGGGCTTCTATGGCTGCCCTGCACAATGAGGTTGGGGTGTTGTCCATCATGAAGCAAGGAAGCAGTGGGCTTTAACCCTTTCCTCCCTGTGCACACATATTCCACCATGCTTCTTTAAGTCATTAATAATTCTCTCCAAGGGGTTTTGTGCACTCTGAAAGTGTTCAGAGCTCTGTTAACACATCTGCTTTTGAGCACAAGCCTCAAAACAGACTCTATGATGGGGAAATATCTTTGTCAGCATGACCAGCACATCAAGGGAGGTGATTTTCCCTCTCTGCTCTTTTTGAGACTCCTCTCAGCAGTTCTGTGAAGGATGTGAAGCTGCTGAAGTGGTCCAGAGGAGGCCACAAAGTTGCTCAGAAGACTGGAGTTCTGCTCTGGAGACAGGCTGGGAGAGCTGGTAGAAGTCTCTGGGAAGACCTCAGAGCCCCTGCCAGTGCCTAAAGGGGCTTCAGGAGGGCTGGAGAAGGACTGACAAGGACAAGGAGGGACAGGACAAGAGGGAAGGGCTGCAAACCAACCATTACATTAGATACCGAGAAAGGAATTATTTTCTGCAAGGGTTCTGTGGCCCTGGCATGAGTTACCCAGGGAAGTTGTGGATGTCCCATCCAGGATAATGGGGTTGGATGGTACTTTGAGAAACCTGATCTAGGGGAAGGTGAACCTACCCATGGAACTCAATTGTGTCTAAATTCCTTTCCAACACAAGCTATTGTATGATTTCATGATTCTGCGGTTGGTAACACTGCTGTGGAAGGGAGAAGCACAAACCACAAGAACACAACACCAAAGGTAAATGGTTGGAACCATACTAAAAATTGAGTTTCTCTTGCCCTCCATCCCCCCCCCCAAGATGTTTTTGTCTCCATTCTCTATTTATACAATAAACTTTGGATTTTGATATATAGCACAGCCACACACAGGACAGAGAAGCAGCTCAGCTGAAATGAAAACCAGGGAAATGATTTGCCAGATCTTGTCATAAAAGACCTTCTGACTTCATGTAGTGCTGAGCTGAGATTTCCTTTACATGACTGAAATATCTTTAAGGGAGATCATCTTTCCTTTACATGACTGAAATATCTTTAAGGGAGATCATCTTTAGGAAGAACTTCAGTGCAGGTTCCTCTCCCTGCATATATGCTTGGGAACTTGGATTCATTATCAGAACATGAGACTGATGTAGGTTGAGAGGTGAGAAATTCATGGGTGGGTGTTTCCTTCAGAATGGGCAGCTACAGACATGACCTTAATGAGCCTATTTTTTCTCAAGAGTTCTTTACTACCCAGAACACAAATAACAGAGATTAAGGATAAGTATATATGATGTTTTCTGTCCTCAGAAAAGTAGTTTTGTATTCAGTTATAAATAGGCAGATTCAGCAAAACTTCAGACTAACTTCACTTAGTGCAAAGGCCACCAACTTGCCTCGTGTATAATGGACTAAAATGGAAACCTTCAATCATTACCTCAACTTTAAGGACTCATAATCTTCCTCCACTGAGGATGAAACCATCAGGCTTCATCTCTGAAAGAACAGGGAGCAGTGGAGCCCTGAGTATCTGGTAAAGAAAAACTGCAGCACTAAAATGACCCAGGTCCCCAGTTACAAGTCCATAAACCTATATGCTGATAACACATATGAGGATGATAAAGTCAGCAAGGAAGTCAGGTTGGTCGTGAGATGAAGAAGAAAGGGGAACTAGTGAGACAGATAAAAAGTAAGGCTAAAAACTGGCCTAAACAATGAAAGAAGAGTTAATGCAAAGGGACGAAATGGGAAACAGACAAGTCATCTTCACTGAAGACTAAAACCAGAAATGTAAGAAAGAGGTCTTGAAGTTTCTAACTCATTCTAATAAACAGCTTATTTATGTGGCCTCCATTTGCTTCTTTTGCAGTCTGAGTTTGAAGTAAAAATCAAACCTCTCCTGCACAAATGTGTCTCTGATTTCAGAGAGGTGCAGACATAGAGGGAAAAGCTGCCAGATCTGAGAAAGATGGTTTTACTTATGAAAACTCCTCCTTCAGGAGACCCTTTTTGGAAAATTTGACTGGGCAAGACAAAGTCAAAACAGAGGCCCAAAGACTTTTAGGGACATTATTCAGCAATTCTTCCACTTTTCTGCCAAGCAGACACAAAATTCCGTGTCCTACTCACCACTCATGCTGTTGTAGACCCAGAGCAGTATGCGTTCTGTGAACCTGACTATCTGTATCAGGATCAGGTCATTTTCAATCAAAACCCTACCTGGTTTTCACGACTAGGCTGGGTGGGGCACTGAAAAATCTACTCTGGTGGGAGGTGTCCTTGCCTATGGCAGGGGGTTGGAACTAAATGATCTGTAAGGCTCCTTCCAATCCAAAGCATTCTATGGTTCTATGCTTCACAATTCCAAGTACACTTTAGAGGTGGGTCTGTTCAGCATGGAGAAGAGATGACTGAGAGGGGACCTCATCCCTGTTTACAATTATCTGCAGGGAGGGTCAGAGCAGGGCCCAGGCTCTGCTCTGGGGCCAGCAATGGCACCAGAGCCATGGGCAGGGACTGAGCCCAGGAAGTTCCCTCTGGACATGAGGAAGAACTTCTGTCCTGGGCAGTGACCAAGCCCTGAACAGATTGTGCAGAGAGGGGATGGAGTCTCTCTTACTGGAGATATTCCAGACACCTCTGGACACAACCCTGTGCTCTGGGATGGCCCTGCTGGAGCAGGGAGGTGGGACAAGATGACTCCACTGGGGTGCCTGCCAATCCTAACCACCCTGGGTGGCTCTGTGTGTGGTTTGACATGCACTGCCTCAAACACCACGCATCAAGCTCGGCCATTCGTCCTGACAACAAACAGGAGCAGCAGCACACTCCAAAGAGGTGATAAATATTTTTTAGTGTCCCATTACTGCGTAGCCATCTGCTATTTATTGCAGTTTTTCAGACCATAATACATCTATCTGATATTTATATAGATGCTGCTTTTGTTTCCATAAGAAGTGTATTGTAACTTAATGTGACATTAGCTTAATGTTCCATTAAAACAGAGTGCTGGCAAGTGTATGCATGTGCATATGTATATCTAAATTACTATTTTCCTACTCACGTTGAGGCAGTGCTGAGAAGTCATACAGATACTGAACTTCTGCTTAGCAATATTTTCAATACTGAATGAAAATAACTTGTTTGTGCAAAGCCACCCATTTCCCTAATTACAGCCCCTCTTACTGTAAGAGGAAATTGATAATTGAGTGCAGCAGGAAATAAAGAGACAAGAGTTTTATTGTCTGTTCCATTCTTACTAGTATTATTAACTCGTTCCTATCCTTAGATAAGACAAAAAAAAAAAAAAAAAAAAAAGGGAAAAAGAAGTCTCTGAAGTCTCTGATCTTATTATGGCTTGGTTTCCCCAAGTATGAAATTATACCAGTCAGAAACCTGGTATATTATAAGAATCATTTTTATTGGTATTTAATATATATTAAATACCAATGTAAATGATTCTTATAATATCCCAGGTTATCAACAGAGACAAAAGACAGAATTCCTCAAAAATTTTTTACTCTCTGTGAGGGATTTAAACCAGACAGGATTGTAAAGGAGATGCTTGCCTGTCTTAACCACTTTTGGATTTCATAACAATAGAGAAAACCTTAGATAAAACAAATTAACTAAGAGACTAGTGAAGGTGTGTCAGGTGTCCAGGAGGTGAGAACCTCTCCATAACTCTGCCAAAGCTGTCAGAAGGACCTCGACTGATGTGTTTTGAGGCCACACATGTTGGCACTCGGCAGTGTGAGGATTTCAGGTTCCCCAGGGAAGGTGCAAATGCTGCTCTATTATCAATAACCTGTGTGCAGGTCAGACTGCCAGCAGATTTCACAAGTGAGCTGTGGAACATGTCAGGACACTGGGCAGGCTGAGCTGAGCGAGTGTTTCAGACTATCAGGTGCCCTGAGCAGTGAATGTGCTAATGTCAAACTAACCTTGAAAACGTGTGTGTTTAAACATGTTAACCAGCGCAAGGCCTGCAGAAATGCCACAAAATATCAAAGGAGAATCAGACTATGTAAATGCAGTCTGAGAGCTTCTTTCCTTATGGAAACAGGGTTGTTTTCTTGTTGGGTTTTTTTTTTTCTTCCTCTTTCACAGCCCTCAAGGTCTTCTACCAAGCAAAGATCTGGTGGCTCATTGCATTGATTTACCACTCACTGAAGGATACTGCCAGTTTGACTTTTCCCATTCACTCCTGGGCTGACTTCTTTATTGAGTTAACAAATGCATAAAACTAGGATAATACATCCATGAATCATTCCCATAACTGTAGCCCAGTACAAGGCAAGCCTCATGCTGACCCCCCACAGCACCACAGACATCTGCTGCTCTTTCTCTAGGAAGCCCCCTTTCTGTTTTTTTGGGGGTTTTTTTTCATGTTTTGATTGTAGACATTGGATCTTGGCAATCTGAGGCTCATCCCTCCCTTTCTCCATGTGCAATATAGCACAGGATGGGGTTATATCTTTGTATCAGGGCTCTAGGACCCTCAAATTGTAGTGGTCTGTCTCACAGGATTTATGGGACCAAAACAGTCTTGGTGGCTTTAAAGTCCATCAAAATCCTGCAGGACAGCAGTGTCAGTGTGGGGATCCCATGTGGAGTTCAGAAAGGCCATTTTGCACATGGGAGACATAAAATAGTTTGGGTTGGAAAGGACCTTAAAGACCATCTAATTTCAGCTTCCTTGCCATGGACAGCAGCACTTCCCACTAGATCAGGTTACTCAGCCCCCCAGCCAACATGGCCTTGAACACTTCCAGAATGGAGGTGAAACCTCATCTCTGTGCACAAAGCACTGCTCCAGACCAGGGCTGATGGTGTGTTGTAGTGGTGAGCTGCAGCTCTGAAAAACTCTGCAAGTAAAAATCTCATTACAGGATGGCAGGGCTTTTGTTTTGCCTAGAGACACGCTGCAAGGGCACTAATTTTAAAGCCCACTTAGGGAGATGGTGAATTAATTACAAATTACATGGTAATGAAAATATTAAAAAAAAAAAAAAAGTATGTTGCATAATTTCTAAGCAAAAAGTAACCCCTTTGCAATCTCATTTTTCTGTGCCAATCTGTAAATATGAGTTTCATATATATAAAAAGAAAGTTGATGATTAACCCTGAGATTAATTACTATTTCAGGGGTGATATCTCCAGGCAAGGGAAGATCAGATTTCCACGGTGCTCTGCTGTGCTGCACGTCATGTAAGAGACTGCCTCTCCTTTGGGCAGCTGAAGCACAGAAACTTTTCCCAAGGGAAATAGGAAAATGAACAGCAGGAAGTCACACAACAGGCCAGTGCCAGGGATACAGCCTCAGGGCCAGGGCTTTTCTCCTAAAGACACATTTGGCTCTTTCTGAGTGCACAGAACTGAAGGTAAAACTGATGTCACACATCCTCAAAACGAGCAGAGAAACAGGACATGCTCCTTCTCTGACTGGGGGAAAATCCTCCTGGTTCATGATGTGGGAGCAAACTTTTTGTGCAGGGCTGTCCTGAAAGAGA
The DNA here is from genome assembly GCF_027477595.1 of Haemorhous mexicanus. Classification (NCBI taxonomy): domain Eukaryota; kingdom Metazoa; phylum Chordata; class Aves; order Passeriformes; family Fringillidae; genus Haemorhous; species Haemorhous mexicanus. Next base: position 85,404,451 of record NC_082381.1, on the reverse strand, counting down.
CAGAGAGAGCTGATAGGGAGGGGAGGGAAGGGGAGGGGAGGGGAGGGGAGGGGAGGGGAGGGGAGGGGAGGGGAGGGGAGGGGAGGGGAGATAGATTTCTCAGGATTAGCCACATTTTTGGGCATTCTTGCTCTTCCTTTCCACTCATGCTGATTACTGCACTTTTCATCCGGGGGGGTGGTAGGGCTGGGTGGGGCGGGGAGGTAGAGAATGATAATAATAAAAAGTCAGTGGTCTGTCAGCAGCCTCAGCGCGGGGAGCGCCGGCAGCTGACGCAGCCGAGATGCTGGGATGCTGCCGGGATGCTGGGATCCTGCCAGGATGCTGGGATGCTGCCGGGATGGTGGGATGCTCGTCTTGGGCTACTTCGCAGTGCCACCTGCTGGCCCCGCTCCGGCCCGCGTGGAAATTTCCACGCTGGTGCTTGCTGCAAGGCAGGTGGCAGCTGCTGTGATAGCTCTGCTCCCCAGACTGCATTCCAGCAGCCCATTCCAGCTGGGCTGCAAGGGGGGCTCGGCAGTGCCCGCAGCCGGCCACAGCCAGCCCATTCTCACTCCCACACTTATTGGTGGCTGCTGCTGAGATTTCTCTTGTTTCAATTGCCAAACACCATAGTTTATTAATATTTTCTGCAGCCTCCCGTAGACATGAGGCTCCCACTCTTTTCCCGTTTGCAGAGAGGCCTTTTTAACAGATGGGAAGCCTTTGATTTTGTGCATATGCAGTAGGGAGCCACTTTAAATGGGACTTTTATCATAGACTTATAGAAAGGCTTGTGTTGAAAGGGAACTTAAATATCATCTAGTTCTGAACCCCCTGCTGTGGATAGGGATGTCATCCACTAGATCATGTTGCTCAGGCCCTCACTTTTCTTCTATTATCCCTTTCCCAGGAGCTCTGTTTACCTTGGGATTCACAAAGGATTCTTGGACAAAAACTTACGGACTGAAAAGCGGCTTTAAAGATGTAATTTCTTCAAATATTTTTGAAGATTTGGCACATATATCAAGCTTGTTTCCAAAGTTCAAAACAAATAAAAAACTCACCCCACTCACCTATACCAAGTATGCAGCAAACAGGTACTTAAGCTACCCCAAACAGGTAACACCACACACTGTGAGCACTGTGAAGCTGTGGCTGGCCTGGAAGTGTTCCAGCCCAGGTTGGATGGGGCTAGGAACAACCTCCTCTGGTGGTTGGTGTCCCTGCCCATATCAGGGAGTTGGAACTGGGAGATTTTTTTAAGTCCCTCCCAATCCAACCCAGGCTGTGATCTTATTATTCCATAATTCTATGATTATACCTGCACTGCTTTTGTGAGGAAGGACAATGCCAACTCAGACTCATTGCTCCAGGTAGGAACAGCTATCTGCCAGAATTTGTGATGAGGGCTCTACACAAAACTGCATTATTCAGTGTAAGCAGAGATTATTGGTCACAACTGTGGTTTATCCACAGTGCCAGCAGCAGCTCTTGAAAAAAAACCCACTCCTCTTACAGGCATCTTTTCTCTCATAATTTCCTGATGATGGGGTCATGGATCTAGCCTTCTCTGAAGAAGGGAGAATGGAGATGAGGGCAGAAAGGAGGTGCAGGACACTAAGGAGGTATTAGGATTATTGTCTTGTGTAAACCAGAAGAGATATTCTAAGAGAGGAGAATAAAATTAATAAAAGTACTTGGAAATGGTAAAGCCCTTCACTGCCATGGGAGGTGCAAATCTGGCTGAAGCACTGCCATTATCCAAAGTGCTCCCATACCCCTTGTACATCAAGGCTGTGATTTCAGCCCCTGCAGGAAAACCATAGGAAGGCAGAAGAAATGTGCAGGGAATTTAGCAGGTTTCCTCCCCTCCTTGCTCTCTGCTGTAATATCAGCATTTTCTCTATACTTTTCAGGAATAAATTACAGGTAATTCTAGGCAGCAAAATAAATTTAGTTTTCCTAGCTGCCTTCTTATCACAAAGTCTTTATCTCTGAAAGGGGTGAGAAAGTAGGAGTTATTTCAGCAGGGCTTATCACACTGATCACAATTATTTTGCTGTTACCTAAGTGCTCACTACTCAATGGTTGTATTGTTTCATCTTCAGCTGCAGTAACTTTACAGCGAGGGGCTGGATGGTAATAAGGAGTAATTCCTGTATGAAGTGTATTATTTCTCAAAGTTTAAAAAGGTATATGCAATCATCCTAGTTTTCCAGGGCTGCAGTCATGATTCAGGACTGAACATCTGAGTCACTTAGCTGGATCCCTCGTGGCTCCCATTCCCTTGGCTCTGTGGAGAGCTGACACACAGAAATGCACCTTTTTTCCCAGCTGTAGCCTGGCACCAAGAAGCTCTGCAGCCAGGTCTGGACAGGTCTCTCACACACAGACTAAACCTGACATTGTAATGGCATTGTGCACTGGGATGTTCTGGAAGATGAGAAATGTTCAAACTGTGGTACTGACCACAGGCAGCAAAAAAGCTCTCTGTTTAGAGGAGCATCCCATGCAGGACACTCCTTGTTTCAATTAGTTTGCAGCAGAGGCATAACCTCACAGAACTGCAGGTGGAGAAGGAGCAGATTGATCCTTTTGTTGAAAGGCTGAGAGAACCACACCTGAGGTCAGGCTGGGTGCAGGTGGGTGCAGCTCCCGTCATACACAGCCCCACTGAGCTTTCAAGAGCTGCCTGCTCTTAAGTGAAGCTCTGGTGTCTGATTGCTGAGTCAAGGAAATTTCATGCCAGTCTGACTGAGGTAATGTGCATATCATGATCTCTCCCTCCCTCCTCACACCTCTCCTTCACCTGAGAACACCCTGCTCTGATTGCTGACTCCAAAACCCTGCCCACGAGGTGCCGATGCGGATTAATTTGGGATGTCTAGACCTGCTCAGCTGCTTTCTTTCTCATCTCAGAGGTTTCTGATAAGGGTCTTGTTGCATTGTAGTTGCCATAACATCTACAGAAAGGCTTCAAACACCTAGTTAAGAAAAGTAGGGGATTTTTGGTGCCAGAGGGTATTGAAGACTTTGATGAGCTGTAGCATAAAGCTAGAGGATGCTTAAGAGATGCAGAAGTTGACACTTACCTCAAAGCACCCCACATTCCTGCTTGGTACCCCCTTAATCCTTTGGATGTGAGTAGTTATTCTTCATTCTCCCACTACAGGAACCCCTTGCATCTTTCTTCTCATGGAAAATGAGGTCACCCTGAATCATGCTCGGTCTCTCCAGAAGACAGAGAGATCCACTCACAGCATGGCAGGGAAACTGGGCTTATCTCTCCCCATTCAGTGATTCCTGTGGGATCTGCTGCAGAGCTGCCTCAGTTGTGAAAGAGCACAAATATCATGTTTGCAGGCTAAAGAATGAATATCTGCAGCAGAGCAGGAACAGATAGTTTGTGAAGAATAATAAAATAATATCATATTTTCAGATAATAATGAAAAGAGCCAGGGATGAATTCTTTTTAAAAGGTCTGATTCCTGTTTCAGCTACTGAGGAACTTTAGTCATCACTGTAAGATGAATGTTTCATTGGTATTTATTTCAAAAGCAATTTCTAACATCAGTCAGGATTTCAAGTTGGTTTTAACCCCTTGCATTTCCTGTAAAATGCATATAAATGCATGTGAACAGACACAATTTTGCTATTTAAGGGTATTATAACTGACAGCCATAGACAGAGAACTGAGAAAACAGTTATGATTTATAAGAAAAACAGATTTATTTTTCTGTCTCCAAAATCTTAATGCTGGCAAATTAGGAATCTCTCCCTGCTTAGTTAGTTACCAAGGCATGGGTTTTTAAAAGCCTCTGATATTCCAAGCCACAATGGGGAATTTTAACTCAGAGGACTGGCAATTATCCACAAAGTTGTATAAATAGTATTTCTTGCCCTTCTGCCACAGACACAGATTGTATTTCTGACTGCAAGAACTTGAAAATATGTGCTGGCCAGTGATTCCTGACCAGCAAACATCTCCCATGTGGCAGAGGAGGTGGCTTTTATTCTGCTTCATCTCTTTAGCTTCTTCTTCACTCTATATCAGTTCTTCTAAACACTTGTGGGGAATTCTTTGGTGTGCACAAGGTTTTTGTCACTATAATTACTCACAGCACAGTATATTACTTGGTCCAAAATGCAAAGTACAAGTCCAGGAATGACTAACCACTTTATTAACATCAATATTAAAATGCTTCATATCAAAAGGTGTGGGAAAAAAGATAATCCCAGATAATCTTTGGACAGAGGCAGCCTCAATTTTGTCTGGTAGATAAAAGTCTCACCTGCGTGTTTGCTCAACTTGGAGAACAAGCTCTTAATGGTTTTCCATACCTGTAAATACTTAAAAGAAAAAAAATAACCCACAACAAATTATTTGCCAGGGGCACCTCCAGTAGACATTGTCATATGAATGTGTGATTACTGCAGATCACTATTGCTTCTCCCTTTGATCTTTGTTCAGCCCACCTGTAAAATCATGTATGATCTTTCTATAATATTATTTTGTTGGGTTTGGTTTTATTTTACAAACCCAACAAACAAGTATAGAGTAGTCCAACACGCTGTAGAAGCTCAGGAATCTTATAACAGCATCACGGGACCTTGAACATGCATTCATACATTGGAAACTACTGGCTTGTAATTTGTAAAAATCAAGTGAAAGACACCCACTATTTCCAGTAATTGGATGAAATTCAATTATTTCCTTCAGGCATCATCAGATTGCTGGAACTCTGACTGTAAATTCTGCATTGAAGGGCTGTAAGCTTCAACCCAGTCAAAAGAAGAAAAAAGATGAAGAAGAAGGGTTACACTTGAAGGATCTTGGCCAGGTGATATACCTGCTACCCCTGCATTCCCCCTGACCCTGAAGCTTTAGGGACACCCCTAAAGCTCATCTGAGGCTGTGCTGGATATTTATCCCAGCCCTTGTATGTGCTCAGCTCTTGCATAATTGTGGCCCAATGTCTCTGAGCTGGGCATGCTGTAAAATTCACGAGCAGATATCTTTGCAAATATATGGCTGACTGTTTGGAATGGAATAATTTGCTCCTGTGTAATAATTTGGTGCCTGTCAGGGGGGTTTATGGCCAGAGTATTCCTGTGTCACAGTCTACCGGGAGTGTTCAGGAATCTTCTTATGCTCTTGCTAATACTGAACAGGTGGATGCTATCATTTATTATTTATTTATTTATGTGTTTGTTTATATTTTATTTTTTATTTTTACTGGGGCAAAATGCTCTGCATAACAAGCTGACATAAAATTTAAAATGCACAGGGGTAGAACTGTAAGTTAACTTTATCACCCAGATTTAATGCCAGCCCTTTACACTGAGCTCCATTTGCATACATCAGAGATTCCTGGACTGTGTGTGTGTCCAGGTCACTTATTCATTATTATAATTTATTTCTAGCACAGCAATACCTCGAGGCCCCAGGGAGAGGCAGTTACACATACATGCATATAATGAAAAGAGAGTTCTTGCCCTGAATTGCTCAGAGTGCAGAGCTGCCTCCCTGGTACAACAGCATCCCATGCAGAGATGCCAGAGCTGCCTCTAAATGAGATGATACATTTGTGTAGTATAGAATAATGCCATGCAGAGACACTCTCTGTCCTGGAAGCAGTGTAGTTACAGCACTACAAACCTATATCTGGGCTAAATTTGCAGTAAATAATGTATAAACTGACAGCTACAGTGCTTCCAGTTTCAGTTGTCTCTGAAAGTGCATTTTCCTGTGCAGATCTGTTCTTTAAATTTGCTGCCTAAACAGAATGGGTAAAATAACAGCTAAAAGTTTAAAATTGTCACACTCAGGAGAAAATGCAGGGGCTTTTTTTTTTTTTTTCACTGTGGCTTTATCTGTCAAAGTAGGATAATGTTCCTTGAGAGTATCTAAATGAACCTGTCTTCACTGAGGGAAAAAAAAAAAAACCAAGACTACACAAACTACACAAAAAAAACCTGACAACCTCTCCCCCCTATCAAACCCACAACCCAAATCAATTTATTTAGCTGTAGTAAGTAATATATTTTAAATTCTCACACCCTGCACACAGAGGTAGACCCATCTAGAATGAATTAGAGTAATAATGAACTTCTTACAACGACTGATAAAAATGAATTAACACTAGATGATGATGATTTTTTTTTCTTTCTTTATAAAGTATTTTACTACAGGCAGGAATTAGTGCAAGGAATTCCCATGGTCTGTGCTGTGCAGGCCGTCAGATTACATTAACACAGTGGTCCCTTCTGACTCTACAGTCCATTAACTTAAGTATGAAGTTAGAGGAGAAAGGGGGATAAAACTTGGCAGTGGAAGTAATTGATTTTTTCAGGTCAGAAATGAAATCAAATCAGAACAGCAAACATCACTTAGGATCAGCATTTTTATTTATTTATTTACGATGTTCAGCAAATTGAAACAATTTACTTTGGGTTGAGTATCCACATCAACCTGAGCTAATCTGATTAAATTCCTTTAAGAACATGTTTAATAAAAGCACAGGTGGAATTTATAAAACCCAGGGGCAGATGTGAAGGGTGTCCTGGGGAAAAGGGAAGTTCATAGGCTTTCTAGACCCTTTGAGGAAATTTTTTGTCAGCTTGGTCCTCCGATCTCTTTCTTATCTATATATAGATTGCTTTTTTATTTTTCACAGATATGTAAAACCATAGGCATTGCACTGTTTTTTGTATCCAAGGATGTTTGAGGGCTACATTTGCAAAAGCAAGCTCAAAGAACATAATTATCTTTGTTACAAGATTTACTTCACACTAACAATGACAAAATGGAACACCTAAACAAAAATCAGAATAAGAAATATTGTCATTATGTATAAAAACATTTCAAGGATCCTATATGACATTTTGTTCTGTTTTGGAATGAAAATAAAAAAAAAAAAACAACCAAAACAAAAAAAACAACTCAGGTCTCATTTCAATGAGATGCTGATATTCTGAACTACAAGTATTAGTTACATCTGTGTTTTATCTACCCTGACAATTCTCTGATACCTCTCTCTTTTGGGACTTCTAGCATAACAATCAATTTCAAGAGGTTTGAATCTCTTCCCACCCTCAGAATTCAGTTTATTTCCCCAATGGCCAGGTGTATTTGAAATGAAGATGCTGAACTAAAAATAATTAAATAAATAAAGTAGAATTAACAGTAAGAAGAAGGTTAGTATCTCCCTTTTCCCCATGGCTAATTTTTTTCCCCAGAGGTCATAAAAGCTGCTGGAGCAATTATCATCCTGTTACATTCTGGAAGAGCACTTTTAAATAATTTAAAAAGTGATCTGTTTTTTTAACATAATTACTATCATTATATTTTTTACATGGGAGTGAACTAAGAGATAAGTACCTTCCAAGTCAATAAATATCTCAGCCTAAAGCCCTAGAACTTTATCTGTGAAGTGTTTATCTTACTAATCCTCCCTAGAAAAACAAAATAATTATAGCCTAATGATACTAGATGTGAGTTTTCTGTTTCAATTACTAAGCAAGATGCCAAAATATTTTTCAATATTACAGGAACATCTCTAGAACCTGTCTGGAAGTGGAGCATAAAGTGAAAAAACATGGGACATAAATCCACAGGTATTTTTTTCCTGCTGCACACAAAATAAGTATCAACATAAGAGTTTGGCTGCCTCCATGAACCTTGCAGGAATCACTCTGCTGTTAGTCAATCAAGCTCCTGGGGAAGGAAAGATCCCATTTACTAATAAGATTTCAAGGGTCGACAAGGGAAGACTTTTCATTATAATGGTCTTGTTTTCTGAGGAATGGTTAAAGACTTCCCAAGGTGAAGTACTGAGAGATGTAATCTCTTTCTAATCTCCAGGAACTGCCACTTTCTGTTATTAATATTGCTTCCCCACCATGGGCTACAGCTCCAGAAAATACACAACACATGCCTGACATTAGGCACATTTTCAAAATCCATTGATTTCCATGACATTCAAGCATGTGTCTAAGAAAAAAATTATGATTCCTTCTCCCTCTTGGGAAAGGAAATTATCCCCTGATTTAAATAACATCATGCCTACATATCAGTAAATAATTTAAGTTCAAGATCCACAAAAAGGTATATAAGTAATCATCTCATTCCCTGTGCATATTTCAAATTTCATTTTCAGGGCCGTTGCTATTAACAGCTACTAATCATGGATTCATAGAATAATTAAGCTCAGAAGGGACCTGTGAATATTATCCAATCCAGCCTGATACTAAATGCAGGCTTAATTAAATCAGGCTGCATAGGACCTTGCCCACTTGAGTTCTGAGTATCTCCAAAGATGGAGGTGCTATTATTACTTCTTTTTTCTTTTTCTTTTTTTTCTGCTGTTGTTGTTTTCATTGCTGTTAAAGCAGTATATTGTAAAAAGTGAAATAAAAGTTGAGACTGTGCACTCTCAGTTCTCTGTCATCACTACCCCCATATGAACTTTTAATTCATCCCCATCTTTGGGGATCTTCTCCCCAAAGATGCAGTGAAAATTTTTTATCCGAGTCAATATAAAAGGAATGAAGAAAAAGTATTGTGTCATCTGGAGCTGCTCAGAGGGTTCCAACCCTAAAGCAATTGTGCATTTAGAGGTATTCACCCTTCCTACTCTGTTAACTGGAAGAACACAGTATTCTCAAACTTATGGCAAACTTCCCCTTCTCAAGGAACAGAGGTGAGGTGGGTGATGAGGATAAGAAAGAGCAGGCTGCAGAGGATCTTTAGGAAGAGCATAAAGGAGGAGAGGGATTCCATAAAAATGCTTGACTAGAATAGCAGTTAAAACAGGAACACACCTAAAAGCTTGAAGAAAGAGATATTCATACCTTTTTTTTTTTTTTTTTTTTGCCATTGTATCAATTTTTCTGATGGTTGAGGGGTAGAAAAAGGGGATGAATCTCCAGCAGCAGGATGCTGCTGCAGGTGAGGCACAAGTACAAAGGGAAGAAGGGAAGGATTCTGATCAGGAAAAGAGGGGGCAGGAGGCTGGTTTCCTTACTGACTGATGGGAGCTGGGAACTGGTGCTGGACATAGCCCAGGGAAATAGCAACTCAGAAATCAGGACACCAGTGGTCAGATTCCCTGAGGAAAGTAGTTTCTAAATAAAAGCTGAAAAATATGGATGAGAAGCTAGTTTCGGAAGAAGAGATTGGAGGACAACACCTGTAAAATCTCTAAGGATTATAACGGAAACTATTCCATTTAAAGTACCATTTTTTTTCCCTCTTAAAATAAACCATGTGAGAAGGGGAACTGTGGTGAACTAAAAATCACCCACTGATCCAGGAGCCACATCAAGCAGTGTCCTCATGCTCTCCTGGGCCTATCACAGAAACCAGACACTATTTCCATTTCCTTAACTCCTGCTGCTGCAGCATTTTATAATCCCATTCTTTTGTTCTGCTTCTTTCTCATCATTTTGCTCTATAAAAAGCAGATGGGATATATTTACAGAACTTATTGTTCCTAAGGTAGTGCAGGCTGTAAGTTATTCCTGAGCATCTGCTATCAGATCCTGATGGATGTCCTGAGCTGTTTGATACAATCTCTGTGAAGTCAAAATTGAATATGCTTTTTCATTCTGTTCTGGTCCAGCAGTAGCACCAAATCTCCTCCCTTATATCTTCATCTCCTTTCACCTGTTTTCCCTTGAATGACCCTCAGATCTTTTTCTTACTTTTTTTGTTTAGTTTTCTTTCCCCCTTCCCAGTTCCAAAGCACAAAGCACTATTTCAATTATCAAACCATGTTTTCTTCCAGAATTCTTCTTATCTATCTCCCCACAATCCTAAAACAAGCCCTTAGATATTCAGCCCTCATAAGAGCCAGTTTCTTTGTATTCATCTTGAAACAGTTAGACTGAAATAAAAGAATAAATTAATTAGCACTTACAGTCCTGGATTTGGATCTAATGCCTGACTTAGCAAAATCCATGAGATGAAGGAAGTTAACTTATGCAGCAATGCACATCTGACAAAGGGTCCTCGTGCTTCAAGAAGTGAACTGGCTCTTTAATGAGAAAGGAAGAAAAAAAAGAATAAAAAGCTAATTACATCCCTGCTGTAACTACAGTTGGCAATTAGCTGTACACACAGCACTCACAAAACACACAGTAAAAGACAGGGCTTCTTCCTCCTCCCAGAGCATAGACTCCGGCACCCAAAATCCAGAGGGATTGCACCAAGGCAGACCAGCTTTGTGTCTTGGGGCCTGACTAGAGCATGTTCCATACAAGCTGGGTCTTCACTGGAATTTACAGGAAGTTTCTGTGCAGAGCTGTTGGCTTTGTGTGTGAGTTGCTGTGTGCACACCTTGATTCAGAGCTGAGTTTCTGGTGGTTTATTGTGGTGTAAACAGGTCCAAAGGGACACCTGACATTAGTGTGACAAACAGTGCGTCAAACTCAGCACCTGAGCATGTAAAATCATAATCCATTCTGCATTCTATCGTGATTCCTCTGAAGTTTCAGTTTATTTTTTGTGCAAATGAGGCTCAAAATCACCACTTTAATGCCATGTTGACGTTGTTAGTGTCATTTTAAAAGCTATTTAAAATTTATTTTCGTACATTAGGACACATTTTTGTTTGGGCATTACAGCTCTGTGTATGCTGGTAAACAAAACAGAAAGAGCAAGTATGCACTAATAAGTTTAGCTCCACATAGGAAGTCAGCCATTGATTTTGCTAAAACTGCTGGACTCATCCTGTGCATCTTGCTTTGGTCACTGCAATTTAGGGCACTTGTAAACAGCTCCTTCAGAATTAGTAATGGGAATGCATTCTTTATTGGAGAAGCAGGGAGTCCAACAGCATGGATGTCTCACATGTCACACCAGTAGGTCTGAGTGGAAAAAAAACAGTCCCTCATCACATTTAAATCACTTGAATAAAACCAATGAAACCAAATTACACTTTCTTCCGATATTTTAAGGGTTTCACAAGATATAATTTCCATGGGGAACTGTAATACATCTTTTCCCCCAAATCTGTGAACAGAATACTCTGATTTTCTTGAAATACTTGGTTTTTTCCTTTATCTTATGTGATCTAGGAATTATTTCACCCTTTATTCCATGCTGGCAGATTAAAAGATTTAGTACAAATCTAATAAAAAATGAGTAATATATCCATTCTGCTTGGCAACCTCTTCAAACACCACCACCTATAATCCAATAGATAGCTGCTTATCCTGATTAGCAGAGGGCATGTTCAAAATGTAGAGGTATCATCTAGCAAGCTACTGAATGAGGCTATCCTGATGTATCTATCCCTGCAGAAGTAAGAAAACTCTGTTGGAGTCAATATCTGTTGGCAGGTGGTAAAGAGAACAGGAGCATTAAAAGGAAGAAGATCTAAAGGAAAGATTAAGCCATAATCACTGGGAAAGTTTCTGTAATAGAAAATCAAGGCAGTGCTTTGCATGGTTCCATTCTGTCTGAGTTGTTCAGGTTGGCATTAAACAATATAAGATTAAGCACTTGTCAGATGAACTAATGAGTTTTGGATTGATTTCTGTCTTCTGCAATGCTACTAGCATTTTTGACAGATATGATTTATAGGGCATTCTTTGGGCCTGTTCATGAGAAAAGCTGTTTATTTTGGTTGATGGACAGAGTTTCTAATGTTCCCAGTGGAGTGTGCAGATGGCAGGAAGGACAGTAATCTTTGAGACCATCTCTCAATGTCTAGGGTATGTCTCTTATAAATTTGTAATCAAGATCTCAAGAAACTAATGTGGGCAGGCTTCCTCTGAAATTGTTTTTGCGACCTTTGGCCAATATAATGCTCCCTGAAAAATGTATGTCTGCTACTTTTGCTGTTTAGTAAATGGAGCTTGTATAGGCAATCAAGAAACTATACTTCCCTTTTTAACTGATGTGGTATATATATGCAGAGTTTTGCACATTTACAGTTCTATTCCCTCTGGCTTAAGAGACTTTTTTTTGGGTACATTTTATGCATTTAATGTCTATGGATATTTGGTGTACAGTAAACCACCAAAAAAAAAAACCAAAACAAAAAACAAAAAAAAAAAAAAAAAAAAAAAAAAAAAAAAAAAAAAAACAAACACGCAGCCATGCAGTCTGTGTTAGAAACCTTAATAGAATCTCTAAGACATGAAGATAAAAAAATCTAAACAGCTGCACTGCTGAATAATTTTTATTCTCATCTGCTGTTCTGGCCACTGATTGTTATTTTTTTTTTCTATTTGTCTTGCTCATAATTAGATTGTACAGTCTTGGAATGTAGGCCAGGTCTAAGCTGATACAGTTGCTGAAAAAAAAAAAGCTACACCAATACAAAAAACATGGATCTGTCTGCCATCACTTTCTTACTTATAAATCTAAATTATCAGTTTTTAAAAAGGGTTTAAAACACATGAAGTAACACTCATATAGGCATCTCCTGAAAGCTCCAGAGGGGAAGAATGATTGTGGTGTGAGTTTAGACATCTAAGATGGACTGTTTCCACAGCTGTCAGGTGATGAACATTGGTGACACCATGCTGAGATGATCCCACAGTTTGACTCAAATTCCAGTCCTGCACAGGTCAGCTGTCAAAAATTTGACTTCCTAACATGAGGAATTTAGGGAGCTTGATTTTCAGAGAATGTAAACTGCTGGCATGTGTAACCTTAGGCTTGAAATTTGAAGCCTTTCACCTGTTCAGTTACTCAGATCCTTCTGTTCTCTTGAGTCCTACTACTAAATCCAAAGATGGGCACTTTTCTTCCCACCCCCCTTTCTCAAGTATGTGTATGTCTTAAAACAACCCCTAAATTTTCAAGACCACTCTGTCTCTGTACTCTTGTGCCTGTGGGATGATGATTTTTCCTCAATAAGCACAGAATCCAGGTTGAATATCAGAAGAGGCATAATGATGCTCTGTTGGAGAGCTGAGACACTGAAGAATTGACCACCTCTGTTATCTCCAGAGGCATCTGGTACAGCTTGGGGTGATCTTGGGCCCACAAGACATCCACACAGGACAGACAGAGGTGACACAGAGCCTGCACACAGAACAGTGCCCTTCTGGTTAGGCAGCTGCTTAATGTCTGTGATTAAGCACCAAATTCAATCCTTGGACAAGCCTCTGGGAAGCCTCCTACTTCAATCCACTTTTCTCACATTATCCTTCCCCAGCATGGCCACCAAAAGCACGTTGGGTGATGGAAGAAACACTAAAATAGTGTCAGCAGAGCTGGAAACCAGGTCAGTGAAGACAGCTCAGCAAACAAGGGCTGCAAATGCAGCAAGAGGCAGCCCAACGTTGCATAATGAGTGAAAATCACAGGAACATATTTTCCAAAATATGTTAGATATTAGGATGAATTAGAGATTAAGAAGGTTAGATATAAGGAAGAAATTCTTGCCTGTGAAGGTGGGGAGGACTTGGCACAGGTTGCCCAGAGCAGCTGTGGCTCCTCTGCCCTTGGGAGTGTTTAAGGCCAGGTTGGATGGGGTCAGGAACAACCTGGGATAGTGGAAGGTGTCCCTGCCCATGGCAGGGGATGGAACTGCATGAGCTTTAAGGTCCCTTCCATCTCAAACCACTCTGTGATTCTGTGACGCTTATCAATGAGGTCATTGACTACTAAGACAATTTTTTATATCTTGTAACAGGACCCAGAATATAAAGAAAAAAAATAAACTCCCAAGTCAGTACAGGACCAGAAAAGCCCAACATCCATACAGCCCTTTTATACACTGGACACACATTATTATTGCCAGAGTTGTTCCTTGGCTCAGAGGGCTTTACCCTTTTTATCCACAACATCCTAAATATTCTGAGTAGTTTTTGCTTCCTGTTGGCTTCAGCTAAACAATGCAATCACTTTTCAAAGGAATTTGTAGTCCAAGCACCCCTTTTGCTCTCACTTTAGGGAGATGCCAGGTCTCTCTGTTGAGGCTGCCAGTTATTGCATGCATTATATTACTGAGGCATCAAATCTGTGCTGAAACACTGCCACTTGTAAACTCGGAGCTGCTGCCTCATTATCTGTGAGCACACAGGTTGTGGTGGGTTTGGAGCTGGGCTCTGTGTGCAAACAGAGTGTAGACATAGTGTCAGCCTCCTCATTTACAGATTACACCACCCTCTTTCTCTAAAGTTTTATCACTAAATGTATTCCAGCTTATTCCTTCTTATCTAAGCCCTCATGTCAAAACTGTGCAATTTCAGGTGAGTTCTCACTGCAAATTGTGCAGGAAAAATTAGTGATTTCTTGCCTCTAGTGAAGATGCCTCACTGAGCAATCACAACTGCTTTTCCCGCTGTGCCTGTGTGCTGTTGAACACTCTCCTACTACTGTCAAGAATATCCTGATCTTCCCTCCCTTAAGATGTTATTAAGTGAAGACCTAGCAGTTTGCACAAGAAGTCCTTGCTATTACTCCCTCTGCTCATGAGCTTCCACATAGTAGAAATAAATTTAACCATCTTTAACCCTGACTACTACATTAACCATTTCTTACTATGTTTTATCCAGTTTTTCTTCTGCAATGATGATGCCTTCCTCCTTCATGTCATTAGCAAATTTCATAAGCAATCTCCAGTACTTCATGCCAAGAATGTTTAAAAAGTTAATAATTCATGACCCCAGCCTTTAGTAATAATAGTAGGCTATTCCTAGCCTCCAATTACCTCTTGTATTACAGTTTCTTAGCTATTTAAAGAATCTCAAAGGAATCCCCACTTTCTATTCCTCAACTGAAAATACCTTATGCGGCAATAACAAAACTTAATATTATGATTTGGCTCCACTGCACTGATGACAGGGGTTTTTTTTAACAAAAAACTATTTGATTTGAGAAAGATATTGATTTTAGCTATGCCATTTCTTCATTATTTCCATCATTTCACTATTCACTCCTTGGAGAAGTTGTGCATATTATTGAGATCAACTGGTGAACCTGAAATGTAGTGGATATTTGCTTCCCCTTTGCTATCTATGGTGCCAAATTTTTTATTTTCCCTTTGTTATACATGATAGTTTTTTAAATTTTTCTTTTGTTGTACATGATAACACCTACTTTATAAGACATGCAGACATGATGCAATTCACACAAAATGTGATTCTTGAGCCTTTCCTGTGCAAAACCAGGACTTCGACTTAAATCATCCTTTTTTGTTCCTTCCAATTTAAAGTTTTCTGTGATTCTCTGATTTTGTGAAATTTTGTTTTAATCAGTTTGTTATTTTAAGGGAGTTTATGACAGCATCTATCACACCCACAAATATTTAGAAATAAAATTCATGAAGCATTGGCTCTATGTTGTTCATTGTCATTTTAGGACCCATATCTTTAACAACATTCCAACCTTATTAGGAAAATTGTTTAAAAAGACAGAAAAAATATCCACTTTTAGGACCATGTGCTAGTCATGGTTTCTTTAATCTCAAAAAATGGAAAAATAGGGGTTGTGCTGAATCTTCACTCCTTCCCCATCACCTTCAGCTCCTCCTCAACAGGAGGATGTCCAGCTGCCACAAGCTATATGCCCTCTGCACCAGGAGCAGAACAAGGCAGATTTTTTCTCACACAGGACTGTGGTGTTTTCCTTCCCTTAGCCCCTTTATGTTTGTTTTGGCTTAGGCATAGCTTATACTCACTAATTCTTTGGGATGTAACTTGTTTGCAGTGAATTCCTGGCTAAGTTCATAGAGTTAACTCAGGGCTCAGAATGAAAACTCTCCACTGCAATTCTATTGGCCCCTGCAGTCAGTTAATCTCCCCTCCCTCAAATGAGTGAGAGAGTGAAGCACAAAACCCATTCCTCACCACTGTTTTTCTTTGGTTTGATCTGCTAAGAGCAAAAGTTATTCTGCTTCCCCTATTTAGCCCCTGCAGGTTAAAAGGACAGATGAATTTGGGTGAAATAGTACAACTGTCACCTACTGGTTTCAAATGAGGGTCTGGGAAAGGATTGCTTAGGACTTCAGGTGGCAGATGATTTTTTTTACTTCATACTGCAGATCAAAAATTATTTATTGGAAGAAAAAAATGCTCTTTAAAAAAATAATTCTTTTGATGTGATATTATGGGCACTCCAAACTTCACCTTCTGTCCTCAAAACCCTGCCATTCTTACTCAAAATCAAATGAATCAATCCCAGACCTTTATGGATGATTATTACTTCTGTGTATATAGCAATTAAATCTCATGGACATGACTCTTCTCGTTTTCCATCTGTTCTGTGTCAACGAGCTGTACCAGTGACCTTTTCTACAACCGTGGCCATTCTCTGTTTGTACTGCAATTTCCACACTTGTGCAGTGAAAATAATGACAACCTTCTTTCCAAGGGCATGGGAAGATATAACAATGAATGATGCCCCATGGGCCTAATTCAAAGTCCACTGAAGTAGCTGAGAACCTCTCAGCTGAATTCAACATGCATTCAATCAGGTGCTGTAAAAGCCAGACCATTCTACTGCACACCAAATCTCAGGGCTGATGTAGCCCTGTGCTTCAGACAGCAAATCATGTACCAATCAACCCTAATTTCTGCAAACATATTTGTTTATTGATACTGTTCACTGTTCATTTTTCATTCCATAATTTTCAGCCCTTGGCAGGCCCCCAGTAAAAGTACACAGTGCTGTTGTGCAGAATGCTGTTCTGACATTTCCCATCTGAGTCATATGGCAAGGGTTTTAATCTTTTTGGTTCAATTACTGGAAGAGAAGGATAGAAGTATAACCAAGTGGGATACGTAGATATGTTCCCCCCTTTTTTTTTTCCTTCTCAAATTATGAACTTGCTAAAATTTTTCAAGTTGGTGCAGACCTCTAGGTAAATTTTATTTACATAGATGTCTTTATGTTAAATGTCCAAATATGACCATTCTCTGCAGCCTTTCCTGGAACTTTCAGAATTAGGCTGTGCACCATAGGCTATGTCTGTCCTGCTAAATTAGATATTTCTAGTGCTGTTCTCTGTCAGCGAGGCCACCAGGGAAGGATCAACCCAGTTCACACAAATAACATTTTTTGCTGTCCAGAGCTGAGTGGCTGTATGTAAAGTGCCAGCTGAGATTGGCTTCCTGCCCATGAAAACTTCCAGTCTATTTTGGGAGCTGTCTGTAAGACTGAGAGTCAGCCCAGGTCAGTGCCACATAAGGTAAAACTTCTACAAACAGTTTGAAAGACCATTCTCCAGAATCTGAGAATGCTCCTGGGTAACTAAAACCTCTGAGGAGAGCAGAAAGCAGACTGAAAGTGGTGCCTTTTGATGAATAAACCATTTTACTTAAGATCAGAAAAGTGTAGTGCATCCAAGAAAATTCAGGCATATAATTTGGTCACCTGACACCATCTTCAGCTATCTCTGTTTATAGCTAATGAAAAAAAACTTGTGCATCCAGAGACTCATCTGGAGAAATGGCACAATGTGTGAGGAGTTTTGCTGCCTTTGTGTAGTTGGAAGTCATGAATAGCTTGATCCACATGAGACTTGGAAAATCCTACTCTTCCTTTGATACATAAAAAATATTTCTAATTCAAGTTTTCCTCTATTTTTTTTTCTTTTTGTCCGCCCAAAACCAATTTGTTTTTAATTTCTGACTTTATAAAACAAATTGTATTTGGAGAGAGCAAAAAGTATACCTGAAATTAGTTCAGTTTATACATAATGAAGACTTAAGAACAAATCTCATGACAAAGATGGGGAAACATTGGTAGTTTGCCTGGGGAAGCTGTGAAATCTCCTGCATGGGAGTATTTTAAGAACAGACTATGAAGACATATGCCTGCTGATATTTTCCTGGGGCAAAGGAATGAACCAAGAGACCTACTGAGACCCTGATTATTTTGTTATTTGGAGGGTTTTATAGAGTAGTGGTGGTTAAAATCTTATAACTGGAATGTTACCCTCTTGGAAAATAAAAGTAATCAAATTAGAGTTTTCAGTTTTGAAGAATGTAAATTTACCCCTATTTTGTCAATATATAAAATGTCAGTGATTATATTTGGCATAATATAAAACTTTTAAATAAAGTTGTTTAATAATTGTATGTCATTCTCCAATGTTTTTTATGTTAAGATCTAAAAGTAAATGAAAGAAACTTTTTTTATGCACTGGTGTTTAAATCATATCAATCTATGGACAGTGAAACAGAGGCAATGAGAAGAACAAAAAAAATACTATTTTGAAATAATTGTGAATCCTGTAAAGCCATAATTTTGCCCATGTTTTTAAGCATTAAGAGCCAGTTTGACATCAATACCCTGTTTCAATAAAGTACTTGAAACACAAATTTTGCTGCATATTTTGGCAACATACTGAGTTCTGTGTTCCATAGATATGGCTAAATCAAAATATTTGGACATCCAAACATCATCATGGGAGAAGGTGGCCAGTGGACCTGAAGAGTAGATACAGTTTGTATTTGCTGACATAAATTAAAACTACTTCAAAGAGAGCTTAAAAATCAGTTCCTGGCCTTTGTGATTCAGTGTCAAAGACTCAGAACAGTGTTAATCTGTTTAATGAACCCTGTTTGTCTCATCTTTTAGCCACAAGATGTACTACCTCTTGTTTCTGAAGAATTCAGTCACATTCCACCCCAGTAATGGCTCCTACCTTCTATTTTTTGCACAGTATTCTACTAAACCCATTATTTACTAATGGAATTAAATTCTTTGTTGCTAGCCTTTTTTTTACCACCTGCTCCACCAATGGCCTACAGACCAACATTTAAGGTGTCCAGAATATATTTTGGTAGTAAGTGCAATTTTAGCAGAAATTTAATCAAGTTGCCCCTGTTAAATATTTATCCAATTATGCAAGTGACAAGCAAAAAATGAATGAATTCTTTTTAACATAATATAAAATAGCACATAGCAGAAGGGAATTTTATCATTAAAGATCTAATGAGATCATGAACACCTCCAAAGGGGTGAGTTAATCAAATAAGGCCATAATATGACAAGCAGCCTGTCAGAAGAAATTCTATTTGCTGCAGTACGCGAGTTGCATTTGAGTTAATAATTGAGTGGCGTAACCACCCCACCAACCTTGTTAGAGGATGTCACACTCAGCCTTGCTGATGAAGGAGGACAAAAGTGGATGGTTTGAAAGGGGAATTCCCAGAGCTGATATTGACAGTGGGTGTAATTACAGGAAGTGCTGACTCTGACAGATACAGACCTTTCCCTCAGGTGTACATAGTGTGTACTGCCCTCCCTTCTTCAAAATAATGATGCCCCAGGCATTATGTGTATATATTAATATGTGTACTTGAAGAACTACCTTTTTAGAGAACAGTCTGAAGCAAATCACTGAAGAGACTCAAGATATATACTTTACTTTTGAGAAGGAAGAATTTAAGATCCATACCCTTAGCTGGTCCAAAATCTCACAGCTCCACTGACATCAGCCAAGCTCTCGTGATTTACACAGGCTAATGCTTTGTCTCACAGTATGTAATCTTTTTCCATTAATATTAACCTGCTGTTCCATAATGACTACAAAATGCCTGACAATAGCTAGACAGTGGGAGTTCTGTGACTGCCACTTACTACACAAATCATAATCAAGCTACTGGTACCTTGCGCTTCCTCCATTTTTCTGTCACATCCATCTGGTGTCCCTCCCACACAGACTAAGAGGAGACACTGCCTCCAAGTGCAGTCATCCTGCATTGGGAATGAAAATAGTGTTGCAAGAGCAACAGGCAAAAATTAGCATGTGATTTCTAATAGCAACAACATGATAACACAGGGGCTCCTTCCCTCCAGAAGCTCAAGGCACTTAGAATAATATGCAGGTCTTGTTTTGTAGAAGAATAAATGTAAGGTACCAAGAGATCAAAGGATTAGTCTGTGATCATATTTCTTCCAGCAGATCTTCCAGCTGTAAAAGGAAAGAAAGAAGAAAAAAAAAAAAAAAGAAATTCATTTCATTATTAAGAATAACTTCACTACAGGTACAAAATATTATCGAGTCTAAAGCTGTACAGAAGCTGTCATAATGAAGCATGAATCCTGTCAGAAGTCATTGAAATTCATATTTTGTGAACTTCCTGAAAAAGAACCAAATAACTGCTGACACAGTTTGCTAGCTTTGGGTAAGTTTGTCTTTTGAAAACTTCAACAATTGAAGGCACAGCTCATGCAGAAGGAAGTGCCATAGATTTAATCTGAAAATCATGCTAACTTTTCTGCAATGACCTATGTTACTGATCATCATACTACCTTACTGGTCTTGTGATCTTCATATAAAAGATATGACTATGACACCTCTGAACCTTTTCCACTTGAAACACAGCTTCATCTGAAAAGAATCATTTCCAGGAACTGGGATGTAACAATCATATATATCTGAAATGTCTTGAAGAAGAAAATACTGTCAGAAAATACTATTTCTGGCAGGCAGAAATAACACCAGTAACCATAACATAGACATATATATTATAAAAAAAAATATATATATATAAAAATCAATGTTCTACATTGGATTTCAGATGATCCTTATACAAGACTGTCTTTACCACTTATCTTGTGATTCTACCATAAACCCATAATTCACTATCTGTTCCCCTTTTTACTGAGCCTTGCAACATTTTATTTGTGAATCAATTTCTACCTGTCAGCTCAGAACAACTGTGCTTCACTTCCACCATCCTTTGTCTCTATCTATTCCGAGTTCCTTTAATACAGAGAAAACATCTCTTTTATGAGTTACTGCTGCACCTGCTGCAGTGGGACACTCACCTTGGCTGAAGAGACAGGCACAGTTTATTACGAACACCAAAACATCCTGCCCTCCTCAAGCAGTGAGTTGGAGTGCTTACAGGACACTTACAACCCCGTCCCCAGAGGGGACCCAGCACCTGGGTCTCCAGTCAGATGGAGCTGGCAGCTGCTCAGCATTTCTGCTTCAACTCCCCCCTAATTTTGCCTTGCGACCCTTTGCAGATTTTGTTTGATTAGTGAAATATACATTAAGCCAGATGCAGGGGGTGGGGCGGTGTTCAAGTAGCTGCCATGTGCAAATGGGTCTTTTGTATCCATCAGGAAAAAGCAAACAGCTTCAGAGGGGAATATTAAGTGGCCCCCAGTAAAATCATGTAGCAGATGAAGTGATGGACATGAGGTAGACAGCAGTGCATTAAAATGCATCTCCTGTGTGTCTAGGCACTCAAAATTCTAAAGCACTGAATGAGCTTCTGTTAGCTCAGACTGGAAAACATCACAAAAAGAGACAGCAATTTTAGTCTTAGGAGCTGGCTGAACTTAGTTCAAGAAATCCCAGACGTAGGATGTAGGTGCAAGCCATATAGGAAAAACTACATATAGGAAACCATCAACCACAACAAAAAGATTTAGTCTCCTAAAAGAGAGCCAAAGGTGGGACCTAAGCACCTGCTGGTTCAGGCTGTTCGTGCTGTCAAGTTCAGTTTTTCAAAGCAACTGAGTCTGTGATCTGGTCTTAGCAGAGCTCAATTTAGGCCTACAGATGTAGGTGTCTGTATGTGAGGTAGATTTCTGAGCTGTTTTATGGTCAGTGGAATGAGATAATACAATCCCATTGGCATTCAGTGCACAAATTCAAAACCAGGCTGGGTGGAGCTTTGCCCACCGTGGTCTAGGGGAAGGTATCTCTGTCCATAATAGATGGAATTATGTGAGTTTTAGGGACTTTTCCAGCTCAAGCCATTCTAGGATTCTGTGATTCTCTGAATTTAGATGAGTAGCCAGTTTGTGGTGGTGATTTGTGCTAGAGAACTGGCACAACCACCGTGACAAGCTCTCCACTGACTGTAAAGAAAACTTCACCATCCAGCACAAAAGTAATTAATTAATCCACTTAATTCTGGATATTTTGACCAAACTGTAGATCATACTGGCTGGGGTGAGGGTTTCTTGGAGTGGGGTTTCAGGGTTTTGTTACATTTCAAAAAAGGTGAATGTTACATATGGACTTGTCCAGACTAATGAGGGCCATTAAAGAAGATTTTAGAAATTATTCTCTTTTATTCTGTTAAGCTGACAGAGTGCTGCCCATAGGAAAATGTGTTAACCATATCAAAGTCAGAAGCACCACGTTTTATTCCTGAGGAGTAGGACTGACTCACTCAGGTTCTCCTGTTGAACACTAGGTCAAGAATAGCAACATACCAAAGTAGGATGCCAAAACAGTACCAAATCCTATCAGATTCTCATCAAGTCGTTACCCATGCTAAATCTTTGTGTGATTGCTCCAAGCACATCTCCTGTTTCAGTCACAAGTTAAGCTTTCAGTTGCTAGTGAGGCTGCCTATGAACTTGCATATTCAGTAGGCATTCTGGCAGGGTACCACAGCATGAAGACACAGAAGGCTAAACAGCAGAGCTATAAATAAAGTGGGACCCTGCTTCCAAGAAATGCTAACACCTACACAGCTCACTATCTGTAGTTTAACAGGGTACTGAAAGACCAAATTTCCACCTACTTGTCTTCAGACTAGGCAGGGAGAGAACAACTGGAAGTGAATCAAAAGGCAAGTAAATCCTTATGAACAAATAAAAAAGGCAAAAGAAATAGACAGTGTGTGACTTAGGGAGGTTCAAATTAATTCACTCATGGTAGAGGTGAAGAAGAGACAATTGGTTATTTTTAGCATGCTTTCTTTGCAGTCAATATGTTACAAACAAGGAATTTTGGTCGCATTTTCTGCAAGTCCATATATTTTCAGAGCTCTGAGTTATTGCCTGTGCTTAAATTTAGATGTGCTGCAGGTTTTTAGATTGCTCCTGTATTTCAACTCCTTTTTTGTTTGCTTATTTTTTTATTTCCTACCATGTACAAACTTCTTCAGAACAAACTTTGGAAAGAGATCTGAGGACAGTACTTTGAAACTTGGTCAGTCTGATCCCATTTTAGCTGTGACTTTTCACTTGATGGCCCTCAAAGATTTGTGAATGCTGTAGAAAGTGTGGGACAGAGTGAAAAACTGCAATTTTTAATGTATCATTTACTTGTCCTTCCCGAGTTGGGACAGATCATCTTTGTCATTTCAACAAAGCTACTAACAGCAGAGAGAATTCTTTCTTTGTCTTCAGAGTTTGATGAAGCACAATTGCAATTCTAGTCCAGATGCCATAGTGCTGCTTTGAAGAGCTGTGGTAGACAGGGATATTTTACCAGAATTACAATTCTGTGGGTGTATTAGTGCCTGAACCACAAGTCTTTATTAGTATCTATCATCTCACTCAAAATCCAAACGTAGAGAAAGACCTCACATAAATTCTGACACAAATAAAATGGATTTTTCTTGTTTTGCCTCAGGAAAAAAAAAAAGGGTTGAATTCTAGAAAATGAAAATTTCAGATTTTTTTTTTCTTGTTAATTTGGGATTCTCTCTCTTGAAAATAGAAAACACAATGTTTATCTGTAACAGAGTCAGGGAACAGTAACCTGTACTGATTTAGCTGACGTTACATTCCCACAAAAACATTGGAATTAACAATTGAAAAGTTTGTAAATACCTAGAGGATAATAGGAGAAGAGCAACAGTCAATTTACATTCATCAAAAACAAATCACATCAAACTAATCTGATTCCTGTTATGACATGGTAACTGGCTTTCAGTTCATGAGGGAGAAGTAGGAAATGTCATGTACTTCGACTTTAGCAAAGCTTTGACACTCTCTTACATGAAGGACTTAGAAAAAACTTTGAGAAAGTTTATCCAGGTGACCCTGCAGGGTGTGGGACTAAGTAACTACTGCCAGAGCATCAGAATTAGATAGCTACCCCCAGTCAATACTGTGGGCTATTTAGGATTCTGTCTTAAGTCTGGCACAACTCATAATTCCATAAAAGGTTTGGATGAAAGGGTAGAAAACATATTTATTGCAGTCACGGAGACCACCAAGGTGAGCATCTGCAAACGGTGGGGAAGAGGAGTAGAATTCAAAATAATTGGAGAGAAGTGGATATAAAGGTAAAGTGCTGCTCAGGAAGGTCAAATGTAAAGTGAATCTCTTGGAAACCAGAACCACACACACCAAATGGGGATTCTGGCCTGGCAGAGGTGTGGCAAAATGGGATCTGATTAATATTAGACTGAGCCAAACAAAAATCACAGATGAACTCATCCTAGAATCACAGAATGTCTTGGGTTCAAAGGGACCCCCTTGTTCAAACTCAGGGACAGGGACACGTTCCACGAGGTCACATTGCTCCAAGCCCTGTCCAGTCTTTCAGGGATGGAGCATCCTCTGGGCAGGGCCTCACCATCCTCCTAGTGAAGAATTTATTCCTAATATCTAATTTAAACCTCCTTCTGACAGTTTAAAGCCATTTCCCCTTGTCCTGACACTTCATGCCACTGTCTAAAATTCCTCTCCAGCTCTCTTGGAGCTGATTTAGGTGCTGGAAAGTGTTCAGAGGTCTCCCAAAGCCTTCTCTTCTCCAGGTTGAATAACCACCTCCTCAGTCACAACCTGAGTCAAAAACTTTGTGTGGGTGCATAGAGGGCACAGCAACTCAGAAGGATGGAGATTTTTTTAAAGAAACTTCAGTAGAAAATTAGAGTGATTTGGTCAGGTGCAGAAAATATGACTTAAGAAAAAGGTTTAAAAAATTAATCTACTTTAATATGTTAAGTAAAAAAAGTGAAAGCAGTCTTCAATGGTAAAAGGAAGCTGGAGAAAAAAATTAAACTCTTTCTCTGTCTACTGTTGTTCAGCCAAGAAGTAATAAAGCAAAGAAGATTAAAATCCAGCATCAGGAAATGCTTTCATCACTCACAATTTTTAAGAAAAATTGAACCAGCATTTGTCACAAATGACATAACTGACCCTGTCTTTATGAAAGGAGATGGACTACATGACCTCTTAGTGTCCCTTCTAGTCCCATTTTAATTGATTTCTCCAAGAAAAAAAATATTTCTTTCTCTGAAAGATACACCAATCCTTAACTGAAGCATAAATACCCTGAAAGCAATAACTGTAACTCCTTAGGGTTCACAAAATACATGAGAGAAACAGCTGTACTCTTGATGAGAAAGGAATCATCTCACAGTTGAGAATTGTGAATGGAAACAGATAATCTCAAATTAAATTAATCCCACATTTTTAATGTGGGAATTGCTATTTTGATGGGAAAAAAAAAGACCAGTGCAGCACACAAACCTTACTGATCTGATTTGACAGATTAACTGATATATCACATTTGCTGATCTCTTTCTGCAAGACCCTGACAGCTGAGAATGGGGCAAGGGAATACTAGGGACGTTCTCTCTATAATCCTGAGAGATGCAAGAGTGACTCTGGGGGCAGAAGTTCATTAAACACGTGGAGCTTTCAATGTTATAATTGTCATTATTCACCCATAACAATGAATTTTCTTTCATTGTTGCTGCTCTGCTAGCTGGAAGTCCTGCTTGAAAGTATGCAACATACAGCCACAAGTCTGGCTCTGTAACTTTCCAAACCTTGGTTGCTCCTCAGCAGCTAAAATTAACTATTCCAACACTACTGTCCTGGGCAGGTGTGATGCTTTGCACTCCCTAGGGCAAAGAGTGCATCAAAGCATATATGCCTTAACCAAAAATTCTGGCAGATTCAAGAAGGAAGGAAGACACTACTAATTGTTCACATCTCCCTCCAACTCAATATTGGCCAAATTGTCAAAACCAGGCCCCTTTTCCCAACCCTTCCCCATTCCCCCCAAAAAACCCAAAACCAGAACAAGATATACCCTTACAAAAGCAGCTAGAGTATTGAAATAATAGCAGAAATAAGATTTCAATAAAAACTACGTTTCAGAATTTCCATATAATTTTTTAAGAGTCCAAACAGTCCTTCAAAGAATTGGAATTTTATTGCTCTACTTTTATTGCCAGTGTGTCAGTTCAATAGAGAATATTCCCTGAGATGCCCATTGCAGCTTTATCTTGGGAATTAATTAAAATTTGATGAGGTATTCTTGTGATGATCAGGTTTTCAAAAAATTAATTTTAAGGTTGCACTAGAATCAAAAGAGTAAGGGGCTAAACAGATGTGTGAAGTCTTTGCACAATCTATGGATTACCCATATGCTTTATCCATCTGGTCAGATTCACCTCCTTTTTATGACTGAGCAAATTTTTTTACTTCATTTCAATGACTAATTAAATTCAATATTACAGGATGTAAATTGGAATAATATTCTGGCCTTTCTTAAATCTTGTTTCCTTTCACTTACTTTAATACCACTTGTAGGGTGTAACAGAAAAATTTAACCCACACACATCATCTACTGACAAAATTGGCCTTTGGGACACTGGAGGTTGTGAGCCCAAGGTTTATTAAACATTTCATCTTTTCACTTCTATATAATGTTGTCTCATCAAAAGTGAAATTTTTCAGAAAATAAGATGATTTGTGTTGGGAGTGGTGTTTTAAAGGCTGTGGTTTTTGTCTCCTGGGTTTAGCCACACAAACAAGTGAAGCAGAAGCAGCGAGGCAGGGATTTCTGTGAATGTGAAGAAGAGAAAAAGAAATGTGGGTCACAAGCTCCCAAGCAGGAGGGCCACTTCTGGTGACAGCACTTTGCACAGAAGAGCTGCCATGAAGTATTTTGTTGATGAAGCATCTTGGTCTAGTTTTTCCTGATGCTTTAGTGACAAATATGGTTTGACTTTCAGATAACTGTTCTTGTGGGAGGGAGAAAAAAGGTGATGAGGGTATGAAAGATGCTGGAATCCCTTCAAATATTGATCAGATGGTTTGATTATCATTGTAAATCCAGGTATGGATGAAGGGGTGAGTTGGCTCAGCCTGCCCAGCATGCTACCCAGTCTCTGACAGCATCTAATAGTAGATAGAAAAACAAAATCAGATTGTAGGTTTTCTCTTTCCAAATGCACTCCCAGCCCCTTGTACACTGCTGCTCCCTAAGTCTTTTATTTAACACTCCTGGACAGCTGTGGTTTCCATTAGTGGATATCCTCAACTGCTTTTGAATCATGCAAAACAAACTTCCATGATGCCCATAGCAAATTGGCTCAAAACCCAGCCACAGCAGAAGAAAAGCTATCTTTTATCAGTCCTGTCTCAGAGTTGTCAGTAATCACAACTAACAATCACACAGTCATGGGGCTTAACAGGGAAGGCAAGGTGTGAAAAACCAGCCTCACACTCCACCAGATTTTGAACAGGTACAGGAACAACAATAATTTAGACCTTAGGGAAGCACGCTGAATCAGGATATGATACAAGTCCAGCTGCAACATGCACTTTACCCTGAAACTCAGAAATCCCAGTGGAAAACTCTGTCAAAGGCCCAGGGAGTGTAATAGGTGCATTTTTAAAGTACAGTACCTTTGGAGGTCAGCCTGAGCTGAAGCTACCACTTTAAGAACTGTCTGGAGGAAGGAGGTGAGTGGGGGACAGCCATCCTCAGGAGGAGGAACACGGGGTGAGATGTGGGACATTGCTCTTAGACAGCAAACTCTGATCTCCTGATGACTGGCCCTGAGAGCACCCATTTGTTTCAGTTAAATCATCAGAAAGGTGTAGGAAAATGTAATGACACACATACATCACCGACCCAATCTGCATTCATTTTGCAAACAGAAAAGCAAAAGGCTTAAAACATATTAATCTGCCATTCTCTGGCACTTCAAGAGTGCCTGAAACATCCATTCTTAGGGGCAAGAAGCTCTCGATGGCTGATCAATGTCTTGTCAATTTTAAATCAGAAATAATGAGGCAAATCAGTTACATCTAGGCTGGTGCAAATATTTTTTTTTTTCTTCCTCCTCTCCTTTGGAACCAATTACCAAAGTAACTCTGAAACAGCTAATGTGAAATACAGTCTTGCCAATCAGCAGATTTTTCAGGAGCATCCATCAGTCAGCTGTCTGCAGCTCTGAGATGGAGCTTAACTCTCTCTAAATTAATAAAAAGAAACCATCTGGAAGACACTTTTCTCCTGAGCAAGTAGCAAAGGCATGCTGGCTGTTCACTAGTGTCATTGCAAAGCACTTGTGAAATGTCAGGAGCAATGGAAATTGTTTCACATATTTACCTGTGTTCTCAAAGCCCTTAATTTGAATTTCACTGTGATTTTTTTTCTCCTTTGCTGGACTGGAATTCCTACCTCGAGGCATGACCACAGCACGGTATAGAAGGCTCATCTCAGATGGCAAATCCAGCTCTGCCCATTTCTGAGCATGTGAGGGAAGCCACCACAGCATCCCAAATCAGTGCAGGGCAGACCAGTGAAACTGAATGCAAAGACCAGAACAGAAGCATGCAATAAAGGAGGAGGGATGGAACAAGAGTGACAGGACATGGATAACAATAATGTAGAAAACAGAGCTTAATTTCTAGATGCCAGTGTGACAGATATAAAATATATACATAAAACACACATTCACTGCTAGTCCATCACAGAATAAGGCTGCAGTAATGGTAAATAAACTTTCTTCAAAACATTTTCCCATGTCGCTTCACTCTGGTGTGATTGAGCAGCTGGAAAATTCTCAGCACTCTCCTCTGAGGAACAGGGGCCATGGAGCAAAACCTTTTGCAGGTTTCTTGAAGGAAACTGGAAATGTTCCAAACGATCACCAACTATATATTCCCATAATGTTTAGTTTTACTGCCCTCCTATATATGTTCATGTTTTCATAGGTGCTTTTTTAAAATGTTTTCCAAGAGAACGTATTTTTCTATCAAAACAAGCCAGAAATGAGTTCACTCTCACACAATTCTAGAAATAAACTAATTTTGATTTGAGTATGTCCAACTAAAATTAATCACCAGTGCATGCAAAGCAATGGAAAAGAGGTAAGACTTTCACTGTACAAGCTCCTGGAGGTAACATAAAATGGACTAATGTTCACATTAGGCTCATCACACTTGGAAGATTTCAAAGTCTGCATAGATTGATTTCTTCTTGGCACAAAGCCTGGACATTTAGATGGACATTTTAAAGGATTTGCAATTCAGACAGTTTTACGACTACTCAAAAAGAAAAAAAAAGCCCATATATGATCAGAGGTGCATCTATTTCTAAAGCAGAAGTTGACTGAGCAGTTTTAGTGGTCTATCCCCAATATTCATACAAGATTCTTGATGAAAGTCACGTAAGTGACATTGTAGCTAGCCGAATATCTTCCTCTTATTTATGTGTATTGCACTAAGCACACTTTGAAACAGTAATCTACAGTTTAGTTATATTACAATTTTTGTTATAAAATAATGCAGAATCTATGGTGCAAAGGAAATAACTTGTCTGAACTGTCTCCTTATAAATGAGAACAATCAATGTTTTCTCTGAGGAAAGAAAAAATCCTTTCTAGAGAGTAGGATGCAGGCAGGATGCTGTATGATTCCATTTAAATACATTCCACTACCCAAAATTGGTATTGGATGCACAGGCTTTATAAAATCTCCCAGGTGTAAGTCAGGTCAGTTTCTGAGACCAGAAAGGCATTTTTTTGGTTGTTGTTGTTTTGTTTTGTTTTTCCTATAGCTTAGTCTACTCTTTGGAGGGTCAAACTCACAATTCACCTTCAAGCTTCAGTAAATCTCAGGATTTTTGCTGATCCTCTGCCCAACATCAGCCACAGTTTTAGGAACACACACTTAAAAAAGAGAAAAGCATTCCTCATATGCTTTTTGCTTTTCTTCCTAGAGGACATGTTTCTTCAGCACAGAAGATTGGAAAGTATTATCATTCATTGTTTTCTACCTCACTATTTAGCTAATATACTCAAATTTCCAGTTCAATGGCTTTGATTAACACAAAACCCCAGTTGCATTCATAGACTAATAGAAGTACTTAGTTTGGAAAATCCCTCTAAAATCATCAAGTCCAACCATCCCCCAACACTGGTGGCAAGGACACCACTCAAACCATGTCCCCAAAGGCCACACATCTTTTAAATCCCTCTCTGGAGGGACTGGGCTTCCACCACTGCCCTGGGCAGCTGTGCCAGAGCTGGACAACCCTTTCAATGAAGAAGTGTTCTGTACTATCCAATCTAAACTTCACCTGTCACAACTTTAGATGATTTCCTCTCATCTTGTCAAGTTGCCAGTAGTTGTTTTTTCCTCAACAGGAGAGATTTTTTTTCTATTTCATGGAAGATGCTGCTCACTGCTGTTAAAATGTACCTCAGGGATAAAGACTGACTTTTTTCCCAGAGGCACACATAGAACTGATGACCCAAACTATGTCTTCTACAGTGTCAGAGGGAACTACATCTAATTTATACCCACAGTTCCTTGGTAGTCACTATGATCAAACTCATTTTGACAAAAATTCACCCACCCTGTGTTTTCCTCCAGGATTTTTAAACAACCACTTTTCAGTAGGGCTGTAAATGGAAGATTTCTCTTCACACAACACTATAAGTAAAGTCAGAAAACTGTCAGCTCTGGCAGATTGTGCCAGGTCTCTGTAATTGAGTTTGATTAAGAGTTTTGTTGCCATCACTGGCTTTATTCCCTTTCTATGTAAACATTTTACATCTTCTTATTGTTAAATATTGTTTTGCTTTGCTTTGTTTGGTAGAGCTGCCACAGAAGATGAACATTCAAATATAGAATTAATGAACATTGATGTCATTGTGTTGAAAGGAACATAAGGTTGGGAGGGGGAAAAGAGACATTCTAATTATTGGAGTGTTTGGTAGGAGTTTATTTTACAAACACTATCATTATGTTGACAACAGTGAGTCAATATGTTCCACTAGGCTTTTGTTGCTTTCAGGAATGGGAGGATGGAGCATGGATGCTGTTTGCTTCATAGCATACATACTATTTTGAGGTCACAAGCAGGTTTGACTGCCTGCAAACAGGGAAATAAAGAGTTTCTGCTTCCTGCTATCTCACCACCATTTAGATAATGTAAACCAAGTGGGAAAAATCCAGCTAAGAGGCATGGCTGTGCTGAAGTTGGCATCCACAGGATCATAGAATCATGGATTCGATTCGGTTTGAAGGAACCTTAAAACTCATCTCATTCCAACCCCTGCCATGGGCAGGGACACCTTCCACTAGAGCAGGTTTCTCCAAGTCTCATTCCATCCTGGAGGGATGAGCAGTACAGAAAGGGTTTCAGGGTTCTGTACAGACACTCTCATGGGCATGACCCTTCCATATCAGATGGAACACTCAGTGCAACAGCTCTGGCACAGAGACCTCTTGGAGCAGCACTCAGAGACCAACTGACTCCATTCCCTGAATTCACTGCAACAGAAATGAGTGAAGGGAGAAAGATATTCATCTTCTAGTAGTGAAGAGAGGAAGATATTTTTGAAACCACACACAAAAATATCCCTAAACTCCTGAAATAAAGATTATGTGATTTTCTTTTAAGATGTTGAAAGCTTTGTCTTCCTTGGAAGGACAAACAGTTCCTTGAAAATGAATTTTTTTACCAGCAGTTTACATATAAGTTGTGTGTCTCAGTATAACAGAGACACCCAAATTAGAAACATGTCTTTGAACAAAACTGCTCAGATCTCCTTTCTAATGAAAAGAATTGCCACAGGGGATTTCTTGGGAGAAGTAATTTTTTCCATTTTAAAATGAAATCTTTAAAATACATTTTAAAAATGTGCAATGTTGTGCCTAAATTACTTTGGGGTTTTGTTTTTTTGGTTTTTTTTTAATGTGAGTCGGGAGATAAAAGAGCTCAGACAAATAGATATGAGAGAGAAACAGAGCAATCTTTAAATCTTCTATCAAAAGTGGTCAACAGCTGTTTTCAAATTAATTACTCTCCATGATGTCTGTGCCTATATTACTATACACTGTTTCTTACCCTCCTGAATTATGACCAAATCTTACAAAATATATTCTGCTAAATGCTTCAATGAAGCCACAGGAATTATTTCTCCATAAATTAGTCCCCACATCTTTTTTGTGCTTAATAAAAACTAGATATCCTATAGGGCTGTAGAAATAAACCATACCAAATTAGCTCCTTTAGTAGTGTGGCTGAATAAATGGCATTTCTTACCCCAGTGGCAGCTCCATTACACCCAGGTTGAGGTCATACTTCCTCGTTAATGAGGTGGCTGTAACGGGGCCCAAAACAGGATAAATAGAGAGGGAGTCTTCAATCAGCTGAAGTTTGTTCTCATATCAGTGCACTGCAGGCATACCTAGTTAGCTTTCCATTAGTGTTAATCAAGCATGGTAGTTGTGCATCAGCTGGGAGTTAAACCTTAGCCTGCAATTCTGTACCATTCGGAGCCTTTGATTTAATTTCTTGCACTGAGTATCAATCCATGAATAGGTCTGAGTTGTTTTGTAGTCACAGTGATTAGATCACTGTAACTGATATATGATTAATCAATAGCTATGCTGCAATTCATCAATGTCAGGTTTATGAACTGCATGCTAATTAATTTTGTCTTTGCCTTGATTTTTTTAAGCACATGAGATTTCGCATTTTGATTGTTACTTGTATTTTAACTATAAAATCTAAACCTGGGCAAACCTGGCTAAGCAAATCAAACAAGGAAATCCCCACGGAGATGAGAGGTAGGACCTGTTTGGGACTCCAGAAGGGTGTTCCTGACCCAGCTGCTGTTCACACTGGTGGGAGGGCAGACCCAGAGCCTTCTGAAGGGAAGGAGCCAGATGATGAAAGGCCAGCTCGGGGCAGCCAGGTCATGGGATGTGTCCCTGGGATGTTGCATTTCCAAACAGCAAAGCCACCTCAACAGAGACAGCCTGACAGGGACCTCCTTCCTATGGCAGTGACATCTCTCCAGTTTCTATCACTGAACTCCATGGAAAAACCATTGCTTCACAGAAATAATAATCCCTCCCTTGGAATAATAATGGAAATATCACAGATGGCTGCTTCTGCATGCAGCCCTCCGAGGGCAGTGAGTGTAATCAGCCAAACACACGTGGCTTCCATTGTTAACAGCAGCAGCCAAACAACAAAATGGGCTATCAGACATCATCCACGAGGACAACGTGCAGATTCTCCTGGTTGCTTTTTGCTCTGGGAACCAGAGGAGTAAATGTTTATATTTGCAGCTAAAACCCTAACTGGTAGAAAACCCTAAAAGGAGAGAAGAAGACAGGAGAGAGGTGCAGGGACCAGATGAATTTCTTTGCATCTGGTGTTGTCAGTGCTGTGGAAGTGCTCCCCCATCGTGTGTTCCTGGCTTGTGAGTGGAAGGAGTGGCACAGGGGGGAGCAGAATTGAGCACCCCCTACATTTACACTAACTTGTTTTGCTCTTTCCTCTGAATTTATTTTAAAATAAATACAAATCAACTGACAACATTTCCTCAGAGTGGGAAAGAAACCTCAATAAGAAATCTTATCTGGACTCCAAAATATTTCAAAGAAAAGCCTGAAAGAGCTTTTTTTTTTTTTTTTTTCCTATTGTAATTGTTACATCTCACACACACACATACACACACTAAAGACAATTTCTTAAACCATTTGCACTACGTTTAAATTTAATACCACACTTCACCACTTCTCCCAAGAAAATCTAGTGTTCCAGAACTGGATTTACAATAATGTATAGATACAGTGTAATTGTTTTTTGAATGGCTGCAAGGGAAGAGGAAAAAAATAATAACTAAAAAATAGCCTGTTGAGGGCGCTGGGGGAAAGTGCAGCACTGTTGGAAGAGCAAATTAATCTGGATTTATCTCCAGAGAGGGGGAATTAATCTCATTTGTATCCTGATCACTATGCACTGTGCCTAGCTGGGATAAATATTTTTAAAATATAGATGTCAGCCTTTGCTGTGTGACTGAAATGCATATTTGCCACAACAGCACTCAGCTGATGTCACCAGCCCCTGCTCACAGCTGTACATCCACAAACCAACCCTGACCACCTGGTTCTGGTTCAGATCCATAGCCCTGGGCTCCCCTGAGCCTGGGTTTGGATTCAGATTTAAATATGTGTGTGGAAACAGAGCTTTGGCAAGATTAACCATTACTATATTGCTTTCCAACCTGATTATTATCCATTCAAGCACTCACTTGAGAAGATACAGTGACATCATGTATATGTATATTTATGATATGCATATAATTCTATTTGATTGAAGGATTGTGTTTCAAGCACAAAGAACTGGCATTATAAAACTATATATTTGCAAATAGAGGGTGTGAGAACCACAGATCCAAAAGAGCATTACAGGCTAAAGGGCATTGATGGCAAATGGACAAACAGGACATTCAGGTCAGGGTCACTGGGTCACATTGCCAGAAGAAGGATTTTAAATGTGGGGAAGCCTAATTAATTCTAAAATGGATTTGCTGACTGAAAATTTCTATCATAATGCATGTAATAGAAGAGTCTGAAACAAATATTCCAGAGGGATGTTTTTACAAGTCTGTGCTACTATGAAGCTTCTTACTCTGTTTTTGTGCTTTCTTCATTGAATTTCCTCTTTAGCCTTTTACTTTGTTCCTGTTATTCACTCTTACAAATATTTTTTTTAGCTCACTGGTTGCCTAGATAATAAAAATTGTGTCGAAAAATTGTTGCTCCATTTTATATAATGGAACCAGAGCAGGAGAACATTAAGTCCCTCTGATTTTTAAGATTTACATAGGCAGTTTACAGTAAAAGCCTAAAATAACACCCAGATTTCCTGAAGCCAAATTCAGGTCTTTAACCACAATGCTTTGCAATCCAATAGGGATTTTTTATTCCTCTTTAATGAGCTGTTGTATTAACTTTAACAAATATTACAGTTAAATTCCAGTCAAAAATGCAGAAGCAAAGCAAACATTAGGTCACTGTTAACAGCCTCAGGGTGGTGTCTCAGATAAAAGGAACTCTGCAATGAGTTTGAGGATGTATAAAAGTCTGGAACACCAGCTCTGAGCATGATTCTGCATCTGAGACACTGCAGGTCGTCCTGGGATGTAAATCAAGGGGAACAAATGGTCTCATTAAAGTTAGGACACAAAGGCAGTGCCATTCCCATAAGCACAATGCCATCACCTTGAAACCTTTCCAAACATCTTTAGTGCCAACACTGGGATCGTGTGGCCAGCCCTACATGTACATAACAGGCACAGAACTTTTCAAAAAAGGGTGGAAACACAGGGAGAACTGCAAGGTGGTCATGAAGTTGGAGGGATGGGAAAAAGCCTTTTGGTGAGGCTGAGGAAAATCCCCTTCTCAGTCTTGACCAAAACAAGGTTTGGTTTGATCAATCTGAGAAAAAAAGGACAGATTATAACCAACAGTCAGCTCTTTAAAAAGGGGAAACATAATGAGTTTCAAAGGCTTATGGTAGAAGATAAATTCAAACTACAAATTGCTTCACTTCTTTAACACTGAAAGTTATAAACCACTGGAACATTTTGTCATTGAGCATGATGGATTCACTTTTGCTTGAAGTCTTAAATCAGGACTGAATACTTTTATAAATAGATATCTAGCAGCTTAACCAGATGTTATATACCTCAGAAAGTGACAACAAGGTGAAATTGCTTTTGTGTGTGCTATGTGGGAAGCCACACACTGCCCTCACAGTGGTGTGCTTTAGTTTTTGGTGCACTATAGCTGTGCTGTGGTAAACACCAACACCTGCAGCGAGACACCCTGCTCAGGTTCTGCAGCAGATGCAGTTTCAGGTATGAGACCAGAGCAGGTGTGTTTGGAAACCACATAGCCAGAAACAGCTCACATACCTGAGCAGCAGTCCATGAGATGAACAGGGAAGGATTATAGATCCCTGGGGAGGTATTTTGACAAGAAACCAGTTGTCAGAATATTCATCCATCCTGAAATCTGGACCTTTCTCATACTTAAGGGACAGCTGAGAAACATAATAGTGTAGCATAATATAGTAATTTATGCATGCATAGTCATCCTCTTACCTCCTGCTGCTGGATTGCAATGGGAGTGGGAGCCAGGGGCTCAGCAAACACTAGGGGTTACCTGCTTGCCTGTACCTGATCTGATCAGGTCACTAAACATGCACACACCATGGAACAGAACCACAGAATGGTTTGGGTTGGAAGGAGTTATGCCCATCTCCTTCCACACCTCCCATGGCCAGGGACACCTTCCACTATCCCAGAAATCCGTGCAACCTTGCCTTGAACAATTTTTTTCCCCTGGATGGACATCCACAACTTCTCTGGACAACTTCTGCCAGTCTCTGACCAGCTGAGATCAATTTTGTAAAATTAAGGACTTAGTACTAAGATGATCTATTTCAATACTACCTTGTGTTATAAATTTGAAAATTAAGATTACAGGCTATTTTTCTTACACAGAGACTTGTTTGTTTAAAAATAATTGTAGGAAGGCTGTTTTCTCCTGTTTAGATAGCAGCACCAAGGGCTCCTGCATTTCACTGAAAGGTTGATGAGTATTTCTCTCTCCATCTTAATTCAATCTGAATTCCAATTACGAGATGGCAGATACTCCATTTCTTGTTCTGGCTGAGGTCTCTCATGTTGTTTACATCCCACCTTTGGGGAGGTTGTCACGCCTGCTAATTTCTTCCTGGGAAAGACATAAATAGTGTGCACACTCTTTCTGGGTTTGCATTATCTGTGTGGACATTGCTAGCAATGTAGGGAGTGCTTTACCAGTGCACTGAGGTCTGAAGTGGGATTTTATTTCACACAGAACTTAGAATATCTCCTGTGCTGCACTGAATGCCATTCCCAAATGTCTTGTAGACAAGAACTGTCCAGATTTTTTTTTTTTTTCTATTGTGTTTTTCATCAGCTGTAACAGTCTTATTAAAATCAGTTTATCTGTGGGGTGTGGGTATCTGTGTGGAGGGAGGAGGTAGGTGCATTTATCTTCCCAACTCAGATTCCTCAGAAAGGCTTCCTGGTTCTTGCAGGGACTGTCCCAGCAGTGACCATCACTAATCCTAGAGCTTCAATCTCTCCTCTTGTCTCCTTCCAGATATATCTCAAAGGTTCATATTCCAGTGGAGAGCATATTGTATTTCAAAATGCTTCTTAGGAATCCAATCTTTTACCTCTCTGGATAAAGATTAGGGTGAGAAGACCAAGACATTACCCTTGCAGTTCCCACCACTGCATTATCACTTTTTCCCAAAGTTATATTTGAGCCCAATTCCCACTTGGTCATTGTCTGTGGAAACAGCATTTCCAATATTTGGGAAATCTCTACAAAGTGGTTGTTTAACTGTCAAAAAAGCAGCTTATATTTTCTCCCATCATCACTCAGGGCCTTTCAGCCTGTTCTGGTCTGTGGTGGTTACACTGGACCAGCATAAGGTTCTTCTCTCCCACTAAGTTCTCCAGCTGCTGTTTGAGTACTTTGAGGTTTTCCTGCAGAGGCCCATTTCCTCATTTTAGCATCATATGAGGCAGTCCTAATTTGATAAATTTTCTTAGCTCCATTTTTATATGGGCTCTTTCTCTACTGCATGAAGTGATAACTTCACAAGTCCTAGGATGTCACAGCAGAGTTCTTTAACATCTTTAGAACATCCTGTATTATGGAATACTCTCAATCCTTGGTAATATTTTAACCCTTTCTCTGACTCCCTTTCAAAGACATCAACACTTTTAGAAAAGTCCAAAGGAAACCACTTTTGTTTACCAAAAAGTGTATCCCTTTCTGTCTCTCAAACACACATGCACAGCCCACCACACCAATACCCACTGTACTTGCTCCTATAACTTCTTATTCTCTAAGCATCTGCCATCAAAAAAGCATAGATTGTTTTTGACTCCTTCTTCTAAAAAGAAGAGAAGGCTTTTTACAAATACGATATGTTTTGCTGAAGTAACAGTTATGAAAAATGGAAAAGCTCTCATACACCCCAGATCTGTGTCCCCCAGATCACAGGAGCAGAAAGAAATCTGTGACACCTCTCTGACTACAGGACTGCAGAACATTTGACTACACTATGTTACAAGATGACTAAATAAACACAGAAGGAGGAAAAAAAAAGGTGCTTTTGTCTTCTTATAGGGCTTCTCTCTAGCTTGCATTTTTACACCTCTCTTCTTTTTATTCTTCTTACTTTTAAGTATGCAAACTCAGTCATTCTAATCACTCTTCTTTATGAGGTTGAAGGTTTTTTGTTTTGATTTGGTTTTCTCCATGCTTGTCATCATTCTGGCATAAGGAGACAGAATCCCAGCCCCAAGGCAAATTTCCTTTCCTCAGCATGTGTCACGGATGGAGTAGAGCACTTCACTCGTTACAAGACAAGTAGCAACATTGATATAAACATTGATATAAACCAGCAAATTAGCACAGTTTGAGAGAAAATACAGAAGTGGTTTAACGGGATTTAGTGGCAAGGTAAACTTGGTTATTTGCTGCATGGAGGACAAGGGCTGACAGAACCATCAGAGGGACAATTGGAATGAGCCAAAAGGCTCAGAAAGGATCCCCTGGTCTTCTAAACACCTTCCCAGCAGGAGTCTGGGTGCAGGGGGATCACTCCTAGTCCCAGACTTGGACAATTATTTATATCTGAAAGTTTATATGTTCATAACCAGTCCTAGCTATGATTTCAAAGTTTGCCATGACATTAATCCCTGACCGAGGATCTCATGGAATGGGATCACAGAATCAGAGAATGTGCTGGACTGGGAGAGATCCACAGGGACCATCAGGTCCAATGTACACGAAAACCCCAACAATTACACCACGTGACTGAGAGTGTTTGCCAAACACTCCTCAAACTCAGATGCAACGAGGAGTCTCTCACCCTGGAGGAGCAACCTTCTGAGGTGTCCCCCCTCAGTGGGATGAGCTGCCATGAAGCCATATGGATTACTGTCATATTTTCCTACCAGCAAAACCCCTGGGTCACCACTGCCCAGCAGCCACAGTAAGCTGTGTGCAGCCCCCTCAGCTCCCACACCTGGTCATGGCTCCAGGCCGGGCAGACTGCCACAGCATGGCTCACAAATTGTGCACACAAACTGTCTGCAGCAAAGATTTAGTTCAACTACAAAAACCCCTAAAATATCTCAAAGGTTAATGAGATGTGCAGTGTGTTTTATGTGACTTTGTGCCATTTGTTGATTTATTTATTAGGAAATATAATTTTAAAGGCTTTTAGAAGTCACAATCTTTCCTCATGTAGGCAAACCTTCATTTTCCAGAGATACATTATTTTTATTATCTTTATAGCAGTTTAATTGGAAAAAACCAGCACAAGAAATAGAATGAATGAAACACCCTCCCCTGGCTTTTTTTTTTTCTTTTCCCCACTACTGATTTTTGCTTTCATTTTTCTTCTTCCCTTATTGACCTTTAGAATCCAAAGTGCTACAGTATTTTGTTTTAAATCTCTGGTAAAGATCATATATTTAGGTGAAGGAACAAAAGTTATATAGCACATCCTATAAAATGGTCTATGGTCTCTGAAAATGGTAGTAACCTTATAAATCTATTTCAGTTTATCACATTCAATACAGTAGCCTCTAATCATTGCCTTAAATATATTAATGTCCCTTTTTTGCCACATCCGTTATCCCCTGGTTTGGGAGCATGGGAAAGCTATTCCATTGCTCTCTCTCACCTAGACATTTTTTAAATGTTAAATGTTAATGTTATGCAATGTTATGAACAAACAGCCTGGACTTAATGGCACGGTGGAGCAAATCTTCCAGAGTCTGCAAAAGCTGCTCTGCCACTGGTGTTAGACACCAGGAGGTCTGGCAAGGAGTCCCTCGTGTCCCTCTGGGGTGGCTCAGCCCCACACACCCCACACCCCCTCCATGGGCTGGGGAGAGAAACAGAACAGAGGAAATGAGAAAACCCACAGGCTGAGATAAAGGCAGTTTAACAGAAAAGGCTGAAGCAGAATGTGCAAGCAAAGCAAAACAAGGAATTCATTCACCCATTTCCAGGACAGGCAGGAACTTGGGTATCTCCAGGAAAGCAGGGCCCACCATGCACAATGGTGACTTGGGAATGCAAATATCATCATTCCAAATGCTCCTCCTGCTGCTTCCTCCTCCTTTCCCCAGCCTTGTGTACTAATTAAGATGTCACAGGGTCTGGAACATCCCTTTGGCCAGCTGGGGTCACCTCTCCCAGCTGTGTCTCCTCCCAGCCCCTTGTGCAACCCCTGTTGTGAGTGGGATGGGGTGAGAATTAAAAAAAGGCCTTAGCTCTGTGCAAGCCCTGCTCAGGAATTGCCAAAACATTTCTGTATCACCTACACTCTCTCCAGCACAAATCCAAAACACAGCCCCATACACAGCTACTCTGAGAAAATGAACCCAACCCCAAAAAACCACGCACATTTTGTTATGTTTCTGTTTCTGGTGGCTGCAGCAACCTTCTGTTTGTGGAATGAGGTGATAGTCTGAATTAGGATATTTTCCACCAGTGTAGGGGGAGGTGAGCCAGTGTCATATAAAAATCTCCAGCTTAAAACAGAGGAAGAAAAGGGATGGTGAGCAGGAATAATCATATTAGAATATCTAATGGGTACTGAGCAGGAAAGGTAACACCTGCTTAAAATGTGGGATTTTGACATTTGTCCTCTTTGGCCTGGAGTCTGTGAATATTCTAGTAAAAACATGATTGTAGCAATGTAGCACAAGGTTTTTATTTGGCTCATATTTAAGGGGGAAAAAAAGAAAAAAAAAATAAAAAGAGAAAAAAAGAGAACAAATCAGAACCAGAGCTTTATAAGATATATAAGGGCCAGCATGCTGTGAAATAGAAGATAGAAAAATTAGCCACTGCTTTAACTGAAGGGACAAATTGTGCAAAAATTCGCTTTTTCACCCAAGGAAACTGCTGATTCCTTTCTTCCCCTCTATATTCAAGAGGGAAAGGAGTGAAAAGAGTTTTATCATTGATTTTAATCAACACTTTCCTCAACATGTTCAGTGGGTGAAGGTGTTGATGCTTCTGGCTGCAGTTTTCTGTGCATTGATATTGAGAAAAGTGAGCTCAGTATCCAATTTCAGCAGAAAGTCAGTAGGGACTGAGCAAACAACACCCTTGAACACCCTCCACTGCCATTTCCTCCTTGCTGCTCTTCAACCAGAGAATATCTATGCTCATAAATAAATACATGCAAAACACTTAGGTTTGTATTCTCTGATTCCCCACGAAAAAGAAAAAAAAATTTTTTTGAAAAATAACTTAAGTCCAATTTAGCACAGCCAAAGGGCTGTTACTGTAGAAACATTCAAGGTCACTGCAAACTCAGCCAGTTTCCATTTTATGATGTAGATTAAGTATTTTACATCTCAACTTGTATAGTAAATAAAAAATGCTGCAGTTAAAGTTATGACTCTCATCTTTAGAGCCGAAGGTCATGTAGGACTTGGAACTGAATGCAGAGGAGGTGGAAGCCTGTTTTGCACAGCACTGGGACAAAATTAGGGATTCATCTTTAATGTTTCCTTGTTTGTGCTTGTTGTATTTATTTCCTGGTTTCTCTAGGCTTTGATAATTTCTTCAGATATGGCATACTTAGAAAAAGACTTTGTTTCACACATTTCACTTTTTCAGGTTTCAGTGTCAGAAAATTAAAGTACCTACTGCAAAAAACATTATGCAGTTAAGCAAGCTGTGTTATTCCCTGAGAGCACTTTCCTCAGAAATGAAAAGGAAAAAGAAAGAAAGGCTCAAATAAATGCTTAGATTTCACTTTACAGCAGCAAGAAGGACTTTATAATATATTAAATGATCTGTGCTGTTGATATCAAGAAAAGCAAGCTAAATTTTGAATTCAATTATTCCTTTACTGGGTACTGGGATAATTTTTAGAGGAA
Source organism: Haemorhous mexicanus (assembly GCF_027477595.1). Lineage (NCBI taxonomy): Eukaryota > Metazoa > Chordata > Aves > Passeriformes > Fringillidae > Haemorhous > Haemorhous mexicanus. The sequence goes on along the minus strand of NC_082381.1, from coordinate 85,362,757 downwards.
AAAGGCAATGGAGTTGATTTTATTAATATTAAAATTAGCTTTTTTTAATTATTATTTTTTATGTAAAATTCTCAAAGCATTTTGCAAACACTAAGACTTCAGCTGTGCCATTAAATAACAGTACTAATCACAAGTCTTTGTTAAATTTAGTCTTGGTAGGAAGCCCAGGATGAGGTGTACTTCAGGAAGGACCACTCTTTCTGAAAGGTGTGCATGTCTTTTAAGATCCCCCAGACATGGGGACTCCACCTCTGCCCTGGGCAGCCTGTGCCAAGGCTTGAAGACCCTTTCAGTAAAGACTTTTTTTTTTTCCTAATAACCAATCTAAATCTGTCCTGGTGCAACTTGGAACCATCTCCTTGTGCCCTACTGCTTGCTTCTGAGGAGGAGTCCTGGAAAGGCACAGGGAGAGAGGGAAGCAAGGGGGGAGAGCTGTGCTTACACGAGAAGCAAGTATGTACAGTCTCCAGGCTGTAAAGTGATCTATTTAGTTTGTGTCACTTCCCATTCTCATTATGTTCTTTGTCAAGGGAATGGATTTATGTGCTGCCATTTTCTGCACTCATTACGGTGTTTGTCAAGTTAATGAATAGTCTGAGAATTTGAATTTCCAATACTGAGGAGTGAATTATGGCATAGGAATTAAAATAACTCTTCCTCTTTCCCAGGTTCTGCATCCCAAACCAAGAGACATTTGCTCTATTTCTTGATACCAAGAGCATAAACAAGACAAGCTGCCCTGAAAAGTCCTGAGCAGGTCAGAAAGGGGAAGCTCACATTTCTGTCAAACACCATGCTTTAGACTTCAGCATCTCATTTTTACAGAAAAATCAGGAGAGAAAATGGGATAAAATTAACTGGTAACACTTTATTATAAGTGACAAATAGTTAGTAATTTTTTTGTTATTCCTTACAAGAACATTAATCATGGCAAGGGCTTTTGGACTTAGCGGGACTGTTAATATGTGATTCCAGTGGAATTCTGGTGTAATTTAGCATTAATTAACGTCCACTTACTGCAAAGTGCTACCCTATTAATCTATTTTCTGTGGCTAAGGAAGGAAAGGAAATAAAATAGAGTTAATGAGAGCCCAATGTTTCAATCCTCCAGGCTGTAGTGACCTAGATTGCATCATACACCAAAAGTTAAAAAAAAAAAAATTGTTTCATACTATTCTTAGTGTCAAAGATCAAGACCGATTTAATAAAGAGAATACCAAGAGAAAAGCAGAGAAAAGGCACAGAGGCTTTTGTTTTCTGAAGGACTGACTTGTGGAGAGCTTGGATGAGCAGAGAAAAAACCTCACAAATAATCATCCCAGTGATTGTTCCTTTTTTCCCTGGGATAATGCATCTAAACACAGTTAGCAAGGAGCTAGAGAAATTCCCTGAAAAGACCATGATCTTTCAGCAGCAGCAGCAGGACTGTCAGTCTGATAACAACAAGTGCAGCTCACGTGCAGGGCCAGGCACAAACACAGGATTTCACAGCTGTTGGCACCAGCCATGCAAAGTACAAGACAAAATACAAGTTGCTGTGTTTCCCTCTCAGTAAAATGAAGGAAAAGAGAAATTTAAATTAAGGTTTTGAAAAGCTCTAAAGTTCCTTTGAGATTTATCAGGGCAGAATGACCTAGTTTGGGTTTTTTTTTCATGAGTTTCTTGAGGGTACCCCAAAACCAAACTGCCCATCTCTTTTGGAGGCAGCCCTACAGAACATTTCAGTTTTCCCCTCACTGACTGCTGAATGAACAACCATGGCCTGTTTGAACTAAATAATATTTGAGACAGCTAAAACAAAGTATGACAAACTCCAGCCCCGCTCCCCTAGGTCATCTCCCTGATGTTTATTTTGGCTGTATATTTTAGTGGTCCTTTTCCTCCCCTCCCAGCTCCAAGCAGAAAAGGAAACCCCTGTGCCTCACCTCTTCCTCCAAAGCAGGTGGAAGAGGTGTTTGTTTTCTGCTGCAGGGGGGCAAAGGCCAAAAGCCAGGTCTTCAACAGATGAATTATTCCTTCTACTTAAGAAAATAAAACAAAACCAAGTATCTACAGAAAGTCATGAAGGAAATGCCAACACCCTGAGTGCCCTTTCCACATAGGATTGCCCATGCTGGGCTACTGTTACTTCTCTCTTCTTATATATATAGTGACATATATTACCTAGAATTGTTGTTATTACACCCTGTTCCTTAAGACACCTCATCTATTAAATCAAAATCAACAAATGTGTTTAGGCCTTTCCTAACAAAATAACACAGAAGACATCAAAAATATGCATCATAATTATGGGGGGTTTTCCCTTCTTTGTCTTTGACAATTCAGCTCTTTTTCCTGAACTTACTTGCTTCATTTTTTTTTTTTTACCTTGATAATTAATCCTCTATTTTGTCACCAATTACTGACCTCTCTGGGAGAGAAGATTAAAATAAATAAATAAATAAATAAAGAGAAAGGTCAAATCTTAAACTGAGATCTGGTTGCTAAGAAGGGAGGAGCTGAGACAATTTTAAGCACAAGCTGAGATGCTCAGACCGTGGGACTGTAAAGAGCTCTGCTTGTTACCACCAGTTTGGAGATCTGCTGTTTTAATAGTGGGAGGTTTATGGCAAGGGATAGTTTTCACCTTCCTGGCCAGACACTGACTCTTGGCTGTTTCTGCAGTGGGAAATTTTACATGTGTGTGTGTGTGTGGTCATTGCTGCTGCTTACCCACTCAGCCTCCTCTTCTCCTCAGGTTCCTGGAATGTTCTGCAGGCTCTTGGTTTTCCTCATCATTCCAGATGAAATCCTTTGTCCTGACCATCAAGACACCAAAGTCCACATTTGCCCACATTGCTTAGGAGTCCTGGGAGGGAGAAACTACTGTTTGGATTAGACCCAGAGGGAATAATTACTACATGGAATGAAATAATGATTATTTATTAATTCTAATCTGATTAAACATTTATTGCTTTTTAATTCAGACTGAATGTCAGGTTTGGTTGTTCGGTTTTTTTCCTTGAGATGACAATGGCAATTGTACTCCTGAGATGCAATTGCCATTGCACTGCAGGATTGTTATCAGACCTAAAACTTATTTAATAAGACAGTTCCAGGTATTTGGAGAGAAGAGAAACACGCCACCATCACAGGGCTTCTGGATAATCTGCCAGCATTAGTATCTTGTCTTTGCTAGATGCCACAGATGATCAAAAGGGGGAAAAAATATCTGACAGCTTCTTCACATGTTCTTCAGTGCATTATGAACCAATCATTCCTAAGCAATCCCAATTTCTGGAAATGTGCCAACACAAGACACCCAGAATAAGGGAGATGCTGTGATACTTCAGCAGTGTAGTTCTTGTTTTAGAGATGGACCAGAGGATCCCTCTGATTTTTGGGTGAGATGATTTCTATCGGAAAATAAATTGATAAAATTGCTAGAGGCTAGAAATGGAGTGAAAATCCGAATGAGTTTAAAAATCAATTATGTGGAAGGAGAGCAAAATGTGAACCCAGCCAGGGTTGGGCCTTCCAGATTCTCACACCAAAAGTTCCCCCAAGCAATGCTTGGGGCACTCGAGATATGTTGGACCTATGGAAGGTCACTGGGACAGTGATTTCCTTATTTTCAGAAGTATACAGCTTAAAGAGTCACAGAATGTACAAAAAAAAGGTCATACGAACTCCATCAAAGGAGTCAGATTTTTGTCAAGGTTTCCATGTGTTTATTGGTTTTTTGGGGGTATCTTTTGTTTGGTTGGGGTTTAATTTGTTTAGTGGTTTGTTTGGATTTGTGGGTGTGTGTATTCTTACAGGATTCTAAACACACATTATTTAAGAGAATACTTCTTTGTGCACATAATCGTGCATATGTAATGCATACCTTATTAATTTAAGAAAAAAATGAAATAATTTCAAAAATTAAACCTTTCAATTAATTTTCTGTTGGTTTCCAAGTTGTGTTTGCAGTCTCATACTGACAACTCCCTAAAAGTCAAGTCCAGGGCTCAAAACCAAGCAGAAACCACTGCATGCTTTGAAGGTGGCTATATTACACAAAAAATGTTTACTTTATATGAAAATATTAATATATTAATTCAAACTCCAAGTCTCTGTAATCCCTCAAAGTTCCCATTATCAACTGATGTACCCCAGATAAATTGAAGAGTTTTATTTATTACCTTATAAACCAATTCAATAAAATAATAAAAATAAAGAAGTGATATGAATGGGGCCAGGACTGAATTAACTTTTCAACCTCTGACAAAATTGTGTTACTATTTACTTGAAGTGGTTTGTGCTTCTACAGTGCCTTGCATTTGTCAGTGGGTGCAGACTCTATAATGATATCATCATTATATTTAGACGGGTGACTGGGTTTAAAACTTTTTTTTTTTTTTTTTGCCAGAGATGGAGATAGTGTGCTTGGTTATGGATATCTATCATCCTAATTCTACCATCACATCATCTTACTGCACTTCATTCCCTCCAGACATGTGTTTTCTTGACAGATGAAAGCTTTGATTTTACACAGCCACGAACCTGAGGCTGCTGCACCAGATCTTATTTATTTATATGTCCCAACTCCTACACCACAGCTAAAGAGCTTCAATCTTTAAAACACTTGCCCTTTTAGCAACCCTGGCAAGGCAAGGAATGATATTATTTCCTTTAAACACAGGGGAAATGGTGGCACTGAGAGATAAGTGGCGTTTCTTTGACAAAGCCTGCAACAAAGCAGAGACAAGGAGAATTTTTCAGACAATCATAATAATCACAAGAAGTCATGGTATTCACTGTGCAATCTTGAAGTGACAGATTAAGGGTATTTGTTTGTTTCCTCCACTAAAATAACCTTCTATTTTTCAGATAATACTGTATATTATTCCTAATTATTTATTGTTTCTATTTTTTAGAATAGCAAATGCAACAGAGATGATTTTGTATTATTCCTTCTAAAAGTAGCCTACTAATGCAATAAAGTGATGCTTCATAGGGAAGCTTATCAATCCTGTGGTTCTGTGATTACTGCATAATAAAATTCCATTTTCTAGACCTTTACAAACATATTAGTGCTGATAAGGTAATAAGCTGATAATATTCATTTTGGTATATGGTATATGACTTATTTTTCCAGACTTCCAAGAATATTTTGTAAAGACAGTGATCTAAATTACAGTTTGAGATGATGGAAAAAATTATTTTTTCCCCTTTTTTTTCTCTTTATTTTTCATTCTCTTGTCACTCTCCTTCAAATGCCTTTACACTGAAGTTAAATTAGAAAATATTTAAATAAATTTATATTTTTCTTCCCAAAACCCATGCCAGAGCAAAAGAAGAGAAACAAGCAAACAAACAAAAAGAATAACACAAATTATAGCATTGCTTAATACAAATTTAAAATCTAGCAATAGATCCAATACTGACATTACTGATATCACTTCTTTTTGATGTGGATTGAAAGTATGGCCACAGTAGGTTAAAGGAAGCTCTGAACTAATTGAAAATCACAGCATAACACTTAGTACATAGAAAAAATTGAATGACTACTGCCAAGATTATTTGGAATTGCAGTCTCACCCCCAGGGGAGAGGTCCATAACTCTCCAGCATCAGTCCTGACTTCTCACCATCAGCTGAGCAGCAGTGCAAGCTTCTTCATCTTTAATTTCAAGCCATAAACTTTCTAAACTCATTTTTATGTCCAAGATTTTTATCCTTTTCTTCCACCCCATAGAGCAACTTTCTGTAATCCTCTTGTTCCAGTAGCTAGAGAGCCTACTCAGATGTTACACATACATTTATTCATATCTCATTCATGTCCATTTACCCTTGGGCAAAAAAAGATTCCTCCAGTCTGATTATAACTCTCCATTTCTTGATGTTTAGCCACACAGGGTGCAATTAATAACAACTGTATAACAGGGTTAATGACTACAAGTGGGGGTTTTGTTGTTCTTGTGTTGGATTTCTTACCCCATTTCTGTTTTAAGCACATAGTCTAGCCTTTACTTCATGTAACTATATTGCCCCTTCTCTACCTCTGACAAAAACATTTTGTGTCACACATCCTGAAATATGATTTACTCCTTGATTACATTATTGTATCTGTGGTCCACAGTCATTCTGTGATAGTCTAAACCAGCCAAGACAGAATTTTTCCTGACACAGGTCCCTGTGTTCTCAGTAGAAACTCTGATTGTTCATCCCCTTGCAGTTCCCAGGTACATTCTGGTTTTCTCTCCCATCATTTGTTACAGATTTATTTCATCTTTCTCCATTACAGATAGCCAATCTCCACATAACTCCCATTGAGATGTCTCAGTGCCTTGTACAATATCGTTAATATTTCTTTATCTCGACTTGCACTGACAGATCATACTGGCATTTTTCATGATCCCTCCACGTTGATGCCTACTAATCTTCCCTTTTAGTCTCCCTGGTTGTGTCCAGCTGAATCACCAGGCAGGGGCAGAAACCCTTGGTATGAATTTCCTGCACTAGCACATCAACATTAAAACCACGTCTTCATCTCTCTGTGCTCACTTGCACTGTGGCTTTTCTTTAGATTTTTTTTTTTTCCAGCAATATTAAATTCCAACAATCCTAAATCAAGAAAATTCCAGACTATGCCATTTGGGTTGGTTTGGGGTTTTTTTAATTGTTTACCCCCATTAAAATTCTCCTGTCATTTCCTCCTTTCTTCCAGAGCATGATGATTTTCTCCTGCCTGCAAGAAGGCCTCTTACCCTATTTAAATAGGACCAAGTAGCCCCATTTCATGGATTGCTTTCCCTGTTTCCAAAACATTTTTCCTATATCATCTTATCTTCATGCATGCAATGCCATTCACTAATTTGATAGAATTTCAAATGAGAACTTTTATATACTCAAGATTAGTGACATTTCTAAAGGCTTTTCAATATGTTTGCTCTTTATGCTGCAGAGGAAATTTCCAAAGTAACCTTTTGAAATTTCTACAGTAACCTTAGAATTTTAGGTGTCCATGTACACGACCTTTTGCCATTAAGAAGGGTTGAACTAATTAATGTGTTTCTAAGAATCTGAAAAGCTAATGAAAGAAACGTAGAGGATAAAAGAGGGGTCCAGAGGCCAGCTGCCAAGTGGCTTCCCCAGTGGAGATGGAGCAGGCAGTGCATCCACCATGCACAAGGGTCAGCCCCCAACAGGCCCCAGGGTCTTCAGCTTGCATGGGCTGAACCTCTGCACATCCCAGGGGAAGTGCAGTCCTGAATGGAATCACCAGAGGGATTCTTGGGGAACGGTGACCTATAGAAATCAAATTTTTATGGAAATAAGCTCATGGTTTATGGGTTATTATGCAGATATTTTGTCCCTGTAAGGCAACCAGACTGTTTTCTTAAGTCAGGAAGGTCTCACTAACAAGTCCATATCTTCCCCAGGACACAACCACATCCCCCTGAACCTGGGGGAGGAAACTGGAGGAGAGCCTGCCCTGCAAGGCCCTTCCCAAGGAGCTTTACAGACATTCACCTCCCTCTTTCTGCAGCCTCCATCATCTTTTCCTCAGTTTTACCAATCCCCAGCTTTATTCTTTCCCACCTGGGGCTTGGCTGGTGTTTATATGGGCCTGGATTCCCTGGATTCCCTGCCATGAAAAACCCAGACACTGTTATGGGAACCTTATGGAAGCACGGTTACTAAACAGGATGAGCAAAGCCTAATTTAAACAGATCCCATTAAAATAAATAACATCAAATAATTTGAGATATATCTTTCAGCATGGCCCGGAAAACTGGGTGTAATTTTTATGCTAAACAATTGTAAAACAGAAATAGTTTTCCTCCCCCAAATAATATATAGTTTGAAGTGCCAAGTGCCTCTATAAAACCTCACATTATACCCTGTGAATTACTGCAGACATGCTGGTATTGTTGAAACTGGATTAAACACGGTACTGGCAAAGTCTCATTTATCTTCACATAGATTATAAATGGAATTCACATGCTTTTTCTATTTTTTATCCTCTCTCCAAAACAGCCTTATCTTAATTTTTGCTGTTAATACACACAGGACATTTAGACCAAGGAGAGCATTAAAAGAAAAGGCAGTGACTCATGGCAATGAAAAATACATAGTTATATAGAAGAAATTTGTGTTTTCTGTTTGGGCACTAATGAAGATTAACCCAATGTAGCATCTGGAAAGAGAAGAATATTATTTCTTCCCTGTCACCTTTCTTGCCAGTTAAAAGTCACACATTTCCTATCAGTGCTGGTTATCACTCTTGTTTCCCAAAGAGAGCAGTGAACATGTTTCCTGAGGGAGCTCATTCATATTTATAGGGCCAAACTCACAGGAAAGTTTCATTAAAAAGGCAAAAAACATAGATATGTTTGAAAAAAAGATTCAAGAAGACAGACATCTGCCTAGAGAAACCCCACTCCTGGGCCCAGGAAGATAAAAGTCTCAGCATAATTTTTCCAGGGAGTAGACATCAGAGAACCCCCACAGGCACATCTGACTGAAAAAGAATATCAGACACTGGGGTTCAGCTTTTTTGCTCCCCAGACTAATCACCACCCACAAACTGAGCCCAACTACACCTAACCTCAGCAGGAAACAAACCTCTGTGAAAGCCTCTCCCAGGACCCCTCAGACTGTTCAGAATGAAGTCTCCAACCCTTAGTGGACAAGAAGATTGTGTTTCACCCACCCACAGCAATTAAGATTTAGGCTGGAGTAACCAGGTGCCAACTCCACTACAGAGTGGGAATTAATCTCTCTCTTTGAAGATTGCATCAATTTTCCACCTTTCAGGAGGCTGCATGAAGGAAAATCAAGCTCATGAGTACAAAGACACCACAGCAATGAGGGTCAAGCCAATTGTATGAGATGCATAATATGAGATAAATGCAGTACACAGAGCAATGGAGAACAGAAATTAGACATATTTACCCCAGAAGTAACTTCTCCAAAAAGATCAAAGTCTGCCATCATTGAGTTTGGCCAAGTATTTTGACACAGAGAGGCACTTTACCCTGTGACAAGAAGACTTTTGGTAGATGGCCTTCCTGGCACAGCTAATCTCCATCTGAGAGATGGAGAGACTTCTTTTAGGGCAGGAAACAAACATCTGTACCTTGCAACAGCCTTTTGCTTCAGGCCCTGGACTGGGCTTCAACACCACTAATCCCAGGCCTCTGGCACAGGCCTGAGACTGCATTTAAGGCTGTCTGTCACTCTGCTGACAAAGAGGGATTGAAAGGTTTATTTAAGTTCTCTATTCTCTTAAGGCTTGATTTTGACAGGGGTAATTTGCTGCAGTTCATAGGGACAAAAGGGAACCCCCACCACACAAACACCCACCCCTTTCTCCATCTCCAGAAATCAGAAAAAATCTTAGACAACTGTAAATACTCACAGATATTTATTTCCATTACTTAATGACCCACCAGTGCCTTCTGTGCAGTCATTTGGTCTCATTCTTTTTTGTAATGTGAAGATACCTGCAGGGAAATTGCTACTAACAAGTGGAAGACCCTTCATTAGTCACAGGAAAATATATTTGCAGCCAATCACAGCTTTAATTAAGGATCTGACCCTGCTCCTAGCACAGACAATGGCAAAACAACTCCAGAGAACAGGAAGAGGCACTGCATGGAGCCCTCTTGAACCTGGGAGCAAGCTGCTTTCAAGCATATCACAATTTCCATCAATCACTGAACACAGGGCTGCAAGGGACCTCAAAGGTCTGACTGACTGGTCAATCCTTCCACTCACAAGAATGTAAACTATTCCTAAACCCTGGCTGCTGCTTATCCAACCTGTCCTTATGCCTCACTGCAGCTTTGGAGGCTCCTTTGTTTGTCCAGGGAATCTCTCACCTTGTTTACCTACACGTAGCCTTAGAAAAATTGGATTTTATTTGTTCCTTGCTGCTGTCTGACCTAGATCTCCTCTGTGGTTTTATATGCCTGGTGGTTTTATATGCCTGTGGTTTTATATCCCTGCCCAGGACCTCAATCTCTCAAGCCTCTGCTGGTATTTAGGCTGGCAGAAAAAAAGGTGGGAAGTTGTGGCACCTCTCAACTGTGGTGGCATTTCAGACCAAAGCTGGAAAAGCTGAGTCCATCCCAAAGCAGATTTTCCAGTAGGATGTGGGTCACCTTGGCTGGACCTTCACTGAACTTTGCAGGAATATTTGTGGCTCTCCATCTTTGACAAAATGGAGCTGTTTTGATCAAGCTCAATTCCCTACTTGAGTATGGTAATTGTTGCTTCAGCAGGGCTGACTTTCTGGTTTAAAGTCTGGCCATGAGCTTTAAGAACAAGAAGCAGTTAGAATGATCTGCTCAAATGAGGCACATTTTGAATTCATTATTTATGCCAGCCTGCAGGGGGGGAAATTGTTGTTATTCTCTATTAAACAGCATTTGGCAACCCAGGACTCCTCCCATTACCTGCTGAGCCAAGTTAGCATGCTGCAAGATGCAAAATAAAACTTAATTTATTATGATTAAGCACCATGTGACATGGAAACAATCCCAGCACAGCAGCAGCCAGAATGACTTTCTTCCTGAGATCTCTGTCTTCCCTCATCTGATACTTGTTCTTGTTTGTCTCCTTGATGGTTTCCTTTCCTTTTGTATTGTTTGACTCTGTGTGGGAAAAATTACAAATGTGTTTTCTTTCCCCTGAAGCTTTTGCTTTCCCATGGTCTGTGTTTCTTTTGTGTTTAAGTACTGAACATATTTTTTTGTGCAAAGAATAATGAGGAGGGAAATAAAATTTAAAAAGCAAAAGAAGGGGAAAAAAAAATCTCCAAATCTAAGACTCTTTGTAAGTTTATTGCAAAACTGAGGGAGCTTCCCTTGATGGTGCTTTGGGTCAGAGTCAGCTATGAAGAGCTCTGTCTGCTGCTGCTGCTGCAGGCTCTTTCAAGCTGAAATTGGGAAAAAATGGTTTAGGTATATGGAAGAAAATTCTTCTTGTGAGGGTGGTGAGACCCTGGCACAGGATGCCCAGAGCATCTGTGGCTGCCCCATCCCTGGAAGTGCCCCAGACCAGCTGGAACAACCTGGGATGGTGGATGGTGTCCCTGTCCATGGTAGGGGGTTGGAATGAGATGGTCTCGAAGGTCCACCCCAAACCAAATCATTCTGGGATTCTGTGTTTCTCCCCTCTGTTTTACCAATGTTCCTTGCTTTCTCTGGAGTAATCCACTTGCTTATCAAACTCCAGTTTTCTTTCTGCTTCAACCTGGTCCACAAGCTCCTCTGAGCTCAACTAAAATATTCTTTCATGTCTGCTATCACAACAAGATAGCCTTGATCACTGATCAGAGGCTCAGTAATGGCACCAGACCTGTTGATTTCAGGGGACTTCAAATCAAAAAGAGTCATTATTCTTGTAAAGATTTAAACACTGTTATGTTAAAACTCTTATGTTTTAACCTTGGTAGGCAGCTGAACATTACTCATTAGGTACTTGTAAAATACAAAGGGTAACAAATGTTAAATTTTCTTATGGAAACACAAGCAGATTTAACAGTTCAAATCATTGCAGTATGCAGAAAGGAATAAAAAATGGAATAAAATAGATATTTTAATTGAAGGTGTAGTCATGCAAAACCTTGTCCTCTGAAATGGGAGAGCCCTAGTGTGTCTGCATTCCCTAAGGCCTCTGGTCTTGCATAATGAGGAGCTAGAACCTGCTGTTATTCTCCTTTCCAAAGTTATGGAAAAGCTGATTCTAGTCTTGTCTAGTCTAGTCTAGTTCTTCTTCTAATTTTCTTTGCACTTTGATTCCTGTGATTTTACAAATACCCACCTTTATAAAAAAAAAAAAAAAAAGCCTTTTCAGTTTCTATGTTTTGTTTATTTCTGTGCTTTAAGCAAAAAAAAATGTTGAAGATTACCATAAGCACTGTTTACAGCTGAGGAAGGAATTTTATGCCTTAAATTTCCTGAATAAAAAGGAAAGTTTTTTACTTGATTGCCTTTGTATTTCTTCATCTCAGTTAATTACTCTAAATTTTTAACATTCAAATGTCATTCACGTGAGCCTACAGGGAACCCTCTAGAAGTCTTGGCTAGTTCAGATGCCACCAGTACAAATATTTTTTTTTCAAAGCTACATCTGGAATTCTCCTGTTGCTTCTGCATTTGTGGGAGTGAGACAAAGAGGCAAAAGTGTAAAATGAACTGGATGGCTGGAGCACAGGTATTCTTTACAAAAGAACACAAATAGCTCCTTTTGGTGAAAATAAATGCCTGCCTCTAAAGCTTAAAAAAGGGTTGGAAAGGAAAGCAAAACCTGTGGTTTAGGAACTCCTGTTTTAGTGCTGCAGGACCAAGTTTTGGCTTTGTCACTGCTGTGCTGCTGCTCTGCCCAAACTCACAAAAACCACATTTGTCTGTCTGCTCGCAGCCGGCTCAAAAGGGAAGGGGAGGCTGCAGGGGTTTAAGGGCAAAACAAGACTTTTTATGTCTACAATTCATATCCATCAAAGACAAAAGGAAACAACTCCAATATCTTATTTTAATGCTTTCGTTTATCGTGGAGTTTAGTTGCCATAAAAAGTGTATGTTTAAAATGTCCTTTAGGAGTTACAGTCCCATAAAATCTTGTAACCAAGTGACACACAATAATGAAACTCCCTCCACAAACTACAGCAAAATGAGATTTTTTTTTTTTTATTATAATCATCAAATAGTTTGCCTCGAGGTATTGATGGAATTATATATAAAGCTTATGTGTTGCTGGAGGACAAATAGAAGAAAAAAAAGGGGGGAGAGGAGAGGAGAGGAGAGGAGAGGAGAGGAGAGGAGAGGAGAGGAGAGGAGAGGAGAGGAGAGGAGAGGAGAGGAGAGGAGAGGAGAGGAGAGGAGAGGAGAGGAGAGGAGAGGAGAGGAGAGGAGAGGAGAGGAGAGGAGAGGAGAGGAGAGGAGAGGAGAGGAGAGGAGAGGAGAGGAGAGGAGAGGAGAGGAGAGGAGAGGAGAGGAGAGGAGAGGAGAGGAGAGGAGAGGAGAGGAGAGGAGAGGAGAGGAGAGGAGAGGAGAGGAGAGGAGAGGAGAGGAGAGGAGAGGAGAGGAGAGGAGAGAGACGCATATTAGGGTTAAAATTGCACTTCCAGTTGAAAACATATTTATCCAGGCAGATAGAGCCATGCATCTAGTAAAAAGGGTTTTTGTAACCCTTTAGGATGAGGCTTGTCATTGTTTCAATGCTTCTAAAAACCTCAATACACCACACTTCACAGGCTTCACCCTCACCCTTGCCTAAACTCCTACCTGTTGTCTTATAAATCTGAATTACAAATTCAGATTTATAAGACAACAAAGTTATTGAATCTTCAACTCCGTTCTGAGTCTAGATTTTATTGAACTCCTCCATACAAATTCAGTTTTGTGCAGTTTACTTTTTGTTTGAGGTCCCAGCATATCTAATTTATCTGACATTCAGACACCACAATTATCTGTGGAATACAGCATTTCAGCACATAATGGGTAATGTGACATATGCAAATGTTTTCTTTCCATAAGTAACTGGAGCAGTAGTAGAGATACCACTGTAATTATAACTGGGAAAATGAAGTGGATGACAGCATAATATAAACAGATAACAACTTAGGCTACTTACTTAGAGCTCACTTTTTGTAGAATTTAGCTATCAAAGGCAAGACCAAACGTCCTCTTTGACATTGGAGCTGTGCAGTTTTTTCACCTCCAGCCCTACATTAGAAGAGACTTTTTGCAGAACTCATTACAAGAAAGCAAAATAAAATCTAGGCTAATACCTACAGGTGATAGTATTTAATTGAATACCTACTGGATTTGTTTTTTTTCTGTAAACCATAAATAAGGAAATGTCTGTGGGCTTCTTTGGAAGAGGAGAGAAGAATGGTGATCTTTACATAGCACTTTGTCTCATTGGAAAAGTCCTGACATCAAAATTTTTCTCAATAATCAGCAGAATTCCCTTGCTTGTCATTCTCTTAGAATTTGTTCTGTTTTGCACTGAGGCAGTACAGGATTCTGCACTAATGAGTATTTGCCTCCCCAAATTTCCAGCAGTTTATAATTTTTAGGAGGACTTTGGGAAGTTCTGGTCATGGAACATCCCCATTGTTTCACAGAAGGCAAACACCAGTGCCAGCTATGTGATGGGAAATGCAAAAAAAAAATGAGACATATGACAGAATCCTTGAGCTGGGAACAGTTTCATTTTGCTGACTGCCTCAGGATGAAAAAAAAAAAAAAAAAAAAAAAAAAACAAAAAAAAAAAAAAAAAAAAAAAAAAAAAAACTCTTGTTCTTAGATATATTTACACTTTCCCCACAGGTTTCCATGAACTTTCTGCATAGCAAAATGCAGGTCTGACAGCCACCAACAGGTTAAAGGTACCTGTTGAGGGAAGGACTTTTTTTTTCTTTTTTTCCTGCTGATATTTTGGCAGTGGCATTTAGCAGGGCTTCACTAGGTGCTCCGTGGACCTGGGACACAGCAAAGTGACAGCTGCCTCTGGCACTCAGCACTTGTCACCAGAGCCGTGATGATCAATGTTCCATTTGCCCTTCATGTCAGGGAGGTTGTTACATTTTTTTGGTGATCAGACGTGAAACTTTCCTCCAGTTTGAAAGCATTAATACCACGACAGGGATTAAAGGGAGACGCAGGTGGTAAGAAGAGAGGGGCAGAGGAATGGAACTTGCTTTGAAAATCAGCCAGCAGCAGGAGCAATCACAGAAAACTTTGAGGTCCCTCCTGTCCTGTCAGTCTGCTCCAAGCACCACAGACCTAGGAGGTGATGGGGTGTTTTTTCACTAGGTACCTGTGAGTGTGCAGCTGTGAGAGCTGTCAGCCTGGAGAGAGAATCCTGCACCAGCCTGGTGTTCATGCTGGCTCCTGCTGATGGGCACAGTCGAGTTTAATTTTTAAAATAACAGTGTGTGGCCATGGTTGCAGGAGGCCTGGTGGGTAGGAATGGTTCCTGGCAAGTGAGTCAGGATGTGGCTGCCTCATCTTGAACAGCAAGGTGCTCCACTGAGACACTGAGGGGCTGGAGCATGTCCAGGGCAGGGAATGGAGCTGGGAAGGGGCTGGAGCCCCAGGAGGGGCTGAGGGAGCTGGGAAGGGGCTGAGCCTGGAGCAAAGGAGGCTCAGGGGGGACCTTGTGGCTCTGCACAGCTCCTGACAGGAGGGGACAGCCAGGAGGGTCGGGATCTGCTCCCAAGGAACAGAGACAGGACAAGGGGAAACAGTCTGAAGTGTGAAAGTGGAGGTTTAGATGGGATATTTGGAAAAATTTCTTCACCTGAAGGGTTGTCAAGCACTGTCAACAGGGAGGTGGTGGAATCGCTGTCCTGGAGTGATTTAAGTCACATGTGGAATTGGCACCTGGAGACCTGTGATTACTGGCAGTGCTGGGTAAATTGTTGAGTTAACTGATCGTGGAGGTCTCTTCCAACCTGAATTATTCACTAGCATGGCTGCAAGTTGTTCTGGGCTAGTGCCTGCAGGGTCTAGGTTTAACAGATTCCTTAGGGCTCAGCTTACTGGTAGTTGCTGGTTAGATGCTGTTTCATTAGAGCATTTCAACAAGATTTATGGCAGCCATTCCTGTTCTCACAGAGGTCACTACCTATTTTTGCTGCTTTAATCATCTATACTCTTAGCAAAGCTGACTGAACAGCTCAAAATGAGACAGCAATGCAATGAACTGTCTCACATCAGTTGTATCTGCCAGATCTGCCACGTGTACCTGTTCTGCAGTTCTGCAGATGGATTTTGAGGCAGACAAAAACAGAAATACACAACCTGTACGGTTTCTCTCATGTTTTGTAACTTTGACTGCAAATTGACTGTAAATGTTACTCCACAGTTTCCAAAATTTCTCTTCCCTATTATTAAAAAAAAAAGAGTATCAAAAAGACTGATGTTAATAATATATTACACCCTTGTCAAACTGCTACACTTCTATGTATGTCTATAGAAATATTCATCTACAATCTAGGTAAAAGACTATATAATAACTATCAGGAATCTCTGGATCTTCTGTTATCAAGGATGCAAAGGAAAACCCCACTTCTGTGACAAAGGACACCGATCTTCAGCAAAATTGCAGACTCTTACTAAAACAAACATTCTTCATTTTTCAGAATGTAGACAGAAGCAAAAACAGGGGGAAAAAAAAGAAAAAATAAAGGCTAATTACAGTCAATATGGCATTTTCCTTTATTGCTCACAAATGGCAAACACTGGGAACCTGGAGGGTTGTAAAGCAGGTAGTTATCTGCTTTTTCTGTAGGGGTAACAGAAAATATCTAGTGCACTATGCTCTTGAGGCAGGAATACATTTGCTTGCCAAAAGAACATAAGTTAAATATTTTAGGAGGGTTTTTTTTTTTCCACTTTATTTCTTAATTGCTTTGTCATTAGTCCAGGGGTTTCAAAGCAAAAATTCTTGCAGTGGCAGAGTCCAGGAACTCCTGACTGAACTCCCATTACATTTATTTCTGTTTGTTGAAAAGTGGATTTTCACGCACCATAGACCTTACAGCAAAGGATTTGCAAGTTTATTATTTAGAAGGTGCAGGTACATTTATTCTCTGTCTAAAAAACACAGTTTCTTTGTCTGACCAACCAGTGGAGTGGCTGTATGGCTCTAGAAAGGGAAGTTGGATCAGCAGCTGAAAACCAAGAGTTTACAAAGAAAAAGGGTATCTGAAATGGCCTTAGTTCTCCAGGAGCCTTCACAGACTGGTACCACTGCTCATCCCTGCATTTTTCACTAGGGACAGGCCAGTGTGTGACCTTTTTATTGGCACTTGTGCCTGCAGGGAAAAGGGAAAGAAGAATTGAGAGGAGCGGTGGAGAGAAATAATCAGTAAGAGCTTTGACAAACCCAGTGAGGTTAAAAATGTTCCCTGAGTTGAGGTGAAAGATGTTCCTGGTGGTAGGAGCCCAGATTCCACAGGGAACTGTGGGGTGCTTCCCTCCAGCCCCACTCCGTAGTGTCTGGGGCACCTCCCCAAAATACTGGTTGACCCATGTTTTTGCCTAGGAGAACCCTTGTTTCACATATCCCTGGAAAGATCTGCTCAAACTGGATGCTTATATACCAAAGGCAAGTGCAACCCTTCTGTCATTCTTGGAATGGAAACAGCTTTAACAGTTTGGGGCATGTTACATTTTCTTCAAAAAATGCTTGACGGGTTAGGTTGGGGTCAGGTCCCCAAAGCCAGTTGCAATTTTAACTTCCTTGAGCTTCCAGAGTCTTGAGCCTCTGGTCCTTGATAAAAGAGGGTTAAGTTTATGGCTTCCTGTGATCCTTGCCCTTTGCAGATTAATAGAGCCCATATCCCTCTCCACATGCCAGGTCAGCAAAGAAAGCATTATCATTTTATGTTTTCCTGCTAAAAGACAGCTTCGGTTCCATGGTCTGATCCAAAATCTGTTGGGCCTGCTGAGGGTGTAATTCAGCTGCAGTTCCTTCTTTCTCTCTACTGTGCAGCTCTCCATGGCTCTTTTAAAACTTGGTCTGCTCAATTCTGTTGTGAGGAAAGTGTTTCAGTCCATAAGGCATCCTGGTGCAAAAGTGGTAATGCTTGTGCCAGTATCTGCATCTTACAGAAACTGTGGATGTGGCCAGTTTTACTCAAAGGCTGTCAGACCTGAAAAGCTCAGCAATGATCCAATCTGTTTCAGGTGGCCTGAGGACTGGATCCCGTTCCTCTGGGCACATCACTGAGGGACTGCAGCAGTAGTCACTGGAGATCACCCTCCTCAGCCTCTTCCAAGCCACTGATCTCATCACCACATCTCATCCACCTTTTTTTTTTTTTCTTTTAAATTCCACCCCCTCTGAGCTTTTGTGCTTCCCCCCCATTGGAGGGTGTCCATTTGCTGATGTGAAACATGAGCAGGTGTGGGAGATGTTCCAAGGCAGACTCCAGCTGAAGGGGTCATATGCTGGTTTGTTAGCAGTGACCCACACGAACTCGCAAAGTGGATCCGTAGCTACTGTGCAAAGGCAATGACATATGGAGTTCTGCATGGCTTTGTGCCCAAAATGGTATTTAAACTTTCAGCCTTCAAGCAGAGACTCCAGGCTGCATCTCATTCTGCTTCTTTCTTTTCCTAATTTGTAACCAGCTCTTGATTTAGTAAATGCCAGAATTCAACTTTGAGGATGAATGAAAAAGCCTCAGGAAACTAATGACCTCCTTAATAAAAGAATGTGATAACTTCACTAGATTTAATATTTCAGGTTTCTATAAGGATTGGATTGGAAAGATTTTTTTTTTGGTCTTCCTTTCTGCAGGGGGAAAATGAAAGCACCTGGACTTCACAGCTGGTTACTAGATATTCTGTGCAGTGGTAGAAACAGAAAGTATCGACTTTCATTGCAAGTCAGAAATAGGCAGGTTACACACAGAAAACTTTTGAAATATCTGCTGCAGAAGGCTGAAGGAATATTTGCCTTTCCACAGATCATTCTTATTTAAATGGAGCTCAGAATTTAAAAGTAAATACAAAATCCATCCCAAATGTATTTACACTCACTTTCTGCTCCCCCGTACAGGAGGTTTTAAAGCATTATTGGGTTCAGCCATCTTCTCAAACTGCTTTTGGTGAAGCTGATATTGCTTCCTTCCAAACAGCAAGTGAGGCTGACTCTTCAGGCACAAATCCCCATCTGTTGAAGCCCTTGGGAACTCACAGGCTAAAAGTTGCTGCAAGACCAAAACTCATCACTATCTGAGCAGTTTCTTGTAAAATTTCACATCTACTGGATCATTCAGCTGGGTAAATTATCCATGTTCAGTGCTCAGACAGGAAGTAAAAAGAGCTAATCTCAAAAGAAATCCAAGGAATCTCTCAAATTCATCAGCAAAAGGGTTGTACAGCCATGGTACAGGCTGCCCAGGGCAGTGGTGGAGCCCCACCCCGGAGGAATTTAAAAACTGTGAGGATGCGGCACTTGGTTCAGGTCTATCAGGGGTCTTGGCAGCATTGTGCTAATGGCTGTACTCAATGATCTTAGAGGTCTTTTGTCACTTAAAGGATTCTATAAGTCTGTGAAAAAGGCTGTTGTCACATATTTACCTCAGTGCACTACACCTGGGGTAGGTCTCACCGGGTTTGACCACACAGCTGTGCAGAGCTTACTTAGGCAGCCACTCTGGTTTGCCCTGATTAACAACAACAGACACAGATAGCAAGAACTGTGGATTGCATAGTTTCTGAAACAGGTGTAAATAGTTCCCCTCCAGAGACAGCTGTCTCCATGTACTGTCAATAAATGGAATATGCATCATTAGCTTTAACTAGTTGCTGTAACTTTTTAACAAGGTTGTTAAGTGAAGCAGTTGTTCCCTTTTCACGTTTTACTTAAAATGCAATTTAAATGCAGGATAAGTGTTTGTTTGGTGTTTTTTTTTTTTTATTTTTGAGAAAATTACTGGAACAACATGGGAAGAATTCTGACTTTGATTTTTCACAGTGATTTGCTACCCAGGGTCACAAGATGAAAGAAAAAAACTTAAAGCTAGGGACTGACTTTGCTCATCTTAATTTGAAACCACCTTTTTTTCAAACTTTTAGAAGGTTGATTTTGCTTTGATTTTGTAGTGTAAAAGCAGAACAACAAAGGTTAAAATGTATGCATTTTATTCCTTTAATTCTATCAAAAATATGGTATTTCAATGATTAAGAAAATAAAAACAATAACATCAGTCAAACTGGAGAAATGTTATCAATTTAAGCTTCCTAGAATTCTCTGGTGATAATGCTTTACTACAAAGCTCCCAAATAGACCTACTTGACATAGAAATATAAGCAATATTACAGAGTATATGTAGTGTGTACACAGTATAAGGAGTGTGAAATAAATGAGATCTCATCTGTCTATTAAGGCTGACTGCTATTTGTGAGATTGTTTTAAAAATTGATGATGAGAAATTTTTGTTTATCAAAAGACAGCCAGAGGGGACTGTTGATGATCAGTCCTGACTTTAAACAGCCCATTGTCCTTGATCCAAAATGCAGACCTCATTGCACAGCACAGGCAATGTCAGGCAGAGCTCCACAAGAAATGCTGTGAATGCTTCCAGGTATTCTCCTCACTGAAAGACAGTTTGTATGACCCAGGGACTAATGAAAAGGATTTTAAAAAAGTACCAGGTGAAGTTATAGTACACAAACCAAGTTCTCATCACCAAGTTCACTGGTGACACAAAGCTGGGAAGAGTGGCTGATACCTCAGGGGGCTGTGCAGCCTTTCCAAAGGGCCTGAACAGGCTGGAGAGATGGGCAGAGAGGAACCTGCTGGAATTCAGCAGAGCCAAGGCAGGTCCTGCACCTGGGAGGAACAACCCCAGGCTCCAGCACAGGCTGGGGGTGACCTGCTGGAGCAGCTCTGAGGAGAAGGAACTGGGGCTCCTGGTGGATAACAGGGGGTCCATGAGCCAGCAGCACACTGGGGGCCAAGAAGGACAATGGAATCTTGGGGTACATTGGAAAGAGCATTCCCAGCAGGTCAAGGAGGGATCCTGCCCCTCTGCTCTGCCCTGTGAGGCACTTCTGGAGTGCTGTGTCCAGGTCTAGGGTCCTCAGCACAAGAGAGACAGGGAGCTCCTGGAGTGGGTCCAGAGGGCTGCAAAGATGAGGAAGGGCCTGGAGCATCTCCCTGCTGAGGAAAGGCTGAGGGAGCTGGGGCTGCTCAGCCTGGAGAGGAGCCCCAGCTGAGAGGGAACCCCATCCCTGTCGGTCCCTGTGTGCAGGGAGGGTCAGAGCAGGGCCCAGGCTCTGCTCTGGGGCCAGCAATGGCACCTGAGCCACGGGCAGGGACTGAGCCCAGGGAATTCCTCCTGGATACCAGGAAGAGCTTCTGTCCTGGGCAGTGACCGAGCACTGGGACAGATTGTGCAGAGAGGGGATGGAGTTTCCCTCACTGGGGATATTCCAGACCCCTCTGGACACAGCCCTGTGCCCTGTGCTCTGGGATGGCCCTGCTGGAGCAGGGAGGTGGGACCAGATGAATCCACTGGGGTCCTTTCCAGTCTTAACCCATCCTTGGATTTTGTGAAATGTATCTTATATGGCATTTGTTCCCACTAATGAGAATGGAAAAGCAGATGCAGAAACACCAATTCAGGATAATTCAAAGCTATTTTTCAGTGCAGCTGCACAGGTGAACTTAGATGCAATAAGGATCTGCAAGGTTGGCTCTTTTACAAAATTATCATTTAATATTCAAAGAATAGAAAATGTCTCTGGGGTGAAAAAACAATCATAGAACAGCTAAGTAGAGAGAAGGGGGAGAAAACACCCCCCACAAACATATCAAATAAAAGACTTGAGGGAGAGCAAGAATTCACAGTGGCATGAGAAAAAGTTGGAATAAAGCCAGGCTGCCAAATTTGGTACCCCAATGTGATTTGGAAAGACATTACACAAAGTGCAATTCATGTCAATGCTACACAAAAAAAGTGAAAACACAGTGTTTACAGTTTTAATAGTACCTTGCACTGCAGTTTTAATAGTGCCCTGTCTATGTGTATGAGGGGAATTAACAATAAATAAATAACCTGAACTTAACTAAGGCAAAGCTTTAAATCTCTTGGGATTGTTATAACCCATCCCTGAAGTCAAGGGTAACTCAGGTTCTTGTTAATAGATCCCTTGGAGTGGGTTAGGGTGAAAAGGCACTGAATGAACGGGGTTTGTAAACATATACATGTAGGATTTGTTTCAGAACAATTTGGTTGCCATGGAAAGCAGGTATGTAGCCATTTTGGTTATTATTATCTGTAGAGATGGAAAAATATAAAAGCATCAAGACAACACAGAGAACGTACAGGGGAAAAGAAAGATAAAGAAATTATAAGAGTAAGAAGATCTTCCCACCAGAGGGTGCAAGTACAAGATTTGATTGCTGCAATTTCAGTACCTGTTGGTTGCAATGATGGTCACTGCCTTGATGGGCCAGGGGTGGGGGAAAGCCTGTGGAGCACAAAGTCCAGTGGATTGATATAAGCTCAGATTTATGTGGGAATGCCCAGGTACATCCCCTGGAGAGGCTGTTTGGCACTGATTGCTGCATCACTGTGGATCATGCACTGTCCTGGGGTGGAGGGCCCCAGAGATGAGTCTGGGAGCACTTTGGGGCTCTTTGATGGTCTGTGAGCTCTTCTGAGAATGACCCCTCTCTCTTTCTCATACCAGCATAGTTGAGCCAATTATGCCTCATGAGAAGTCATGGAAACTTTCAGGCTTACATGGGAATGTCCTGATTTCTCCCCTGGGTGGGAGTTCTATACTGAACCAGCTGTGTGAGGGAGGACATTGCCAGGATAAAAATCACTATCCCATCTCACAGGATCTGCTTCTTCATCTGGGTCTAAACTCAGCTTCCTCCTAAGCAGAGGTTGGTTTGTGTGGTTGTCCTTTGCTGTTCACACACTCAGCCCTCAGCTGTTACCTTGACATAGCCAGCAAAGCCCACACTGCTTTTGTAAATCTCCAGTTACTTGAGACATTAACCATCAACATCTCAGTCTCTCACAGGGATCTTGGGAGCTGCTCAGACAAAAGATTTTCTGCTGGGGACAGGAAACAAAAGAGCTGTGTCTCTCAGGTTCACCTGAGACCGTGAAACTGTTTTGCCTCTTGCCCAAGGCTGAGCCTGAAAGTTCATGACTCCCCAGTCCAGCCTTACAAGTCTTTTGAGCCAACTAAATGTTCCTCTCCCAAACCAAAAAAGCAATTGCATCTTCAAGGAAGACTAAACCATGTTTTCCCAAACCCATGCATTCACACCCATTACAAGGAAATTTATGAGTAATGACACCTAGTACTGTCTTCAAAGCAAACCCTTGGCAGAAGAGGTCAGTGTCATTATTTGAACTTTACCCACAGGGAGAACAGGGCACAGGCAAGTTCAGATTGCACAGGTGTGTGATGATTTTCACATGATAATGTAATCGCCATCAAGTCTACCATACCTGTATTTCTTATGCATATCCACTCTGATTCATGTTCTTCTTTTTACTCAAGGTTTAACCAAAGTATTTATAAATGCAGTGAAAACACATTGAGGCTGAAGCCATTCTTCTGTGTTGTGCATTTGCTGTGCACAGACACTACATCCTGGCCCAGAGCTGCAGTTAGTGTTACACAATTCATTGTTCTGCACTCATTCTGTCTGATTTTACATAACTGAGTAATTCACTGCATCAGTTTTAGTAAGGCATAAAATTTCCCTTCACTGATGTTGTGTTAGTATGGCTCTACTGTGCATTTTCATTACAGTTGTTCCCCAGATCTCAACTTCCTTTGGACCAATAACTCATCTTATGACAAGCAAGTGTAGAATTTATAGCAAGAATTTGTTAGGAAAAAAAGGGGGGGAAAAGAAAGAGAAAAAAGCAGAAAATTTAGAAATATGAACTATGCTCTGATGCTGTTAGAATTTTTATTTTTTTGGACATTCAACAGAGAGAAGATTTTGCAATTTCTAAATGACACTAAGTTCTCCCTATATGTTCTTCAAACAATGTGTCACCTGTGTCTCCACATTTCATAGTCTGGCATCCTCACCACCTCTCTGCTTACAAACACCTTTCTCTACTCTGAGTGGACCACTTCCCTATTTCCCAGGCTGCTTGCTTGCCCTACAAAGTCAAACTCAGGGCAATCACTTTAAATCCACGTGCTCTTTTCACATCAGCTGCTCTTCCAGTCTGGATGAAAGGCTCACTGGTTTGTTTTGCTGGGGTTTTCTTTTATTTTTTTTTCCCCCCAAAAAGCCTCTCTCAGTGCTACCAACTCAGACCAGCACAGTCAGGCTTGGAGAACCCCTTCGCTCAGGGTGCTCGGGGAGGAAATTTGGGTGCATACACCAACACACAGACAGACTGGCACCTCTCTGGTGCAGCAGAGGAGATGTGATACAGCCTCACAGCCTCTATAAAATGTGAGTTTCCAGTTTCTACTGGCACTGTGAAACTGCTGAGAGAAGAGCAGTGAGCCTCACACAGTCAGCCTCCCTTCCTGGTGGTGGTGGTAGTGGCAGAAGGGATGTGCAGAGCCTCTCTAGCCAGTGGCAGAAATTTTGGGAAAGCAGCATATTTTGTCCAGGACACCACGATATACTGTGCTTGCCTATTTGACAATATGGCATTGAATGAATTCCCAGCTTCCTGGGATACAACTCTTCAGCAAAGCTCCGACACCGCTACTTGAAAAGATGCAGGCAGAGCCTCCATTGTGAGATTTTGGAAACAGAGCATCCTTCTATCAAGAAACTAATACAGCAATTGACAGTTATAAACATATAAAGGGAGAACTTCCTACAGACAGTGAATATTTGACAACCCCCCAGAAAACATATGGATCCTGGTTTGTCAAAATACAGATGTATTTTCATCCAGCTGAGAATATTTAAAACTTTATTTGTACACAAAATACCTTTTTAATTAAAGCAATTTAGTTGGTTTTTTTTTTTTTTTGGGTTTTTTTTTTTTTTTTTTTTTAACTGACAAAATTTCTGGTTATAATAGTCTGGTTGATTCAAAATTTCATCTATAAATCCTGCCTCTAAAGAGAGTTGGTTTATTACTTTTTAATAGAATTTGTCATTATAAATCATCTATAGTACCACAGTGCCCAAAGCAGTAAATGAAAATGACAATTGCATTGACTTTTATACAATTTTTAATGGGCTTTACCCCTAACCTGAAGGTGTTTCCAAAGGGAGACATTTAATTCTTTACACCCATTTATTGTTTTGTCTCTCTAACTTTTATCCTAAGTTTGTGAGAATGTCTCTGAGACTTTCCAGCTCAGTGCACATGTGGGAATTAATGTCTTTGCTAGGGGGGTAGGCTGGGAGAGTTCAGCTGGGAGAACAGAAGGCCATTCAGGAGGACATCAGAGCAGCTTCCACGATGGAAAGGGGCTACAAGAGAGCTGGAGAGGAACTTTTGCCAAGGGCCTGCAGTGAGAGAACAAGGGGAAACATCTTCACAATGAAAAAGGGTGGGTTTAGATTAAATAGTGGGAAGAAATTCTTTACTGTGAGGGTGGTGAGGCTGTGGCACAGGTTGGATCTCACTAACACTCAGGTGATGACTTCTGTTGCCTGAATCACATTGCTCAGCAACTGCTGTCACAGAAAATGAGAGGTGGTTTCAGTTGCACCCAATCCAAAGTCTAATCCAAAGGCAGGGTGATTATGGAAGAGGAACCAAGCACCACAAGATCTCTAGCTGCCACTGATTTCACTGCAGGATGGTGTCTGTGCTACTAAAGCCCGGTGACTCTGCTTTCCCATGGAAATACATCTTTTGAGAAGACAGATTTCAGCTTCTAACTGATAGTTTAGAGTTGAGATTGCTCTGAAGGCTCTACCACCAACTCTTTGTGTGCTCCAAAAGATTATTTAGGCTGCCTGCAACAGGGAGCTCTGCAGCAGTGCTTCACAGGAAGAAATGCCACTCTCTGCTGGCCTCTCTAAGCACTTATCTGCTAGATAAACCAGCTCTGTGTCCTGCAGCTCCTCTCGTGGGCCATGATGCTATTGAAGTAATGAGGTAATTGAGCAACAAGGTGGCCAAGATGACCACTTCCAAGTAAAACAAAATGCTTTTCACATAGTGCACAGGGAAATTAAATCCATTCTCAATTCCCAGTTGCTCTGCCAGCTGTGTTGCATATCCCTGCATAAGTTTGCAGGCCAGGGCAGGCAGAGAGACAGCAGAGCAGGCCAGGATCCTGACCCAATTTCTTCTCCAGCTAATGGCAGAGCAGACCAGCAAGAACCAAATCACAGAAAGCTGCAGCCACGACAGCCCTAATCTCCTTCTAACCATGACATATTCAAGGTGTGGTGTCATGGAGCTGTGTCTTAATGGCATGCAGTTTTGTCAGGAGAGGCTTAGGATGCATGTTAGTAAAAGATTCTTCACCCAGAGGGTGGCTGGGCATGGGGACAGGCTTCCCAGGGAAGTGGTAACAGCACTAAGCTCAAGAAGTGTTTGAACAGCAGTGTCAGCCACGTGGGGTGACTCTTGGGACTGTTGTGTGCAGGGCCAGAAGCTGGACTGATTATCCTTGTTGGTCTCTTCCAACAGAGGATATTCTATTATCCTAAGGTATTTTTATATTCTCTGTCCTATGCAGGAAGATGTTCCCTCTGACAGCATTAGCAGGGAAAATCTCTTTGTCTCACAACATCAGCAGGGAAACAACACCTGTGCTTTCAGACTTACAGGAACGTTGTGCATTCAAGTCCAGCTCCTGCCTTCAGGATTTACAGTCACCTTCCCAGAAAAGTCATACAGGGAATATCAGCAGTTGAAAGGAGCTCAGAGTACTAAAAAATCTGCCCCCAGAGCACAGACATAGGAAAGCTTCGTCAGAGAACATGATAAATTTTAGCTATCCATCTTAAGAAGGAAATTCAACTCATCACAGGATATGGAATACTAATTGGACTAAGTCATCTCAAACTAATAACTGCCTACGGTATTCCTCATTCCTCAGAGTAATT
Organism: Haemorhous mexicanus; assembly: GCF_027477595.1. Taxonomy (NCBI): domain Eukaryota; kingdom Metazoa; phylum Chordata; class Aves; order Passeriformes; family Fringillidae; genus Haemorhous; species Haemorhous mexicanus. The sequence goes on along the minus strand of NC_082381.1, from coordinate 85,336,232 downwards.
TTTAATAGCCTATCCTCAGCATCGGCTATTTCAACAAATAAAAATAAACAGCTCATAATAATCAAATTATGAGAATTGTAGTCTGAAGAAGTCTGATGGCTAAGGCAGTGTCCTTATTTCCCCTGGCTCGTGGGAAATGGAGGAATGGATGCTGAAGGCTGGATCCATCCAGGACTGTGTGTGTGACAGGGTTTCCCACTGAGATCAGTGCAAGGATCCGAGGGTAGCCGAGGGAGACCTGGGCACTGCATTCAGAGCCTCTTCTGTTTGATTTTTAAGGTGGGGACACAAACTGAGATTGCAGATGGTAGATATTACTCTGAGAGAGAAATGAAGATTTCTAACCCTCCAGCTGGGGGGAAAAAAAAAAAAAATTGAGAAAAGCCTGCTTTATTTTGCAGCATTTTGCAGATGTGAATATTGTCTCCTAGTCCAGAATAAGGTGTTGTAGAACATGCTTCAGGAAAACTGGCATTTAAGACTCCTGCCAACTGTGAGCCCTTGTATTTGATGCAGACAGAACAGTGATTGCTGCACTCTCCTCACAAGCCCTTCCCCTTGTAGTGTTTGTTCTTACACATCAACACCTCTAGGCCATATAGATGTGACATATGGATGCACAGACATGCCACAGACAAACTGCTATCCTTGGATCCTCTTCCTGTTTCCACAGTAACCCTACAGAAACAGCCAGCAGTCAATAGAGAAAATCAAAGGCAGGGATAAGTCATAATTTTCAGTTAGCAAGGAACAGATCTTGAATGCTGAGCCACTGATACACAGCATAATGTGATTTAGGGTGTTTATTATGCTAACCCAGGGCAGGAGCGTGTAGGCATACGATGTGGCAATTACAGAACACATTTGCTGTATTTGGTTGAGCAGGAGTGCAGAGGAGAGAGCAGGTAGAGAGAACTTTGTGCTCACAGGCTGTTTAATGGCTTAATCCTGCTGCCAAGCTGAGCTTCACTTTGCTTTGTACCTGACGCTTCCACTTGCTCATCCCAGAGGCAGCACTGGGACATCTATAAACAGATGCCCCATCACTACAGACACACTTGGTATGCTAAGCTTTGTTTGGGGAAAATAACAAGAAAAGACCAATCAAGTACTTTAGCTAGGAAGTGTCAAACTCTTAATATGAATTGTGCTCATTAATGTGACAAGTGTCACATGCGTTGAGTCTTTTTTTTTTTTTTTTGGTGGCTGTCAGTATATTGATGTGTATTTCACAAACAGTTTTTCTACCCAAACTGTTTCTCTCTAGGGAGCAGTTTAGGCAACAGTCAGATGAATTACCTTGTGAAAATTGAAAACTGTTTTTTCTATTAGTCACTGAAGGGGTAGTACTCCAAGTAAGGAGGCACAGCAGCTTTATTCCATTCTCCTCCAGGCCATCAAATCCCTTTAGATTCACATGGTACTGAGTGCAGGGCCTGTGGGTGTCCCAGGCTTGATTTAAAGCATATAATTCTCAAATTAAGCACTAAAATTGTAACTATAGTAGCATGGTGAATCATGTTTACAGGACCTACACTCTGAATACTTATTTAGTATTGCTCAGCCTCGTTTTGAAACAAGATCAGGTTTTATGCTGTTGGTATTAACCTAAAGATTGAAATGTTGGCTTGTGCACATCAGCAAAACATAAAGCAAACCATAACGCTAACATAAGCTCCATTCAGTAAGAAAACTGGTGCATTGTTAGAACATTAAAAAGTCCCTTTTGGGGGATCAAAGCATATCCAGCTTAACTCAGAGTGACATGTCAAATTGGAAAACATAAGACTAAATATATATTCCCGCTGTTGGTTATTTTAAAATCTTATTTGTCTCTCTGATACTTTTTCTCCTTGACACCAAACAAAATAATGTTGTTTTGAGATGGATGTTGATCATGACATCAGTGCTCTCCCTGGAAGGAATGCATGTGCCTAAAACCCAGCAGGGCACAATGTCACTCAGCTGGACTCATTAGCGTGGCAAGCAGTTTGGCATTTACATCTCTGCACCGCTCCCAGGGTAAGGCAGCTCCAGTTCAGAGCACAGCATGTGTCTGTCTGCAGCTGACAATGTAGACATGCCCTTAAAAGCCAGGCCATCCTTCAAGGAGCAAGTGGGACTGGCAGCTGTGGAGAGGCAGTGGCAGCTTTTGTCGGGCAAAGGACAAGGGCTGAGTGAGTAATTCTGGATGAAATCTCTTGATCCATTGCAGATAGTGCTTATGGCCTTGCAAAAGGTATTTATCAGCACCTGATGCACAGAAGCACAGAGGTGTCTGGGGTTCAGCTTTGCATAGAATTTAATTGCCTGAGTACACAAGGACTGAGGTCATTTAATTTCTCCCTGTTGTGACAAATCAAAGTAGGAAGAACGTCAGCAAGAGACTCAAAATAGAACTCCTTCATCTTTTCATGCTTAAATCTTCTGAGAAAACTTGCCCTGCAGATGTACTCAGAACACACCTCCAGCATGCAACAGGCACTGAGCTGAGCAACCACAGCAATTTCCATCAGTAATGAGGCCGATGGGAGCACCACATCCTGCTCCCAGCCAGCTCTGTGCTCTGCAGATCAGAGCACAAATGATCTTCCACACCTCTCTTTGTAAAAGAGCTTCAAACCCACAACTCCTGTTTCCTAGGGAATGCCTGGCCTTTAGCAAGATGAGGAAGAATGGATGCCCCACCCCTGGGAGTGTCCAGGGCCAGGTTGGGCATGGCTTGGAGCAACCTGGGATAGTGGGAGATGTCCTTGTCCGTGGCAGGGGGATGGAACAAGATGATCCCTAAGATGCCTTACAAACCAAGCTGTTCTGTAACTCTGATTCTAAGAAAAAAAAGGTGATGTGTGTGCCTCTGCTCTCTCTGTTCTTCCAGCACAACTATGAAACAAAGGAGCCAAGATTTCAGGTGTCAGTGAACAAAGAAATAGATATGTGTAGGGATACATTGTTAAAAAGCCCCAAAACCAAGAAACATGAGCTCTCAATCAGGGATGGAATTGGAGCTGGGATATAGCGTGGAATACGGAGGTAGGAAAGCCTCTCTTGACCTTATTCAGTTGTCCAGGCTTTGTCACCCAAACCCAGCAGTGGGAGAAGATCACAAATATATTTTTGTGATGACTGAGGTGTCATTTTGTCTTCAGCATCTGCTCTGACTGCCTGAAACCCAGGTGCTGGTACTTAACCCTTCCCACCACCTCCATAGGAACACGGAACTCTGCCATGGAGCTGGGCACACCAGGCCTAGGTGTCCTTGTGGGCTTTGTCCAGGGTCTCCCTTGGCTCCCACATGGGATATGGGAATTTATTTTCTTTTTTTAACCTCCAGCGTCTGTAGTAATAGTATGTTAACAGCTACAAGTTCTTTGCAGTGACAGCAAGGCAGACAGGGTGTGAAAACTGAGGAATCCTTCAGCATAGGCCATAGGCTTTTGTGTGAGTCAATAACAAATTCCTTAGAAAAATAAGTTGCAAGTGAATTTTGTCAGCAGAGGAAAAGAGAGAACTTGTAATTTCAGCAGCATTTTGCAGGTTTCCCCTCTCTTGGAAATCTTTCCAGGAACTCATGTAAAGGGAAACTTTACAACTAATGGGCACTCTCCAACAACATATACAGTGGTGGGTGATGTTGCAGAATGAACAATAGTGCTTCTGCTTCATCCAACAAGGCTTAGTGATGGTGCAATTGAAGCACCAGCCATTTTTCAATAAAAGGGTTGAATGGGCTATTATTCCTTTCAATCAATCCAAGGTTGCTCTACATGAAGGAATAAACATTCCCTCTTTGACCTTAATAAAAGCAAAGAGATCGTTGTAGGGGGAAAAAAAAATCAGGGTTTTTATCAGAAAAAGAATGTTAAAAGGAGTGCCCAAAGTGTGCAATTTACAAACATTAAAGCAATGAAATATTGACCCTCTTTTCTCCCTGTCTATACTTCCCCCCCCCATTACCAAGATTTGAAGAAATAATAATGGTTCACAATCAATGTGCTCCTAATTAGAGCAGCTCACACTACACCCACAAAAATTATCTTTTGAAAAATCAATAGGGAAGGAAATATGAAAAAACAAAAAGATATAAGGTGTGAATTCCTCTACTTCTGTTTATGTTCCCACTCCTTGCAACTTCTCCCACCTTAGAGGCAGGAAAGATATCTCTATCTTGGACGATAATCAAATAATTAAGATGTATGAGGTGTGCAGGCCTGTGACATGTGAAATAAAGCATAATGAAGGAAACAATAGAAGCATGTAAAAAGGGCCTTCTCATCCTTAGCAATAGCATTTGCTGCCATGAACAATATTCTTAATCAGAAAAAATACTCATTCATAACACTCATGCTGCATACAGTGATATTCACAACAGACCCAGGATGGCATGGCTGAGGAGGTATAAAAATACAGAAGTAATTCTGCTATGAAATACCTAGGAAATTACATCCTGCTGGATGTTTCTATTGGGACTGGGTCATCACTGTTGATCCAGTTTTCACTGGAAAATAACATAATAAAAGTGGAATGAACACAGAATTTCAGCCTGGTTCCGTAGATATAGATGCTATCCTAGGACTCCTGGGTGATAGTGTGTAAATTTTGAGAATTTATGAGTCTATTTCAATAAATATCAGAAACCAGTCCAGAAACTGAATATTTCCATGGCTGTAATGCAGGATAAAAGCTTTTTATACTACCTTTGCCTTACTCATCCTGGTGACCTTTACCCATCCACCACCTCAACAAAAGAGTCTGTTTTTTAATTTGAGGTTGAGAACAGGAAAAGATTGCACACAATGAACACCTAGAATGAGATAGAAAGATTTCTAACTGAATGAGATTGGGAAATTCAGGGACAGCATTTCTGTCTGCAAACTACCAGGCTTGATGTGAGGGCTGTGGGGATAACCAAAGAAATCTTCACAAAATGCTACATAAATAATGATGGTTACGGTGCCATCTGAAGCTAGCTCAGAGTAGTCCTCTTTAACATTGCCAGGCAACAACTACTACAGGCAGGAATGTCATTGCAAAAGAATTAAATCTGAGATTTCCATCTGGCTAAAATATAGGATGATGGTGGGCAATTAGACCTTATCTACAACCCAGACAAGCAGGGCAGGAACAGAAACATCCATCCAGAAAAACTGAACGCCCTCCTACTCTTACCACTCATGCTCTGCTTTAGCATCAGGATGTCTCAGGCTTTAAATGAAATGTCAGATTTAATTTGGCTCTGGATGCACAAGATATATGATTGCCCTTGGAGAAAGTTGATAACTCAGCGCACTCTGTGTCAAATGTGAATATACCCAATAGCTCACTCCATAAAAAGCACAACCCTGCTTTCCCTCAACTGTGCAAAATAGCCAGGCCTGCCTGCAATTTGCACAAATAGGTCCATTTTGAAAGCAAACCTTCCTATCAGAAGGGAGAAATGACTTATTGGAAGTTGAGTCCCAGTTAAATTTCCAAATGGCAGCGCTGCACATTACATTAGCATTCTGTGGCGGGGAGGCCGTTACCGCGCCCGCCGCGGATGGCTCAGCAGCGGGTGAGGAATTATGTTAAATGGCACATTTGGATTTCTGTGAAGCTCTCATTTGGAAGCATGGTGCACTTTCAGAGACTTTTTAACTGCCTGGAATCCAAGCAGGGCAGAAAATACAGAGGGGATATCTGCGATTACCAATGGCTTCATCATTCTTTACAACATCTACTGCATCTAAATCTGTGCTGAGAGAATGGAAAGAATATCTGAAATTATTTGCAAGCCTTCTGGTTTAGATCATCTTTTTAAAACAGTTATTTTCCATGTATACAGATAAACTAATGGGCCTGGTTTAAAAAAAAAAAAACTATTTACAAGAAAATAAGCAGAATGTAACTTTGTTATGCATCTGTACTTACTGTGTTTATATGGCACTGAGAGATTTTTTGTTACTGAATCTTTTCTGCACTTAAACCCGTTCTTTTGAAGTCATCGCTCAGAAAATATTACTTCAGTCTGATTATTTTGCATTTTTTTGTGCTTTTGACCTCTTATTCAGAATTGGAATGCATTATGCATACTATGTTCCACTACTAGCATGCAAAATGCACCAGGAAAGAAAGCTCAAAACTTTGTACCTTGCCATTTAGACTTTGCCATTTTTGAAAACCATGGTGGTTAAAAGCAGAGTAAGTGACAGATACTGTGCAGAAAGACATAAATAGATAGGCAATATCCTTGTCACTCACAGAACATGAGAAATGCCTCATATGCCCAAATAAAAGCTTGCAATCTAGGCTTTGCAGAGATAAGGTTACATATGTGACATTTTGTCATTTTGTTCCAAGAGCAGTGGATATCAAGTTTTACTCCTATATCTAAAAAAGTCTCTACTTTCTTACTTAATTTAGTAGAACTCGTGCTCGAGACTGACAAGATATTCAATTAAAACTGCAATCTCTCCTCATTTTATTCTCTTTCTTGAACAGTGTTAGGCCCTTCTCTGGCACTCTTCCTTTGCTTCATCCTCTTTACTCCAGACTGATTTTTTTTTTTTCCCCCACATCCTCTCAGTGGTCTTTGGTGTCCTGAGCTCTCCATTTTCCAATTTTTTCTGTCCCTCCTTTCCAGTCAAGCCCCCCATGAGCAGTTTTACTTCTCATTGTTGAAGAAGGCAACAACATTTTTCTTCTCAAATTTCCATTTTCTGGTCTACTAGCATTGTGTAATTCATGCCCTTCTAGAGCTCTTGTATTCTTCAAAGTGAGAGCTCCCAGGTCTTGAAAAACTTTCAAGAATAGCTTTTAATCCCTGTTTGACTCAGAATTTAAGGATGAAATGTACTGTTAAACTAGGTTCTTAGCTCTTAAAACATCTCAGGAAAATTAAATTCATTTAAGGGTAGACGGAAGGACTGAAAGCAAAAAGAAAAGTTCATAAATATCATTAATTATGTCAGATTTCATAGAAAAATAAGAAGTTAAAATCATACTGAATCTAGGTCTGCTTTTTTTGTGTGAGTGTTTCCATATACATAAAATCCATGGCAAGTCCGTGAGCAGCTCTGAGGAACTATTTGATCTTATGGTAGTAATTTCCACTGGCCTGCATTTTTAATGATATGGTCCTTTTATACCAGCTCATTTATTTCTGCAGAATCAGTGCTCTGTACTCCTTGTTCCTCTGAAGTCCTTCCTGCATACTTATTCCTATGAAATAATTTCATTACTTTGAAATAATAGCATCAGTGCAGAGACAAACAATAATAGGTTGTCACTGCAGCATAGCAAGGTCAATCTACGCCCTCCTCAAAATCTTTAACAAAATATAACAGAAGAAAAACAGATGGCTTTGTGGCATGACCAGAAGGTGAACAAAGCCATGCCTTTTCCAAAGAGCTATAAGATTATTGTTTCTTTTCTCTCTAGGCCAATATTGATTATATGTTCCAATTTCATTCAGATATTGAATTTGTTTTATTGGGCAAACAGCTGCAGCTCCTGCTCCCCATCCCTTAGCAAATATTATTTCAAACTTCCTTTGAACTCTCATCGTGCAACTGTGACTCTGCTGCACTCTCAAAAGGTTTTCCATCATGTGACCCTGGTCTGGGATTACACAGGTGGTCCAAACACAAGTCAACACACTGATTTTACTGACATAAGCCCTCCCCTGTGTCTTCCTTGCCATGTTAAAGAGTGACAGGCTGGTTCCCCCCCCATCTTCTCCACAGCACTGGTGGCCCACCATGCAAGACAGCTAGATTGCTGTCACTAGATGAGAAAACATGCTGCCTTAATATTCTTCTCATAACAGTTAGAAATTAATGTTTTACCTCAAACTGAAAGACAGAAAGCACTAAAATTAGACAGCTAATAGTTTTCTGTCACCCCACTGGAGAACACTGCAGTTGATCATTCTTCTTAAATCACAGTTTTAATCAGTTTTTGGGTTTGAGTTTTTCTTTTTAATTATAAATATTTCAGAAATAAATTTTGTATTTATATAGACCTTTTGACCACCACTTCACTTGCCCTCCCTAAATTAATAATCTGTAATCTATTCCCTGATTTTTTCCTCAGTTTTGCTTGATGAAGCAGTAGAAAGCAGACATGAAACACAACAGGCATGGAGTCAGAAAAGGTACAGTTGTAGGTAAATTATCATCAGGGAACTGAAGAGATATAAATCCATCCATTTCCATTTCCATAAAGAGCAGGATGAGAAGAAAGACCGCTGCCATTTGGGGTGTGGTTGTTTGAGCATTTTGGGGTTTGGAGATCAATCACAGCCACAAAGCATTTGGGAAGTGACACAATGGAGAAGCATCACCACACTGCTCTCTGAATTTCAGTCTGTTTTCTTAAAATTATAGCAAATCTGAAGCATTAAAATGATCTCCTCAAAATCAAGTTTTTAATGTTTTGAAATGTTTAGATTTCAGCCTTTGTTTAAAAATTATTATATAGGGGAAGAAACATGCTTTTGAAGAGTTTCCTAAAAAACACATACAAAACATTTTACTCCGAAGTGTTCAAAGAGGATGCCAAAATATTGTCAGAGCTTCATCCCTTCACACAACTACTCCTTCCTTGAATTTTCCTGAAAGATTGTTGTCCTAATGTAAATAAATATTTTGATTACAGTGGGACTGAATTTGTTTGTTCATGATTTCCAGGAACAATATTTCTGGAAGTTTTATTATTCCAGTCAAATGAATAATCTTTTGAGGATGATTGATAAAAGATATGCCAGCTCCTGTACAAAGCTAATTCTGTGAAACACCAAAAGCTAATTCTGTGAAATACCAAGAGAGTATAAAAAACACAATAAGGTAAAAGCATATATTTTATGACCTAATTTCATTGACATGTCTTATTTTTTTTCTCAGGCAGGACTGAGCCCAGGAAGTTCTCCCTGGACAAGGAAGAATTTCTGCCCAAGGCAGTGATCGAGCACTGGGACAGATTGTGCAGAGAGGGGATGGAGTCCCCCTCACTGGGGATATTCCAGACCCCTCTGGACACAATCCTGTGCCCTGTGCTCTGGGATGGCCCTGCTGGAGCAGGGAGGTGGGACCAGATGAGCCCACTCTCTTCCCTTCTGTGGGGATCCATTCCGTGGGTCTGTAAATAATTTTTGGATCCTCACTTATAGGAACACTGCAAATTCTTTCTTAATCTCACTTGTGAGGTTTCTCCAAACACACCTCAATTTTATCTTTTTTTGGTTTTTATGTGTGACATTTGATTAAGTGGACTTTGAGAGAAGGATATTCTCTAGCAAAACTAACTAACTGCTTTCTAACTGATTTCTGCTGTTAACATTTTCCTTTCTGTAAGAAGATTCAAACTTTAAGTCACCATGGAAAAGAATTCTCAGAAGGTCTCTGGCAGAAACTGAAAGTGTTGTTAGGCTATCTAACACACGCTGAGAAATCATTTATTTGAAAGGTTTTTGGTCACTAGAATACTGACAGAAAGGTAGCATGCTTGCAAAATGAAACAAATTACTATGGAAATAATCAGCCAGTACAAGCATTTATACATTACTTGCAGATGTATAATGAAAGTGCAAATCTTTGCCTCTCAGTATGAAAGAGGACAGACTTGAAGCGATCTGTTTCCCATCACTCCTCCAGAATCTTTGTGTCTGTGGAAAAGCACATAGAGGTGAACAAAGCTTTCATATTCAGAGTCACCCATGGAATATGAGACTCATAAAATTTGACAGATATAAAAATGGAGGAAATAACCATTATATTCTGATACATTACTGAAGACATGCAAACAGGGAAAAGACCAACCAGGTTAAGTATTGGCATAAATTAAACAGAAAGCACATTTGCTCTAGCACTGGCCTTTCAAATTTAGAGTGATGGCATGATTAAATAATTGAACCATCTCACCTTGCACAGTCAGACAGAATTCCAATAAGAACAGTTATTCTAAAATGGATACAAAGGCAAATCAAGCTCTTCTCCAGCTAATACAGCAATCTGCAGCTTGACTTTTTTGCTGCTTTGTGGATGTAAGCAGGATGAGGATCAATGAGTTGTTTTTCTTCAATTTTGCAAATGTGTCAATTACTCCATTAGGGCTGATCCCTTCAGCAGTAATTTTCTTTGTGAAGAAAAGGCTTTGTGATTGCTCATGTCATGCAGTGCTGCAATAACCTACTCCTAAATATTCCTAAGAATTAATTCCCATGTTCACCCAACACATAATTTAAAACCCAAGCATCATGTCTGTTGCCTGGAAGGCTTGCTTTATTTCTCAAGACCTTGTAATGAGCTCTGGGCATTGCACATGCTATGTAAGCAGCAGCAGTCATACCAGCCAAAGCTGTTCTGTCACTGAGGTGGGCACACCCCCACTGCAGCATGAGGCTCAGGATGATCATGTGAGAGCTCCTACACAGTCCTCTGTGGCACAGTGCAGGCCCCTCTGAAGGTGCACAACTGAATTCTCACCTCATATAATCTGTCCTTAAAAACATCCAGTGAAAGAAATTGTCTAAAGGATGGTCTGCCCAAGTTTTTGCATCTCTTGAGTTCTGAAATATTAGTTTTTAGGTGTTGGGGTTTGTTTGTTTGTTTTTTTTTTTTTTGCTAAAATTTAACCTGACACACTCTTCTATAGTTTTTTTGTATTAAAAAGTGCACTTAGGAGGGGTTTTGTCTATGTCCCTGTGATTACAGGTATGTACCTGTAATGGTGAGCATAAAAAAGAGGAAAGGAAGGTGCTTTGTACCTGTGATTCCAAGCACGTGAGTCCTTCCATTCCTACTTTTTTACTGTCACCATTGCTTCTTGCCTTTCTCTGGCTTAACCAAGCTCAGTTCCTGTAGTTTTATGAATTTAAGGGGCAACCTTTCTCTGTAATTTTGCTTCACCTGTTGATTTGTGTCAGGCTGGGATGAAGCTAATTTTCCCCACAGCAGCAGTCCCAGTGTTGTGCTGTGCACAGAAAGGCATGGATGGCACCCCAGTGCTTTGGCTGCTCTGAGCAGTGCTGGCACATCCCCAATGACCTCTCTCCAGCATCCCCCTGAACTACTCTTCTGGACATAAGCAAGGTATTGGGAGGGGACACAACCAGGAATGCTGACCCAAGGGATATTCCATACCATATGATATCTGTTCAGAAAAAACAAACAAACAAACAAACAAACAAACAAACAAACAGAATTACAACCCAAACAAAACAAAAACAAAAGCTAGAAACCAAAAACCAAACCAAACAAACAAAAAAAAAAAAAACAAGAGGAAAGGAGGATGAGGGGGTCTTTCATTATTACAGCATTTGTCTTCTGAAGCAACCCTTGTCTGTATTGAAGCCTGACTTCCCGAGCAGGACAGGCTGGACAGGGCTCTGAGAAACCTGATTGAGCTTAAAAGGTCTCTGGTCAATGCAGGGGGCTGGACAAGACCACCTTTAAAGGCCCCTTACAACCCAGACTTTTCAGGGCTTCTCTGATTCTGTCTCTGGACATCACCTTGCTGACAGGAAGTAAAGACAAATCTTCTGCTTTCCCATGCTTCTGTGTGATGTTTTTGCTTTTGCTCCATTAAAATACCTTGAAGCATGAACCTTTTTTCATCCTATTTTCTTCCTCTCTGTCCAGCTGTGGAGGGGAGTGTTGGAGCAGTTTGATGAGCACCTGGCATCCAGTCAGGGCAAACCCATCAAAGATTTTTTTTCATAGTAAACACAGGTATATTTAGATTCTTTCCAGCCTCATGGGAAAACTAATGAATCATTATCCTTTTCTAGCTATCTGCCTGCTTTTATCCCCTTTAAGCTGATAAAAACCACTATCTATGAACATTGATGTTCTCTGCATTAAGGAGATCTTTGGATCCTATTGCTGCTGCTTTTTCTTCTGCACTAAATTTTTCTATACTGCTGTTTTAATGACCACTGCATGAAGAAATATTAGTAACTCTTCTCCCTCTTCAACCTCTTTTATTTCAGCTCTGCAGCTTGTTTTTCATTCAGGGTTGTTTGTTTTTCAGTTTGTTTTTTATTTTTTTTCCCTTCTTTATTTTCTTTGGAGTTGTATCGTAGTTTTTCTTTTAATCAATCTGTACAAAATTTTTTCCCATCCTTTCCTCTCTCCTGGTGGTCCAAAAAAAGTCTGAATATGAGCTTTCCATGTTCCTGTTAGCCCAAACTCTTACCATCATCTTAGTATTCTTCATATTTCTATATCCATCCACATCAAGCTCAGAATCAATAAGAATGGAAGCATTTGTAAATTAATTGTTGATGAGGAGTCACCAGAGGATATTGCAGACAGCTTTGGGTCTGTCTCTCCTGGGTAACGAGGGACACAACAAGATGCAATGGCCTCAGGTTTTGGCAAGTGAGGATCAGGCTGGACATCAGCAAAATTTCTTCACTGAAGGGGTGGTCAGGCCCTGGAGCAGGCTGTCCAGGGAAGTGGTGGAATGTGTGTGTGTGGGGCACCTGGGGACCCAGCTTAGTGGTGAATATGGCAGTGCTGGGCTAATAATTGGACTTGATGATCCTAGAGGGCCTTTCTGACCTTAAAGATGATATGATTCTTTGAGGACGGCCAAAACTTCTACTTTCTTCAAACCACTTACAAATATTGCCTAGACAGTTGATTACCCTGAAAAAGTAAAACACCATGGAATTTTTTCCTTCCTTCCTCCTTTCCCATCATTCCAAACTGAAATTATATCTTTACTCAGTGTTCTAACAGCTGCCCCCTGAGAAGAGATGAGGGCCTCAGGCTCACACCTTTCCAATTAGATTGGAGACTGCATGACTGGAAGTAATCCTGCAAGAATATGGGGATGGGGCGAGGTAACCTTACTGTTCTCTCTTCTCCCTAAGCATTCCGGAGTTTGGGATGCACTGCGTGTTCCTCCTCTCTTTGTGATGCCTGTGACAGCTCCCTGGGGACACAGCTGTCACCGTGCCAGCCCTGCAGCACTGCAAAGCAGGAGTGTCTGCTGATCAGGGAGTGCCTTGGCAACAAATCAGCGCGAACAAAGATGGGGCTCATTGGAGCAGTGGACTAAAATGGCAAATATTCACCTGGCTTTAAAGAAAAGGTATTTAAACTGCACAGAGGTTCATACTTGACACTGAAATTGCCCAGGCAACCACCAATGCATCATGGCCTTCTCTTCATAAAAGCCAATTATTTCCAAGGTTTGACACGGAGCAGTGAATATGCTTTTGACATTTTGATCAGAATTATTGTTAAACAGAGAATTCTTTACACTTTTGTGTCATCTCCTGTAAGCACAAACCACTCATTTGTGTCTAGCAGTGACGGTGAACAGCCTACAAAAAGAAAATGTGCATAGTAAGGTCTGCTCTTTACCTTGCAGTTCAGTTACAGATCTGTTCAGGGTTAAGAAGAAAGGAATAAGAAGCAGCCTGAGATCAGGAATTATGTCATTTCCCTCCATCAACTAGTCAGCTGGTGTGGGAATAAATCCTCAGCTGTGGGCATTTAGAGAAGTAGCAGGTTTTGACAACCTATATCTTAGTTTCTGAAGCCCATTTATGTTGCACCAGAGAGCAGTTCAACTTAGCTGGCAAATTAAATGTTTTCCCTCTTCTTGCACCAGGTGGTCATCTGAAACTTAACTAATAGCCCCACGTGACAGTAGACCTTGAGGACAGCTGGCAAATTAGGCCTTAGGGCTGCTTTTGAAACAGTGTGGGTGTAATCTTATTCTATAAAATTATTAAGACAACAAAAGCAGTTCCCTATGGAGGAGAATTACTGTCAGAATAGCTATAGAAATGATTCTTAGAGGCTGAGCTCCAAGTGAGTAATTAAGTACAGCTTGTTTTATGAAACAGTAAAAAGCACGTTTTATATTTCAAAATCTTTTGGATTCAACACTCAGAAGATAATGAGTTCACAATATTGTTTTTTAAGACTGAGTCTAATCTGCTTGAGACTTATTTCAAGATTAAAACCCCTATATGAAGATGTTCACAGATAGATGGGGATCTGCTTTGTATGTTCAGCAGAGATTGAGCCATTCACCAAACTAGTGATGGTGTCAGGTTTTAGTCATCTCTGTGCACATTTTGGGGACACAAAACCTTTGTGGAGGATGGCATCTGCTGCATGGGACCATTTCTGAAAGTCACTTAGACAGCACCTGTGGACGTCTCAGACAATTCTGAATTTCTGTGTGTGAACAGCTGAGCTCTAAACCACCCTGCTCATAGCAGGAGGTGCATCTGGACACCCCCATGTGCACTGGCTGTTTTAATCTGGAGATGACTCTCATGATATTTGGCTCAAGCCCGTATGAATGTAAGAGGGAAGGGCTAGATTAGACATCAGGAATAAATAAAAGGGTGGGGAAGCACTTCAACAGGCTGCCCAGAGAAACTGTGGCTTCCCCATCTCTGGAAGTATTCCAGGCCAGGTTGGATGGAGCTTTGAGCAGCCTGGTCTCATGAAAGTGTCATTTTCCCTGGCAGGGGAATTGGAATTAAATGGTCTTAAAGGTCCCTTCCAAACCAAATCATTCTAGGATTCTCTGATTCTTTGAATTAAGACAAGAGTTGCTATCACAGTTAAAAGTGTCCTTAGTTTCCAAGTCAAGAGGGTGTTTCTGAAATATAAAATCCCCAGTGATTTAGGTTTCTATGGCTGTGCTCTTTCAGGAGTGCACATCTGAAGAGCAGGGAGACTGGACCAAATACCTCAGAGCTGGCTGGCTCAAGCTCATTGCACCTATATTGTGTGCAAAGGCAGAGCAAGAGCAGGAGTTGACTGTCACCTTCTTTCTTCTGCCTTTCTACTTGCCCTCTTTGCAGTGCAGAGCATGAATAAAATTTAGGCAGCTCAGACTACCTGCTGAAATCAGGACCAAGCCAGGAAAACACAGGAGTTTGGTGTCACCTTTGTTTTTCAGTTCCTCATCCACAAAGAGATTCTGAGGGTTTTTACTTTCAACAATAATTCCTCTGAGTCTGGGCCAGTTATGCATTATATTTTTGTGCAACATTAAGTGAGAAGAGCCCCAAACACTTCTGTAAACCTTCCTCCCCATTCCACAGATGAGTCAAGCTCATAAATTCTCCTATCTCCATAGTGAGGTGGTCTTTGTGCTTTGAGCAGTATCATCAAACCCCATATTTCCCCCCTGGTTTAGGTCTTAGATGATTCCTCCGTGGTGACTGCTGCCTCTTCTCAGGCCAGGGCAAAGAGCCAGACCCAGCAGATGTGCCCAAACAACTGGAACTCCCTTATTTCAATACGACTTTTCCTTTAAACAGATCTTTTTGCTCACTGCCTCTTCTGATTCACTTTTGCCAGCTGACCACCTGGAGCTGACTGTAACATTTCATTTCAAAGGGCAGATGTCTTTGTGTGCCAGTTTATTCAAAGGTCTGTGTCTCTACCACATGCAGCAGAATGAAGTACAAGCATATCTCAAAATGGTTTGTATTTTTGTGTGTATCTACAGAAAGAGCAGCTGTCCTCTGCATTGCTGTAATGCAACAAATAAATAACAGAATACAGACACGGGAAAAGAAAAGCTTATTTAAATTGTGGTCTTGCTATACAAAAAGAGTTCTAAATCATATTTATTAAAATTAGGAAAGAGTAGTATGATGGCATAGTATTGTCTGGAGCTCAGATAGCTGGAAATGTCTCAGTTGCTGGATTCTATTGAGTGCACAATCAGGTCCTAAGCTGGATCTCCCAGTCAGTGTTGGGGCACCAGACACTTAAAGAGGACTCAGCTGGTTAATCGTGTCTTCCAGCTGTATCTAAAATCACAGAAGGTGTTATCTATTAGCTTGTATTAGCACATCAATGAACTGGTAGTGTTCTTTGAAAGGTTCTGCAGACATCAGAAAGAGCTATCAGCACTTTAATAGCCTAATGGAAGCTGACTGTCTTTCCTGCCTTAACAAAAGGAGCCAGAACAGCACTGCTGCTCTTAGTAGCTTATGTACACAACATAAATGAAATAACTGGACACATCAATTTGCCTGCACCTTTCTTAATAATTAGCAATGGTATCCTGTATTGAGGGGGAAAAAAAAAAGTCAAAACTGTGCTCCCATTATCTTTTTCACCTGGATTAACTTTAAAAGTATTCCAGGTTAACAGAGAATCACAGAATGGTTTGGGTTGGAAGGGACATTAAAGCTCTTCAAGTTCCAGCCCCTGCCATGGGCAGGGACACCTTCCACTATCCCAGGCTGCTCCAAGCCCTGTCCAGCCTGTCCTGCAACATTTCCAGGGATGGGGCAGCCACAGTTTCTGTGGGCAACCTGTGTCAAGGCCTCACCACCCACACAGAAAGGATTTATTTCTTATATCTAACCTAAATTGCCTTCCTTTTCTATTGCTACAGGCCCTGCTAAAAAGTTTGCCCCCATCTTTCTTACTAGGCCCATTTAGGCACTAGAAGGGGCTCTAAGATCTCCCTGGACTCTTCCCCAGGCTGAGCACTGCCAGCTCTCTCCACCTGTACCCAGAGGGGCTCCAGCCCTTGGAGCATTCTGTGGCCTCCTCTGGACTTGCACAGGTCCATGGGGTCCTTGGGGACCCCAGAGTAGGATGCAGCCCTGCAGCTGGGGCCTCACAGAGAGGAGCAGAGGGGCAGAGTATCTCCCCACCTCGACCTGGTGGCCACACTTCTTCTGATGCAGCCCAGGACACAGCTGGGGCTTCCTGGGCAGCCAGTGCACATGGCTGGGCCACGTGGAGCTTCTCAACAACACCCCCAAGTCCCTCTCCCTGGGTTTGCTCTCAAGCCATTCTCTGCCCAGCCTCTACTTGTGCTTGGGGTGGCCCTGACCCACTGCAGGACCCAGAACATGGCCAAGACTTCTCAGATATGATGGACAGTGGCTTAGCCATTAATGCCACCACTTTTCTCAGGATCTGCAGTTGTGCCTCATCAGACCCTACAGACCTTCAGTCTCCTCAGATGGTCTCAGCCTAATCTGTGACAGTGGGCAGTTCATTCTCTCAGTTCTTGCCTTTGCCTTCTGTAGCTTGGGCAGTGTGGCCTGGAGCCCCACAGGAGCAATGAGACCTCCTGCTTCCTTCTGGAGAGGGAGCACACTTTCCCTTATCTCCCTCTAATCACCATCATACTTATAGAATCTTTTCCAGTGGCCCTTGATGCCCCATACAAGATATAATTATTCTAGGACTTTATCTTTCCTAGCCTGGACCCTGTCTGCTCAGACAGTCTCTCTGTATTCCTCCCAGGCTACCTGCCCCTGCTTTCACCCTCTGCAGGCTTCCTTTTTTGTGTCTGAGTTTGCCCATGAGCTCCTTGCTCATCCACACAGGGCTCCTGGCAGATATCCTCTTTGATATTCCCAACCAAAAGCACAGGGGAATAAATATCAAAACCCAAGGAACAGAAAAAAGAGTGCAAGATCATAACAAAAAGAACAACATGACCGGCTACGGGAGTGGAAAAAGCCTAAGGCATAAAAAACAAGCTTAGTCCTTTGTATTTGTGGTACAATGGGACTTTTGACGGGTTATCACTACCATACCAAGTACATAGGAAATTGGTTCTATTGTAAAACTCTGAGCCCTCAGAAAACAACTCTTACGGGCACCTTTAATCTACTGAGGCACACCAAGCCTTCTTAACTCACCCAGGCAGTGGTTTGACTAAAATCTGCAGCTGCAGCTTGTGTCCTCTGAGGTCCCAGGTAAGGGTCAGGCATTTGCTTTTGCATTTTGATTCTCTGATTTTTTTCACTTGATTTTCAAAATAAAATAGAATTTTCAATTCATTTCATTGTCCGCAAACTTGGGGATTTAAAAATAACCCAGAGCTGATATCCAAGATAAAACTGAATGCTGGCAAAAATTTATTTACTTACATCACAGTCCAGAACTTCAGTCTGGTATAAAAGGGGTTTTACTCATGCAGGTGTCCTTACAGATGTCTATACAGTTGGTCATCTTGTAGAAGGGTTACCAGGCCACAAGTGAAAACTCTTTCATGTGGAGAGTAAGAACAGAAATGCTTATCCTACTTTTGTCTTTTGGGGTTGTTTTAGCTGCAATTGAAACGGTAGAAGTTTTTGCAGAAATCAACAGAAGTCCAATAAATTCTTGGGCTTCCATGTAACATTGTCCAATGTTGATGGAAATAGAAATGCAATCCAAGATATTTTAAAGCATACATAGCTCCACGACAGTGAAAAGCAAGTTTGCACCAAATGGGGATGTAAACTGTGCCAAGAAATACCCATGTTGCGTCACGCTAAAGCTGTTGCCTTGCAGACACACCTGCAAAGAATGAGAGTCTGTTTCTGGACATTCAACCACCAAACTCATGCTCACCTCACTTACCCTTACATTTTATACTGCAGTAAGGAGAACAAACCTCAGCTGGGACTTTCTGGCATCAAAACAAAAATGTGAAACTATCCTAAACTATCCTGAGGTTTTTGTTTTATCTTTTTGGGGTTTGATTGTTTGGGTTTTTTTTTTTTTTTTTGCAATTAAGTTAACTGAGTTTAATTTTTTTAGAGATTATTTTTTTTGCTGTGATAGGACTTGGAGAAGGAAACCAACACAACTAAAGGCAATGTAAAAAGGTTAAATTATGTCTGGTTGGACTCAAAAGGAAACCTTCAACTGGCTCCAGAAAGGGTAGGATTTCACCCTGGAGCACTTTGAGAGAATGAGAGAAGAGAGGTAGAAAACATATCATGACTTGTGAGACAGGGAAAATCCTCACAAGTAATTTCTGCTCTCCTTCATGTACTGAAATCTGCAGTAACTTGATTTGTTTGAAAGCTGTGTTTGAAAGCTGTGTTTAGCTGCAGTTGCAGGCTGAGAATGCTTCAGGAGATGACAAGGTGGTTAAAGCTCACAGCCAGAGTGTAGCATGTGGAAGATGTGCCTGAACACACACCAGAGATGCAATGAGGTGTGATACAGACTTTCCAAGGCACTGAAGTGCCATCGAGTCCAGGATGTCTTTTGCACAAAACTCCTAAAGACCATTTTGCTACTTAATCTGCTGAAAGCCCTCAACATTCTGTCCCACACTCTCCAAGAGTTTCTTCTTCATTTGGAAGTCTTCAACTCCTTCTCTTACTCCAAGGAACTTTTTCAGTGAAATTCCTTCACTCTTTAATTTAACTCTACCTTCATCTTGTCAAAATTCCTGGTCCTGCTAGGGGTGGAAGAACACCTCCTCCTGCCTTCTGGCAACCACCTGCTTCCCCCCAGTGACTGCAGCCACAAACCTCTGGCAAAAGCCATTTCCCCTGAATTTATCAAGACTTGAAGAAGATTGCATAGCAAGTGTCCCATTAAACTTGTAAGACTTCAGCCACTGACACCTGAGAAATCATTAGCTCCTGTTCTACACAGGGAGTCAGAGGGTGCTGGATGGTTAATCAGCTCTCTGTTTAAACATGTTGAAGATATTTAAATGCTAATTTAAGGCAGCTAATGGAGAGCCTGATAGTCAGATAGTGAGCTGATGTGGCTTAATATCACTATGGTCTCTCCAAAATGTGTTTTACATTGTCAGTGAAATAACCATATTATATTGACTTAACGAGTATGGAAAATCATTACTCCCATTACTACCAGTTTACATACCAACTCTTAACAGCAGAATTCAACCTTAGAAATTGTCCAATCTATTGCAATCTTCTGATACTGCCTGCAGAAAAATAACAGTTATCAAATACATCTTATTTTCTTGAAAAAAATCTGTTTTACTCAAGATCAATCTTCACATTCTTCATCTTAATTTTTTTAATCAGCAGCTGGGGTATCCAATATTGTAATTACATAAATGAATATTTTTGCCTTTTTTTTCATTGCTCTAAAATAAATACCATAAAACACGCACCATGGAAGTGATAAGGTCTATCATGAAAATTTTTGGAAACAAAAGTAGAGGTTGAGCTTTCTAAGGTTCATTTCTTAATCACCATGTCACAGAATGTCTGGGGTTGGAAGGGCCTTTAGAGATCATCTGGCTCCAGCCCCTCTGACCTTGGTGCCTTTCACTGCTCAGGGCAGCCTGGCCTTGAACACTTGACAAAGCCTGGCCTTGGGCACTAAACACCAGGAGGTTTTAGGACTTGCCTGCCTTTCTTCCATGTCAGCTGTATCCTAATTCAATCACAGTGTTTCACCATTCATTATTTACTTCCCTCAGACCTTCACAGACATATTCTCAACAGTAGAGTACTTTAGCTCTAAACTGCTTCAGTATGAATGACACTTTGCCCTTATGGGCCATTTTCCCCTCTTCTTTTTGTCCCTGAAATGGCAGTGAATGTATTCACTTCTCTGCAAATACACACACCCTTAAAAGCACATTATTGAAATCAGCACTACTAGCAGCTATTTTTTTTTTCTTTTCATATTTACAGCCCTGAGAGCTTCAGCCTACAAAACAAATGAGAGACCCATCGTGGCAGTCACTTATTTTATTTTTGTCTCAGAAAGTTGGACTGCTCTGAGGAACGTATCCGTGAGATCCATCACAGCAAAAATAACTATTTTCTAGTGATTTGCAGATGCATTGAACTTAAGGTGAAATAAACTGATAATCATGAGACAAAGGAAATAACACAGAGAATAAAAACTCTCCTAGGGAGCTGAAATTCATACTGATGTCAGCAGAGGTGGGTAAGGATTATGATTGCAATACTTTCGTAAGTAATTACCCTCTCTAGATAATTGAAAAACTCTGCCTAAATGGTTAACAAGCTGCAATGACAGTCTGCATTTCTCTAGCACATTACAGCTCAGAAGTGCACAATTTAACTTCATAATATCTTGACAAAATATGTGTTTGGATTAATGAAAAGATTATTAGCTATACGAAAGTAAACAACTTCCGGTTTTAATTTTGAAGAGTGAAACATCATCCCTCATTTCATAAAGATTCTTTCCTTCCTGCTATTTTGAGCTTAGGTCTATTTGAATTCTCTGCTAGAAGTCTTAAGTGAGAGAGACTTTACTTGGGCTTCCTACAGCTTTTTTAGATTTTTTTTTTTTTAAGTGAAAAGCTTGGAATTGGAATTAGAAAATTCTTGAAGGAAAGTGTTGGAAACACACAGTGCTTGCTTAGCAATTCTTCTGAATTAAGGAGGATTTTATTACTGATTGCAATGAAAACATCCTGTCATTAGAGAGCTATTTTGAAGTTATTTAATAAAAGAGAAATATTTCTCAATTTGTTTAATGCAGTAAATCAGGAAAGGTAGACCCTGGAGCTGAGTATCAATAAAAAAATTAAGCAATTAACAAAATTAATACTGTAAATCTTTTCAGATCTGAAATTTCTCCTTTAAAAAAAAAGAAGCAAGGCTGGTTAAGGGCAAATAATGTGAGGGGTGTTTATGACATTCAAAGCATGTCGCCTGAGGTTACCTTCCTGTCAAGCTGGCAGCTTGCAATTTCCCAACCTGTTGGCACAGTCCTTAAGGAGGTTGTTCTGGAGGTTTCCAAAAGAGCTGCCAAACACTCTGGCAGCTTGACACCATGCCCAGAGCCTCTGGCCTCACTGCTGGGCACTTTTTCCAGTGGCAGGGCTGTCCCTCAGTGCTGTGGACACAGCTGCCAAGCCTGATGGAGTGGTGGATGCCTGGTGCAGATCTGGGTCCCTCCTGGCATCCCCTGAAGCTCAGCCTCTACCTCATGGCAGTGCTGCTCTCAAATGCCCTAAGAATTGTGATCTGGTTCACCCTGATTTGAGGATTAATTAGTGCTACTACAGCTTGCTCTTGTAACTCCTAGGGGCTAATTAATTTCTGCAGTTTTTTGTTTTGGAACTGACTGGAGCCAACGGGGTGACTTGGAAGGAAGAGGAGACTGTGACTCCTTCATGGTCTGGTTTGTCTGTTTTGGCTTTGGATCTTATCAGATGTTTCCATCTATCTGAGTTTTGCAGTGGGTAAAAAAAAGCAAAATAAACAAATAAATTAAAATTTTATTTATTTATTATTAATTTATGCAATGTTTTGATTCATGTATCTTGAGGGTTCGCTTTCCTTTTTTTTTTTTACGTTTCTTTTAACTGAAAAGAATTTCATTTTACAGTATATGCCTTGTGAAATAACTCCAGTTTCTTCGCAAATGCTTGGTAATATTCACATTTATGCATTCAGTACTTAACTCCATCTTGAGACACATTGATTATTGCTTTAACTCGTGTTTAATTTTTCTGCTCTCTTCATTTCAGAACTGGTTGTAGTTGGAGAGTCAGTAGCAGAGTGGAAATTATCTTAAGCTTTAACTTTTTACTGTAAATAGGTAAGATTTCAGAGAAAGTTTTCCCACATGTGTGTGCCTTGGCACCTGGGGAACTGTGTGACAGGAGACTCATGTGTCTCAAAGCAACTCATATTCAGCTATCTGAAATGTCCCTAAGCCACACTGAACACAACATAAATATGATTTTTTGCATGGTTCTTCTCCACCGTAAAGCACAAAATGGTGAAGGAGGTCAGTACTTGTGAGGCATTTGATTTCATAGAAAGGGTAAAAGATTTACATTCTCTAATCAAGGTTTTCCTGTGATTAGTGCTTTGTAAAAGGAACTGAGGAAAATTAAAAGTACTTCCAAGATTTTTAAAGGAGCCAGCCATCAAATTCAGGACTGTATTACCTAAGGCACTTCAGCTGCAGGAAAACTGGAAGAAGAAATTAACTGTGGTCTCATATTTTTGGACATTATCTCCACATGGAAAAGAGATTTTCTGACAGTAGATGAGAAAACTTCAGAACCTGACTTCACCCTGAAGACTGTAGAAATCAACATCACCTGGAGGACTCCCCACATTTTACTTCTTTATTTCCAAATCTGGTGTTTTACTCTCGTTCTACCCAGGCGTGCATTCTGTGACATTCCTCTTGGGTAGCTGATCTATGACAAGCTGATCTGAAATACACTGAGATAGAAATGCATTAATTTTCATCCCATCTCTGTATCTTTAGACAGCTAGTCCTAGTTTCCCCTTGAAAACACTATCAGCAGAGATATCCCTCATCTTTTCCCCTATGTCCTATTCCAATTCTCTAAAGACAAGTGACCCAATACAGGAACAACCCTGGGAATGTTTCAGTCCAGTGTTATGACGTTAAGTTTTTCTGTCTGTATTCATTTTGGAGCAGATGTGAGTCCAGACCTTTGTATCTACCAGCACAGGCACTGAGCTAAGGTCACTCTTGTATTAGTTATTTCACCAGGCTGCGGCCACAAAGTGGGGATGAAACTCTTTTTGCATCAGCAAAATTACATGATGTGGAGAAATGTGCACTATGGCAGGTTGTGAGGGTCTTAAACTGAGGGATAAAGAGCTGCAGAGGGCAGCTGAGCCCAGTCTTCCAGAAAGATTGTCAACCACAGAGATGCTAAATCACTGAGGGATGCTTAGTCTTGCTCCTGACACTCTCGACTGAATTTAATAAATGCCTCTCTCCCCATATTTCTCAAAGAACAAAACAAGATCTGAATAGCAGAGTCCATTGTCACTCCATATGGTAAAGCAACACAGGATGGAAAGAATCCAAAACACAGAGCAGATAATTTCCTTTGTTCTTCTTCCACCAGCTGCAACAAGGAAAGCGTGAGGAAGAAAAAATCTGTGCAGACGAGAAAAAATCTTTGTCAGAAGACAAAGAAAAGTTGTTGGGCAAGCCTGTATTATGACCTGACTTTCAAATATTGAAGGCCTGGTTTTATTACAACTTCCACTGCATAGGTCATAGAATCATTAATGTTGGAAAAATCCCCTAAAATCATCAAATGCAACCATTCCCTCAGCACTGCCGAGCCCACCACTAAATCTCATCCCCAATGTCACATCTACATGGCTTTTAAATTCTTTCAAGGGTGGTGTCTCCACCATCACCCTGAACAATCTGTTCCGACAGTTAGCCACTCTCTCAGTCACAAAATGTTCCCAATATCCAACCTAAACTTTCTCTGGCCCAGCCTGAGGCCGTTCCCTCTCCTCCTGTCCCTGTTCCCTGGGAGCAGAGCCGGCTGTCCCCTCCTGTCAGGAGCTGTGCAGAGCCACAAGGTCCCCTCCTTTTCTCCAGGCTCAGCCCCTTCCCAGCTCCCTCAGCCTCTCCTGGGGCTCCAGACCCTTCCCAGCTCCGTTCCCTGCCCTGGACACACTCCAGCCCCTCAATGCTCCTCTTGCAGTGAGGGGCCCAAAACTGAATTTCCCAACAAAATAACACTAACTCTACTGCCTAGTCAAAGCAAGTCATGGCAATGAAACAATTTCTCTTTTTCATGTGATAATGAGTCTTTTACTGGTGACAGAAATGTCCTGTCTACCATCATGCAGGTTCAGAAATTCTTAATGTTTCTTGCATAAAGCTATTTCCCCCATATCCATCCCCTTTAATTTAATTTCTTAGGGGCAATGGGTATGCATAGGCAGTTTTCCAATGGAAATATTATAAAGCTATATATCATAAAAAACATTTTAATTCCTAGACAAGGTCAAAAAGAAGTCTAGAAAAGTCTTCTCTCTCAGTCTAGAGAAGCAGAGTCAGTCCCAGGGGACATTTTGTGACTGCTTGCTTTCCCCTTGTCTTTTAATCGATAAGTCGATGTTTTCTATTGCACTGATATATGCAAAAAAATCCCCAACCCAACCCAACCCAAAAAAAAAAAAAAAAAAAAAAAAAAAAAGGAACTGTACAAGCAGCCAGAAGCCAACAAAGAGGTTGTACTGAAAGTTAGAGAGCAGCACTTTCTGGCTGTCAGCTGGAGCACTGCAATTCAACCCAGCAATGGCAGAGTCTGACAGGCTCAGAGATGTTACCAAGCAGGTTGTATCTCTTCAGGAAAAAGTCTGTGCAGCAGTTAGGGAAGATGTTGTAAAACTCTTTAGCACTTGGTGTATAATTCCTATATTTGTGGGTAATGCTTAGTTTTGTACCACGCAGTGCTTTGTGCAAATGCCAGAGATTAATGTGGCCTTGTGTAAACTCCCTACATTGCGACTAGTAAGTCTTGTGCCAGCTAATGTTTCCTTGTTTACTCATACCAGTTTTTAATATGCGCTCACTGATATCTTAGCTTTGAGAACAGAGAGAGAGTGTCGGCGTAAAGAGTGATAAGAGAAGTTCATCATAACCACATAACAGAGGTACTCTCAAGGAAAAAAAGATTAATCAGAAGGTCCAGGGCTATAAAAAGGAATTTTGAGGAATAGGATGTTTCCAAATGAGCAACAAGGACCGTCAAAAGACCTTTACTCATATCAAAATAAGTTCATGGAAAAAATTAACATGTATTTATGCATCTAAGAAATGTAATGAAAAAGTAATAGAAACGTGATGAGCAGGTTCTAGTTTCATGGGTATTACCTGGTCTATTAGAGTGCTGTCCATGCTTTGAGAAGAAATCCCCATGCATCCAGCACTGTCGGATTTCTAGCACACCAAATTGGTTGGAGAGTTTATTTCCCAGTTTTCAGTGCCAGACACACTGAAGCTGTCACCTTTCCCAGATTCCCTAGTCACAGAGCAGAAATATTACATCAAGTTTTTCACTGTAACTGGCAATGGGTATTGACTCAGTGTCACCCCTGTTCTAGTGCTTCTGTGTTATTTGGTTGGGTTTTGGTTGGTTGTTTTTGTTTCGTTTTTTTTAAATGAAAAAATTTGGGGTAAAAATTAGTAAAATTAAGCGGATGGAATAGCAAAGCTTCAAAAACTTAATTTATATCTGTATTTGGTCTTTGTGACCAGATATTTGTGGTGGAGGGACTACAGGGGTGGCTTCTTTGAGAAGCTGGCCAAAGCTTCCAACATTTCTGAGGCCAAGAAAATCTAATTGTAGTAAAGCCTCTGAGACAATGTATTTGAGAAGAGAAAAAAGTTATTGCACAGATTTAATTGCAGAGAAGAGAGGAGCGAGACCATGTGCGAGGAGCAGCCCTGCAGAGAGCCAGGGCAGTGCAGGCTTTGGAGCTCAGATTCCCCCACAGCCCCTGGAGCAGCCCAGGCTGAGGCAGCTGTGCCCCTGCAGCCCAGGGAGGGCACAGGGGAGCAGAGATCCAACTCAGCCCCTGGGGGAACCCAGGCTGGAGCAGGGACACCACAAAGCCACAAATGAAACTGTGAACCTGTGTGAAGCTTGTGCTGGAGCAGGATCTTGGCAGGACTTGTGACCCTCTGAGGGAACCACTGTACAGGCTTAAAAACCACAGTTTCCTGTTTCAAACACTATCAAGACCACAGAAGGGTTTTGCCACGAGAAAAGCACAGAAAGGAGCAGCGGAATGGTGATGGCTGCAGACCTGGTGAGGCCTGGCTGGCACATCCTGAGTAATATACCCAGAGAAGGGTCCCCACGATGGCAAACTGTGTGGAGAGACAACCTGTTGTTCACATACAATTGGCCAGGCAGCATTGCTATCTTACCCTGAGTTATAGGACAGATGTCATCTGCAACCACCAGCAGACACTGAAGCACAGCCTCACAACCCCAGTATGCCTGGAGTATGGATTCCTGGAACCTGGACTGTAAGTTAAGCCAATAAGTATTCATTCCTTTGTTTGTTAAAATGTATAAATAGTGAAAAGCTTTGAACAAGCTTTGGACCTCCACCACTAAGAAGCCTAGGTGAAGAAGGACCAGTGGAACACTGGTGATGTCTCTTCTTTCTATTTAATCTGTCTCACTCTCCTACCCCACCTTCCTCTCCCCTCCTGGCCCCCCCACCTTTTTTCTTTTTTTTTTCCTTTTTTTCTTTTCTTTTCTTTCTTTCTCTTTCTTTCTTTCTTTCTTTCTTTCTTTCTTTCTTTCTTTCTTTTCTTTCTTTTCTTTCTTTTCTTTCTTTCTTTCTTTTTCTTTCTTTCTTTCTTTCTTTTTCTTTTCTTTCTCTTTCTTTTCTTTTCTTTCCTTCCTTCCTTCCTTCCTTCCTTCCTTCCTTCCTTCCTTCCTTCCTTCCTTCCTTCCTTCCGCCACTTCCTTCCGCCACTTCCTTCCGCCACTTCCTTCTGCCACTTCCTTCCTTCCGCCACTTCCTTCCTTCCACCACTTCCTTCCTTTGTCTTTCTTTCCTTTCTCTCTTTCTCTCTCTTGAACTCATATTTGCTGCCAAATAAAATCAATACTATTGTCTTTGGGATAAGGTGTTGTTGGCACCTCAGTGCAGGTAAAGCCATGTCTCTAAAAATAAGCTCATAGCATCCACGCTGGAGCAAGTTGTGCGTGAAGGAGCAGGCCCCACGGAAAAGTGACCCAAGCTGGAGCAGCTTGTGGGTAACTGCTGCCCATGGGATGGACTCACACTGGAGAAGTTCATGGAGACCTGCCTGCTGTGGCAGGGACCCCACAGTGGAGCAGGGAAAGGATTCCTCTCTCGGAGCAGCAGCAGGAACATGTGATGAGCTGACCATAACCCCCGTTCCCATCACCCTGCACTGCTGAGGGGGAACACCTGGAGCCCAGGAAGGAGGGAAGGGTGGGGGAAAATGTTCTCATGGTTTGTTTTCCTTTGCATTATCCTGTTCTGATTTTGATTGGTAATACATGTAGCTAATATCCCCAAGCTGAGTCTGTTTTGACTGTGACAATAATTGGTTTGTCATCTCTCCTGGTCCTTATCTCAATTCATGAACCTTTTGTTACACTTTCACTCCCCTGTCCACATGCAAAGGGGAGTGAGAGAGTGGCACCCAGCCAGGGTTAACCCACCACACTATGAGCAACAAAATCTGTGCTTTTGGACCACACTGCCATGCTGTTGAAGCAATGGGCAGAGCCATGATTACAGCTTTTTCCTTTATTTTAATGTGTGAAGAAATAAGTAATTTTCTACCATCATTCTTAACTAATTAACATTTTCTAAAGCAATTACCAAACATTTTGTAAACCCTTCTACATGCTGTGGGACAAGTCACATGTGTCTCTCAAGTCATGCCTTAAATCCTACAGAAACACATCCAACACAGCACAGCATCATGGAGTCATGGAGTATCTATCTCATGTGAGGGTTCAGTCTGAATTTCAGGACTGGATCTTAATTAATCTCCCAGGATTTCTTACAAAGCTCCCCCAGCACCCTGTAAGGTAGGCACTTTGCCATCCAGACCCATCCAGGCCTGTGATGGAGCTGTGCAGCTGCAACTGGCTGAAGCTTTCACATACATGCTGAGTCCTACCTGCTGAAACTTGGTTTGCAGAGGGGCAAGCAAAAAGTAAATAATCCATGACTAACATTCCCAGTTCTGCGGGAAATGCAGCCCCTTTAATGATCCAGCAGCTGGAACAAATGACTGCTCACTCATAACATACACATTGCAGTTGTCATAGAAACGCACTTAGCAACAAAGAATCCTTGACCTTTTCCCCATCTGTTTTGAATCTTCAAAAAGGCACATTAATTTCTATGTATTGATTTTTCCTGATTTTTTTTTTCTTTTTTTCCTCCACACCCAAATACCACGTTTTGTGTGACTCCCAGACAACAGCAGAAGTCTTCCATAACTTTAGGGGCACTACTGCAGAGGTGCTGCCACTCCTTATCCCTGTAGCTGGTGGGGCACCAGCTAATTCTTGACAAAAAGCTTAGACTGGATACAAGAAAACATTTCTTCACTGAAAAGGGTGGTCAAGCCCTGGCAAAATGTGCCCATGGCTGTGGTGGAGTCCCCATCCCTGGAGTCATTTAAAACCCATGTGGATGTGGCACCCTGGGGATGTGGGTTAGTGCTGGGCTTGTCACTGCTGGGGGAACAGTTGGACTTGATGGTCTGAGAGGTCTTTTACAACATAACCATGCTAGGATTCTATATGAAGAGGACTGCAAATTAGGCTGTGCAACTGACTATTCCACCTCAGCCTGGAAACTTGGAAAACAATCTGTTTCAGTTTGGGAAGGGCAAGGGAAGGAAGCTCAGAGCTCTGTGGTTTTGGATTAACCAGGACAGTAAGAGTCAGTGATTAAATCAGAGCACCCCCTTCAAATGGATGGACACCATCCAAAAAAAGAGAAAATTATCAAAGGCCAACATGTATATAGCAAGACCACCATGATGAGAACAGCCTTGCTACAAAATACATCGCTAAATTCCAAGAAGAAACAGAGATGGATGAAATTAATCCAGACTCTGAGTAATGGTGAAATCACTGCATGTTCTGAAGGCACAAAGATTTAGATAAAGTTTGTCTGATGTAATCACATTAGCCACCAAATTAGATCCCTAGAGTTTGGGTGTTTTTCAGTATGTATCATCACCCCATGTTTGCCATTTGAGATAAATAAACTTAATCACAAATTATAATTTAAAAAAAATTAAAATAATAGAAGAGAAATAAAATAATTTTCCTATTTAAGTAATTTTGGAAAGGTCCAGTTTACTTTTTAATTTTACACCTTCCCTCAAATTGATGATGTTTACAGTAGGAAATTTTCTCCTCTTCTCTCCCCAAAAAAAATGTAACTAGGAAAAGAAAATAATACTTCATACACATGCATAAATGCACATACACACATAAACACATACACAGAGCTCAAATATCTGCTAAAAAAAAATAAACTTTGAAACACCTAGTGCTTCTGAAGGAAAATCACTAAATACATCATGTTCCCATTAAAACATATTTTTGAAACAATTTCAAATTACTATTATTTTCCATCTTAAATGTTTTCTGAATTACACAACAGAGAAAGGATTGTGTAACACCAATGGCAAGGCACTCTCAGCTTTATCAAATCTATCAAAGCAGTGGATCACTGTCAAGATTCAAAACATTTCCTGCAACACCACACTTTCTTAGTGTTGGAATTTTTATTTGGAAAGGAACAGTATGAGTTGTTATGATTTTGGAAGTTGATTTAGGGATCACATCCTGGGTAATTTCTTGTCTGCAGACCTCAGCTTAAGTAATGCTGGTGAAGGAAACTTTTAACTTCAT
This sequence comes from Haemorhous mexicanus, assembly GCF_027477595.1. NCBI lineage: Eukaryota > Metazoa > Chordata > Aves > Passeriformes > Fringillidae > Haemorhous > Haemorhous mexicanus. Next base: position 85,306,316 of record NC_082381.1, on the reverse strand, counting down.
TGGAGAAAAACAACATGGCTATGCCTTCCATTTGTCTGCTCCCACTGTACTAAGAGGCAAATAAAGGAGATACAGAGCTGTGAAGGTTTGTGGAGGGAAAAAAAGCATTTTTAGAATTGAGAAGTCCTGAGTTCTAAGATCTAAGTGGTTTATCTGAAGTTTAGCTAAAAAACAGATGGCGCATGTCTGGGTCTAATGTATTTTTTTATGCATTAGTAAATTGCATTAACAAATGCAAAGAAAAACAAGCAGAGCAGGTGAAAGAAGAGCATGGCAGTGTAGAGAGAGAAAGAAGAGATGGATTTTCAGAGCTGATGTTTACATGAGCTGGCTTACGTTCATAATTTTTTTAAATGTTTGGGTTTGTGTGTAAATGGAGATATCAAAATCACTATTTGGATTCCCATTAAAATCTATCATAGTGGTATATCTGCAAGTCAGTGCCTGAATGTTGGTTTTGGGTAGCTCCTTCTAAAGAACTCACAATGCAAATCTCAAACCCCATCAAAATGTATTGATTTTGCTAGCACTGGCCTCAATTCTGATTTCATTTATTAATACAGATCAGAATCCTCTGAAATCCTCTGAAAAGCTGGATGGGGCTCTGACCAGCCTGGTCTAGTGGAAGGTGTCCCTGTCCAGGGCAGGTGTTGGAATGAGATGACTTCTAAGGTGCCTCCCAACCCGAACAATTCTGTGAGTGTGTGACAGATTCTGTGACAGATTCTGTGACTCTGTGATTTTGTGATCTAGCCCACCTTTACATCTCCAGGGGCTGAAGCTGAATTTTCCGTGTGCTTTCATGGAGCTTGGACCAGCCCTCTCTCCAGAGAGCTGAATGAGCCCACGTGCATTTTTTCAGTTCTACAGCACTTTTAATCTTGCTGGTACTAAAGGTATGAGCATGATAAAGAGTTACAGCAATTGCAGATACCCCTGTTTATAGGGACTTAATGGAAGCCTTCAGCATAAAATTCACCAAGAAGCACCTTGCTTTTGGAGCAGTTACATTTTAAACACCATTAAACTTGATGGAAATCACAGCACACAGACTCACATAAACCTTCTGGCAAACTTAAACGAGAAGGCAAATTCCTCTCTAGGATGGGTGGGACATTGGGGCACAGTTTTCTTCACCTTTTGTCCTTCCAAATTAATACCACCCAATTAATTAGTGTTGCCCACAATTAGTTAAAATATGCCAGCATAAGTTCTATTCACTTCCCCAACTCTCTTCCCCACACACCCTAAGATAGATCCTGTATTCATGCAGGCAACACAAAGCCACACAGGACCCTATAACATTTAGTCTGAAATGTTTTTGGAGACAATTTATTGTCTGTCTCCCTTTGGTGAGGTTCAGAGGTCAGACAATGGGATGATCCTTTTCCTTTGGCAGTCTCAGGAGTAACCAATTTTGTGTCCTTCTTCACCTCAGCCTCTGCAGAGCTCTGCTTAACATCATTTGCCTTTAGTGAAGAAAAACCTCATAAAAAGACAACCTAAAAATTCCCTTCCTAGTGCAAATAACACATAGAGAATCTGTGCTGGAAAGAGAATATTAGTAGTGGACAGTGAGTTCATTCTCTGTACAAACAGGAAAGGCCAGGCTAGTCCTGACATGAGATGAGTCATATCCACTGCCTGCTACTCCCCCAGGCAATATTTAACTGTTCAGCCTCACAGACCCATGTTCCAGCACTCCCAGTGAGGTCAGCAGAGCCACCTTGAAACAAAGTTCTTTGTTCCCTTCATCAAGATTTCATCCCAGACTGAAAGAGGGAAAGGTAATTTATTCATTTGAAATCACTCTATCAAATAATTGCATTTAAAATGCTTGCCATAATCCCCAAGGCATGAAACAAGGGCCTTGGAAGGATGGTCCTAGAGCTCTTCTGTGTTTTTAAAGGCTGTTGAGGGTTCAGGGAATGGTAATATCTGCTATGCATGTAGAAATAGCTTTTTGACATGGAAGCTCTTCTCTTAACCTGAAAGAGAAGCAGCACCTGTCAATGTTAAATTTGGGTGCAGAACAACTGTTCTGTGTTACACAGATTGGTATGGTATTGGCTGGATATGGTAAGCAGTTAAATCACCTGAGGGAAAATGTCACTGGTACCTGTGCAGCAAAAATTAGTGTTCACAGGGAAAAAGAGGATAATATTGTACAGGGAAAGCAGAGCCAGGTGATTTGTCACCTTTAGGAAAGGTAGGAGGTTGCAAAAGAAAGGAGGAAAACAAAGCACACATCATATCAGTGTTTTTCCTGAATCCAGGATTTTTACAGTTCAGCGCAGTTTTGAATTCCAATTCACACATTTGTTTTTTTGAACAATTTGGTGCGGGGTTGTTTGGTAGGCATGGGGTGCAGAGTAGCTTTCCCTGGAGATTCAGGACTGAGAGGCCAGTCCTGAATAACTTTTCTAGTTATTCAGTGAGAAATTCCCTCTTCCTGATAGCCTGATGCTTCTGTCCCTTACTGAATACCTTTAGAAACCTATGGTTCTGCATGAAGCTTCCAGGAGAACACACTTTGTATGGGAGGACATGCCTTGCATTCAGGTATTACCCAAGTGTTCTATAAGAAAAACTCACAAGTTTTGAAGGCTGCATCATGAAAGTAACATTGTGATGGCTGTGAAAATGTGTTTTTAAACATATCTACTCTTCCAGGACAGACTGCCTTCATCCATAGTGTTGGCTTTTGGGGAAAAGTTTCCAGGAGCTGGGAAATGCTTTTAAAAGGCAACAGAAATCTAGGAAAATCCATGGAAAAGCACTGTGTATAAAAGACAGGTAGCACAGAAAGCACAGTGAAGCAGAAAATTATAGGCTGTTGTTGACTCTAAGAAATTATTCCTCCTACCTATGTATATTATAAACACAAGCAAACATACAACTGTGTACACACAGTTTTGTTACACTGGTGGATGACATGGAATGGCTCCAAAAGTAAACACAACTGAGCCAAAGCCCTGCTGCAAGCACCTTTCCAGCCCAGACAAATGAGGTGCTGAAGCACCTCGATCAAGTGAAGCTCGACAAACAGTGGTGCAACTTTCCAGGGCCAAAAAAACACAGAGCTGGAGTCCCCCTGCTTGCTTGAGAACATGGAGAGGAGTATTCATGACCAGCTCCATAATTCCCACTATTTTTGTTCCTATTTATTTTTCCAGGAATTATTGAAGTGACTGACTGCCATGTGCTGGGATATGACCTCCTGACAAAATATAGCAGCACATGAAAAGCTACTGACACAGCACATCACACATTCCATCTCCTCAGGACCATCCTGCTTCACTTGGGTGAGGGGAAACTGCCCTGGCAGGTCCTTCCCACCCTCCAGGTCACAGCTGCACCAAAACCAAAACAAAACCATGAAAGAAGATCAATGTGAATGCTTTTCTGCCCTAAAATACTCTCAATAGTGCAAGTCCACCCTAAAACTGCTCTATAGGGAAAAATTGAGAGAATCTCTGTAAAGCTGAAACTTTTAAAACAACATGTTTTTATGAAAGAGCTAGAAATCTACAGGGTCTGAACTTTCATGGAGTTGTTCTATGCTCTCTTTTTTTCTTTCACGATGCAAGAAATTAAAAATATGTTGGTCATAATTCTGATTTCACCTTATCAGCACCATGGACTGTTAGAATTACTCCTGTTTACACTAGTACAAAAGGATATTCTGACAGATCCAAGAAAACTCTGACTTATTAAAAGCAATAAATAATTGTTATGATCCCAGAGAAGCAAAATCTACTACTCTACTTGTTTTGTGTATGACTTCAGAGATTAGGGGACCCTGCTACTTAATTGCTCAGAGGGACACTAATCTTGTAAAGCTTTTTCCTAGCAGAAGTTATCAAATAGAAGCAGGACTCCTTAATAAAATTACAGTTATTAAATTCTCCCTTTTGCTGGGAAGTTACTTGGTCCAGAAACACGCGCCAAAAACACTCTTAGAAGAAAATATCAGGCTGCAGTATCAAGATCTGGAAAATTTAGATAAGTTAGAACTGAGGATTAATTTCACAGTCTGTTCTGTATGTATATGTTACTTGGTCATATATACTTTTTCTTTCCCACAAATTAAATTTTCACACCAAGTAACAGCTGAGAAAGGGAAAATTACTAAGGGGCATGTTCTAGCCAATGGAAGTGTCAAAAGTATAGCTTCCAAAATCTCTTTTGCCCATGTAGCATTTTTCAGACCCAACATATACAACTTCTGATACTGCTGTTACTTCAGCCTCTCTTGGAGAAATTCTGAGTAATTGCATGTTCTCAGTAAAACAGTGAGAAGAATGGGTTTTGCCGATTAAAAAAAAAAAAAAAAGAAATATTTATTAATAATTTTCTCTGAGATTGTTGTGAGACATGGCTGTAGATATCTGGGCTGGAAATAAGGCTGAATAAATTTTGGGCAGGTCATTGCTATCTTGAAATACGGTGCTGTAATAGGAGTACCTATCACAGAATATCATTGAGTCCAACCTCCAAAATATCATCCACCCCCACAATTGTGTTTTGGCAGATGACTGGGGAGTAAAAGGACCAGCACTTATGATCTACCCCCAAAATGCTCTCCCTCTGCTTTCTCTGAAAGGCAGTGAAGGTACCTTTAACTGCTGGAGACACCATCTGTGCTGCTAATAGCAGCAACAGGAATTGAGGAAGGAAGTTCCTTCATCGGGTTTTGGGCTGTGTTCTGCTGGCAGCTTCCTCTGAACATGCCTGTGCCATTCCCAGGACTGGTGCTGTTGGTACCACCACATCACAGGGGATGCACCAGGCAGAGATGCCTGCCCAGGCTCTGTTAATTCAGCTCACACTCCCTTGGATCCATCTCTGAAACCATGACCAAAACAACCCATCCGGCTGCTGGATGGAATGGGATTTGCTGTGGAAAACACGGCTCCTGTAGGCCGCTCATTATTAATAATTATAGCAGAATAGAAAGCACACAGCTAATTGCTGATCCCCTGCTATAACCTGATAGATTAATAGAAGCAGCTCTTTCTCCTCGGGAGAGTAGGCTCACTTTCGCATTACAAAAATAATTAAAGTGCAATCAAGTGCTGAGAAGTCACCCAGGAGGTCTGTGCATAATAGCCCACGCACACATTTTGTCTTTTGTGCCCAAAACTGCTCACAAAGCACCAAATCTGCCCTGCCATCAGGTCCTGATTCCCTGCTTGCACAAGAGAAGGGGAAAGAGTGACTTCCCCAGGAGAGCTCTGCACTTTTCACACATTTCACTTGAAAAACAATCACAGGAGACCACACTTCCCCTCAGCATATTTTTCTCTCTCCTGGGTCACTTCAGCACTAAATTCTGTTTTGGTGCAGGTGTTGAAGATCTAGGTGCCTTCCCAGCAGCTAAAATAAACCCTAAGAATGCTGCAGCTCTGGAAAAAGCAGCACAAACCCCAAGCTCTAGACTAACAGATCCATAAATCTTGGGGCTTTTTTTAACTCCCATTCTAATTATTCTTTAAACTCATAAATAATTTTAAGAGGGAAGATCAGTAGAGAATTTCCACTCACATGCACTTATTTCTCTCTCTGTAACTAATTTGCAGCTTCTTTGCACTCCAGGGTGAAAATTACTGCAATTCTCATTGTTTTTCTTCCCTGTGCCTGGAGGCAAAACTCCCCTGCAATGACCACGTTTTTACTCACAGGGTTTCAGACAGGAGATCTTCATCTTCTTAAGCAAGAAGCAAAATCCACTTATTCACATATCGGTCCTCTTTTAAAAAAAAAAAAAAAAAGAAAAGAAAAAAGAAAGCAAAATGTATATCTAAAAGTTAATTGTGGTCATTACAATTAGGAAGAGAATAAAATTTGCAGCCTGGTCATTTTGGGTGTTCTGTTCAGATTTTTGGGCAGAGAGGAAAATATTGCAAAAACATTAACTCATCAAAAGACCAAAGTCAACAGGTTGAATTGCACTGATTTAAATGGGAAAGAAAAGGAATAACTGCTTTCTCCTATCTGACTTCTACAGACCATTGCACATGTATTCCATATTTTATCTTGAACCTATGCCCCAGTTAGAACTAGGCATTTCAGTCATTGAGAATTTAAATTATTGTCTTTCAGAGAGGAAAGAAAGAAAAAATCCAATAGCACTAATGCCAAAGGCCCTTCAGTTACCTTAACAAGACCTGTTCAGTATGGGAGTCACAAAACAAAGAAAAAAAATTAAATACTCAAACTTCCCCCAAAATCTGAACCAAAATGGCAATTTCCAGAAACAAAGTCTAGGGAAAGCATCTTTCAGGACCTGAACCCAGCAGGCATTTGGTTCTGGATGTATGGACAACAAACAGGACTCTGGAGAAATATGCTTCACCTTTCCATTCTTCAATACTATCCCAATTTGGCCAATGTCCTTGGGCTCCAGCTATGCTGAGGTGGTCTTCACATTCTGAACCATCTTCTATAATTGGTGTTCAGACATCTGGTTGATCTGACTTCTTTGGCCTTATGTCTTTAAGATCCTTTAAGATCCCGAGAGTTTTAAAAAACTCTTGTTAGAAGGAAAAGTATTGAAATTGCATTTTGAAATGTAATGCATTCAGTATCTCACAGAATTCCAGAATCGGTTAAGGCTGGAAAGGACCCCAGTGGGTTCATCTGGTCCCACCTCCCTGCTCCAGCAGGGCCATCCCAGAGCACAGGGCACAGGGCTGTGTCCAGAGGGGTCTGGAATATCCCCAGTGAGGGAAACTCCATCCCCTCTCTGCACAATCTGTCCCAGTGCTCGGTCACTGCCCAGGACAGAAGCTCTTCCTGGTATCCAGGAGGAATTTCCTGGGCTCAGTCCCTGCCCGTGGCTCTGGTGCCATTGCTGCCCCAGAGCAGAGCCTGGGCCCTGCTCTGACCCTCCCTGCACACAGGGACAGACAGGGATGGGGTTCCCTCTCAGCTGGGGCTCCTCTCCAGGCTGAGCAGCCCCAGCTCCCTCAGCCTTTCCTCAGCAGGGAGATGCTCCAGGCCCTTCCTCATCTTTGCAGCCCTCTGGACCCACTCCAGGAGCTCCCTGTCTCTCTTGTGCTGAGGACCCTAGACCTGGACACAGCAGTCCAGATAAACATTTTCCAAGGTACCTCATAGTCCTTTCAAGAGCAGGAAAACTGTCCTAACTGTAACTTGTCCCAAGATGTATTTTCAATATTTTTATTTTTAATTAAGGTGACTACAGGTCAGGAGAAAGTAGTTGAAGAGTGGCCTCTGGTATGAGTCTCATTTTGATGCCATAAGGAATTTCTTGTCAGAGCTCTGAACAAGATATTGATTCTGATTTGGGTGAAGGATCAAATATTTTTTCCCACAAATGGGAATTAATACATCCAGGGAAACTCCTTCTGAAGTCTCTGCATGAAGAATGCAACTCCCAAGTTTCAGGGGTTTTCAAAGGGGTCTAGAAAGCAGTTTCAGAGGATGGAAGAGGCGGCAGTGCACCTGAATAGTATTATAAAAAATTGTGCCTACTTGGCTTCAATTTCGCAAATATTATATCAAATTTTCACCTCCTACTCTTCTAGAGTTAAATGGTTGTGCCACACTTTTGCAAAACTAATAGGACAAGAATTGTGTACAATATGGGGATTTTTCTGTAATCTTTTTCGACACAAATAACATGCTGACTTTCACATATTTTTTTTTTAATTACTGTTTGGTTGGTGATTATTTGCAGGAGATAAAGAATGTTTGAAGGCTTCTACATTAATTAAGTTTCATCTTTTTAGACTGTTCTTTACATGTAAAGGTAATTGGTTTTAGTTGTTATAAATCTTGTGTAAAATTCCTCAAGCAATAAACACAAGCTGTATCTCAGTAATTGTCTATTGACTACACTTTCCAGTATGAATTAATTTTCAATTACAAACTTCCTTTCTTACACTATCAGGTTGGAAGTCTGCATTTTGAACACGTAAATATTCTCATCTTGTGCAAATTTGTCTCACATTGTACTGGAGGAAGAAGAGAGAGATTCATTGAGCAACCATCAGTCTGAATATCAATGCAGCATGACAATAACAGTGCATGTCAAAACTCAGGTTTCCTCTGCAAATTCCCAGACAGCAACAAAGACTCGTCTCCAACCCTAATTATTTTTCTTGCTGTTACATTGTGCTCTTCTCTGCTTCATCTTTAAAAGTTAATGGCTTGATTAGGAAGGGGATCCTAAAGTCAATCAAACTTTCACAATGACCACAAATGACATCTATCCCTACTTAACTGGGAGTATTTTAGGGGTAGAGTATGGAAGAGAGGTAGTATAGGCTGAGCTATCATGTCTCTTTCTGCGAAGGACTACAGCAAGACTTTCACAAGTGTTTATCTGGAGTTGGGTGCCCAAAGTTTACTGATGCTTTCAGAAATGTCCCACTGTACCTAGGTGCAATTTTAGTTGTGGGACACTTTTCACATAAAAACAGCTGAACCCCATCTTCAAAATCCACATGACCCACCCAGCACCACAAAGTTGGTGAGTGGATCCACAGGGAGTATAAGCCATGATGAGGGAGATGACAAATATCCTCCCACATCATATCTGGGGAAGAGATGCTGGCTTGGGGGCTGAAAATAGCCAGCTGACCTGCTGGAAAGAGCACCAAAGCCCTCTGGGGAAAAAAAAAAAAAAAAAGACATGCTGACTCAAATGGTACAATATGCCATAAAGGGCTATTGCTGCCAGAAAAGGAGGTCTCCATCCTTTCTTTTCCCTTCCTCACAGCCATGAGCTCTTACCCTCCCCTGTTCTGACTCTGGCTGTAACAATTTTATTAAATAAAATAGCAGAAAACTCCTACCACTCTTTCCTCCCCTGAGACATGGAGTCTTAAGAACTACAAAGGCAGCAGCAAATGGACAGGAGAATACACCCTGGAAGGGAAGGCTGGAAGGAGCTCCTACTCCAGTGCCACACAGATGTGAGCAGCCTTTGAATCCTCTTCCTCAAATGCTGATGCATCCTGACTTTACAAAGGTGTTGTAACACTCAGAGAGAGATAATCCCATGTGGTTTCCCACTTGCTGCCCATAAGCTTTCCAATGGGACTCCATGTGCCCCAGATTTCTTGTGTCTTTCCTGGAGGAGTGTCTTGGATGTCCCATGGCATCTAAAGGCCCTAGACAGGTATGTTTAGGCACCTGAATCTCTCCACTGGCTATCTCAAGTGATGCCACCAAATTTCAGTGATATCAGTTACTTTAAAGGGCTGTATTCCCTCCAAGAAAAGGTGTTATATTAACTCTTAATTATTGCATAATGTGTGAAAGACCAGAAGTGTGAACACAAGCAGTTCCAAGTAGGAGCATATTGAATGCTTTTTAAGGTAAAAATAGGAACTAATAAACAAGAGATTTCAAGCTATGTGCTCAGCACATCTGCATTTCAAATTTCTGAGTTCCTATTCAGAAATGTTAATAAATTTAACAAGCTCAGTATTACCATATTTCTGATAAGAAAAAAAATGCAACATATACACATATATTTGTAGTTTATCCCACCCTTGGGCATTTATCTAAAAATATACATTTTTCTATTCTCTGGTATTTGCCATAACTGAAAAAAGAAAAAAAAAAAAAAAAAAAGGTGGAGAAATAAAAAGATCAATACTCCCTGTGCAGGAATCCTGGGAATGGGACTGAAAAGAACATGATGGCACAGGCACATAAAAGTGAGGCTTGACCATATCACTTGACCACTGCAACATGAAAAGCTCCATCAGCGAGATTTGTCCTTTTCCTTCTCTTTTCCTCCCCGTAGGACTTGTCCTTCGGTCTGTGAGATAAAGACTTCAGCAAACAGTGCCACCACATGGGCCCTCAGTGGAACTGTATTCACTCAGTGAGAGCCTAGCAGAAAAAGGAAGAAGAAAAAGAAAACCCCACATTTAAGCATTTCTATTAATTTCATCCTATCTTTTCATCACTGCTCTGGAAATTCTCTCTTTCTAGCAAGAAAGGGAAGGTTTTATAGCGTCTTACATAATAAGGTGAAAAGACCTTGGTTTTACTTTTCAGTGCAATAACTTGGTGCTTGCAAATTTCTCACTTCAGGTTAATTGTCTTCAGAACGCACGACCCACACTGCCAAGAGGCAGAATAAAACAGTTCTGTACACTTCCAATGGATTTATTTAAAAGGATGACGTGAGGAGCCAATTTACTTTTGATTTGTCCCAACCCTGGTTGTCAGAGGCCTGTGGGGGACGGGTTGCTCATGTGCCACGTCAAGGAGGCAGCTAGGAGAAGATGGAGGAAAACCTTGTCTCTGGGGAGACCTTGCCTGGCAGCCAGTTCATATCTCTCATGGGACAGGCAGCCAGCAGGGGAACACCACAGCCACTGAACCCTCCACAGACACTCTGCAATCGATGGCAAAATGTCCCTACCAATGGACTGCAGTGGGACATTGTGGGATTCAGCTGAGGGGGCGGGACGGCCCTCTCAGGTTCTCCCCGTGGGGGAAAATCCTGGGCAGATGAGAGTAGTCCAACTCCCAGGGCAGCTGCCTCCTCGATTCACCTCAGCACACAATCCCGGGTAGCTCTAAAGGTCCAACCAGTAGAAGAAGGAGGGCTCTGCACACTCTGTGAAGGGTCCAACCGAGTTTATTCAAGGAGCAGTAGAGGGTCCAAGGCAGGATGGGTAGGAAAGAGGTAGGGATACAACCAGGCTGAAGGGGAGCAGGTGGCAAAAAAAGCCCAGAACACGGTGGGAACAGGGTTTATAACATAGTAGCAAGCAGGAGGGGCCAGGGTACAAAGAACCCATGGGACAGGGGACCAGGGAAGGAGCAGGAGTAGGGTGATTGGGGGTGCACGAATGAGAGGAGGAGAGGAGGACGGCGCTAACATACAAACCAATGGGGAAGGGGGAACCGCAGAACTTTCTAGTTCTTTGGGAGGGAGCCACAGTTGACGGACATCTACAGGGGAGTGTCCTCCCAGGGCATCTCCATCCCACAGTCCCTGGGGTCTCCTCCCACAGGACATTGGATTGGGACAATGGTCTCCTGTCAGCAGGTGGACTTCGGGAGCAGCCAGGGACATAAAAAGTAACAGCATCACAAGCTCTGGGGGGTTTTGAGTCTTACATTTCTGCCCTGGCCCCAGCCTACCTTTTAGCTCTCCTGCCCTCACTGGCTCTTGCTTGCCTGTGCATCTGTCCTGCCTCCCTGTGTCCCTGACCAACACCCTGCCTGCTTCATCTCTGCATCCCTCATCGATTCACCTCTGCATCCCTGACTGAGTCACCTGTGTCCAGCCCTGCCCACCTCTGAGCCCGATCATCACTGTGATCCTCACTGCAACCCTGCCCAGGCCCCTGGACCTCCAGCCTGAGTGCTCCCTCACCTCGTGTCCAGCCGTCTGTCGCCACAGGAGTCGTTCCCAGGCAGGCAGTGTTTAGAGCATTCCCCAACTCCTGGTGGTAAAACCCTTTTTCCCCCTCTCTCTCCCCTCCCTCTCCCTCTCTCCCTCCCATTTTTCTTCCTCATTCTTTGTCTTTTCTAGCCCTCTTTAATTGGGCAACTCTTTTTTATTTTATTTTTTCCTTACCAATAAATGATTCTCAGATACAATGCTTCCCTCATTTGGCTTAATTTAATTCCTGACTGTGGGAGACAAGAAATCCTGTTCACTTTAGCTCAACAGAAAGCACTCTGGGAAAGGCTGGGCTAACAGCAAGGTACAAACCAGGTCCTGTAACCAGAGACCAGGTTGTATGGCTGGCATGTGCATGGGGCAGTGGTTGGCTGGGGAGGTGCATGCACACCACATGACCAGAGAGCTGATTGGGTAAAGGGATGCATGAACTGTGACACTGCAGTGACAGGGAGCCAATGCATGCTTGTTTGGGCTAAGTTTAGAACATAAAAGTGTTTAGTTTGTTATTATAAATAATCTTCGGGACAAGCAAGGAGGTCAGTGTGTCTTAGTTCCCCATTGCAATGCCTGACCATCTATTTTTAAAATAACTTCTTGCAATTCCCACAGTGCAATCTGACAGTTTATTTGGTGGCAGCAGCAGGCAGGGCAGCTCTGGCAGACACCGGCAGCTGTATTGACCTCACTGCAGATACAACTACAAGTAATGCCAGTGCAGTCTCAGCCAAAAGATGACAGCAACTTCTCACTGATCACCTGGAAATTGATGGGCTGGATCTAGGAAATATGAAATATCAAGCTAAAGGAATCTGTACATACCCAGCATTATACAGTTCGGATGTTGTGTTTTTACAGGAGGTCATCCCACCTCATCTCTGTCTTCTCCAGATGAAATCAGGCAATTACACTATTATTACAGGTAACATAGATGAGTATTTTACTGTCATCATGTTAAAAAAATGAAGAGTGAAGTTACTGAAACATGAGATAATACCTTTTCCAACAGCTGCCATTAAGAGAAACCTTTTGGTTTCACATGTGACAATATCCGGTATTAAACTTTGCGTTATGACCTCTCATCTGGAGAGTACTAAAAACACTCTAAAGAATGTATAAAGCAGCTGCAAATAGTATTAAACTAAACGCAGAAGGAGTCAGAGTCCACCACTCTCATGTTTTGAAGGGATATGTGGTGGTTTTAAATAGCTTCCTTTTGGTGAGGAGGGAAAAAAGGGAAAAGTCAGCCATGGAAGTGATTTTTGCTGTGAGGAGCTGCTAGCAGCTTCCTCCATGCCTGGAAAAACCAATTGCTGGCTTATTTTGGGAATAGGCACACCGCTAAGAAAATTAGAAAAGCTGTAAACGCTTCTATATAAGAAAGCCAGAAACCACAGGAAACTCTCTTTCTCCCTGCCCTTGGAGTGGTGGTAGTGGTGGGGGCTGTTGGGCTCCTTCCCAGTGCAGCCAGCCCGGCCCCCTTCTCAGAGGCGGTTGCTGGACCCTGTGCTGGTGCAGCCACCAGGCCGTGCCACTGGGAGCTGTCCTGGTGCCACAAGCAACCACGTGGCCACCACCATCCTGATGCAGGAGCAGCCACGTGGCCAGGACTGCGCAGCTGAAATCAGTGTGACCAGGGTGGTGCCGTGCAGTCACGGCTATCTCAGCATGGCTCACAATGGACTTTATCTTCTTGGCTGCTTTTGACCAGCTATGTTGTAGACAGAAGGACAAAAGTGGTGGCAGCAGCTTTTCTTTTTTGGAACCCCACATGAAGAAAATGCACAGAGTGAAGCTGGCAGCTGATGCAGCTTGCTCAGTGCCAGCAAGGACCACGTGATCAGCAGTGAGAGGCACAGCAATTCCCCAGTCTGGAGCCCAGATGAGATGAACTTTTCAGCGCTGCAGAACTCCATAAAATCCTTTTCAATTCATAGGTAGAACTTGAGAGCAGATGAACCTACAGACACCAATTCTCTCCCAAATCAGAGAGAAAGAAAAGGTGAAGACACATGAGAAGAACATGGTGACACGAAGGTCAGTGCAAAGGAGGGAGGGGGGAGGAGGTGGTCCAAGCCTCAGAGCTGAGATTCTGCTGCAAGCTATGGTGAGGACTACAATACAACAAACTATTTCCCTATAATTCATTAAGTGCATGGAGGGATGTAAGATTCACAAGCAGCCCATGAGAAAAGGGTGCTCACGCTGGAATGTGTGGATGCTGAGAAGCTGTGTCTCGTAAAAGGCTTGAACAGAGAGAACAGAGGGAGAGAACCCTTGCTTTCAGAGACAGAGGAAGTGGACCCTTGCTTTTATACTAGAAAAGATCATCCTTAAAAAGTGGACCCCCTGAACTAATAGTCCATGGAAAAACAGTTGTGGAAAGACTGGGTTTTGCCCATGGGAGGGGTTCACATTGTAGCATGTTGGGTGGGACTGCCATTTGTGAAAATTAAACCAGGTTGGAAAATTTCACAAAGAACTGTCTCTTGTGGGAAAGACCCCATGGCATAGCAAAAGAGACTCCTCTCCCTAAGCCAAATGAAGAAAGATCTTTAGAAGTAACAGACTGACTAAAAATCCCATATTTTGTTTCCCTGCATTGTCAGTGGGAAAGAAAGAAAGGCTTGGGTGGGGGGGAAAGGTATTCTAAAAGTTTATTCTAGTTCCATTTTTCTTTTGTAATTCTGTTAATTTTTTCTTTATAAGTTTCAAAGTTTTTAGCCTGTTTTGCCTTCTCCTAATCCTTATCTCACCCCATGAGTTTTCTTCCCCCCTCCTCTGCTTAACTATAGCAGAGGAGAATAAGTGAATGATTTTTCATGGGTGCACGGGTGTTTGGTACAGTGATCCATCTGCCCCCTTCCTGGATTTCTTAGAAGCTTTCAGAGCAAGACCCTCTGTGTCTGGAATGGAGTGGGTAAGGGACTGTGGTAGTTAGTGTTTTACAGTTGTTTTAATATAAAAGTTAGACCTACTATATTAGTCAGTTACAATGGTTTCTCCCATGTACCCTATTTTGTTCCCTCAAATGGTTTGTCCCTAAGTTGTTTACCGCAAAGTTTTCCCACCACTTGTCTGCCCATCAGTGTGTCAGCCTCCCTGTTCCTCCCCTCATCCCCTTATAAGCCCTTGTCAATCCCAGTTGTACTGCCCCTTACTCTTGTCAGTCTCTGTAGTCACTCCCCTTGTGTTCTGGAATGTTCTGTGTCAGTTAGCCCTGCTTCAAGTGGCTGATTGGTTTAAAAGGCTTCCTCCCTCCCCTGAATGAGCCCTATTGGTATGTTGAGTGATGTGTTCCTCCCCCTAAGATCCCCTCATTGGTTGAGAGTTGTACCCACCACTTGTACCATCCCCTCTTTAAAAATGCTAGTCAGACCCATTTTATTTGTCACTGGGTCCTGTTCCCTTCTGGGTGGGAGTCTTTCTCGGATTTCATAAGAGTGATTTCTCCCAACTTGCTTTGTCTCAGTTCCTTGTGTTTTAGTTCCTTGCTGTGCTACCCATGCCATAGCCTGCTGCCGGGAGCCACAGTCTCCCTCTAAGCACTGCCACCTGCAGAGGTCTCAGGTGAGATCTGGGGGCAGCCTCTCTCTTGTGTGCCCTCTGGCCGTGGGAAGTGTGGTAGCTGCTGACTTCCTACCCTGTGGTCACAGCGTACCCCCACAAGGTGGTGTCCAAAGTGTCATAGGCTGGGTCTCAGCCTTATGGGCAAAAGCCAAGGCCAAGCCAGGAAAAGAGAAATCTTCCATTTGTGTCATGTTGGGTGTTGTTCTATTTGCCCACTGTACAAGAAAGGGCTGCTTGGTGTTGCCAGGAGACAGTGGCAATCAAGTCCCTGAAAGTGCTAATGCAGATACTGCACGTACATATTGCAGACCTGCAGGGAAAGCTGGAGGACAAAAGGGTGCACAGTGATAACCTATGGTACATTTTAGGGGATGTGGTAATGATGGCAGCTGGCATGCCTGGTCCCTGGCATGATCAAACTGAGCCCTGCCTGGTGCCACACGCTGCTAGTCCCAGAGCTGCCAGTCGTGGTCACTTAAGAGAACCTATTAGTAAGTTGATATACTAAACTTTTACTGAAAAGAATAAAGACTGAACAATGTAATGGTCTAATTGAGGTAATAATTAAAATTAAATCAGTGAATTACTAGACTTTATCAATACAATACATAATGAAATCAAATTATGGGCTTGATAGTGGATTAAATTACTAGTCTTCGTCTTCTGCTGAATTTAAGAGAGGTGTTTTCCTTCCACTGGTGTTATATCAAGAGTGATGGCCCAACAAGTAAAGCAAATATCCTCATATATGGCTCTGGTAGTTTCTTAGTAGATTTTCCTGGGAGAAATCTAACACACAAAATGGCAGCTGAAATTCTGAAATTAAAAAAAATACAGCTCTTGTTTGATTTTAATAGTACCTTCTTGTGGGAGTTGGCCATCCTGAGGTAACCGTAGACTTAAGGCCATGGGAATAACCTTTCTAGTTATGGTGAGCAGAAATGGCTGCTGGGAGTTCTTATGCTAATTGAGTTATTCCATATAGGAATGAGTTGTTTTTTGAGTTGTGATTAATGATTGGTTGGTCACATTTGGAAGGAATAGCGGGTTTGTCTTTACAAACAAGCTGTGGGTCTGCTGGTAGATAAAACTAGCACTGGGAGATAAAAGAAACAATGGGAAGGATTCCGCTGATGGATGAATGAAAAAGATACTTGCTTTTGCAAATAAATGTTAGGTTTGCTTACAAATGAAATTAGACATTGAAAGACGGAAGAAACAATGGGGAAGAAAAACCTCTAAATTCCATAAGAATTAAAAATTAAAAGGGAGGGTTATACATTAGAGGGAAAACTTTGGTATCAAGTGTATCAGGAAGTGTGTACCTCTCAAGTACCTCAGCCAATGGGGCAAGAGAGAAAGGAAATGCGGCCAGATTAGGATAAAAAGGAGGCTGCATCCTCCAAAAACTTGAGAGACCCCAGGGAATGCCCCATGGCCTCTCCCTTTATTCGAATAAAGTAAAAGGACTCTGTCTCTTTTTTGGACATAAACATCTGATGTTTATGGATTTATTTCCCTAACACATTTGACATGTACAGTTGTTTCTATTCTCTTTTATGACTGGATCTCTATCCTTGGATCTATCTTATATATTGTTGTGTTCCTCCCATTTTTGGGTCCTTTGGAGTCAACCACACACCATGTGCACCTTCTATTGGTTGATATTTTTTCTATTAAAGTTCTTTTGGTTTTGGGTAACCCAATTGACCCATTCTTCTATTCGCCACACTCCTCTCAGCTGGACTGGTTCTGAGGTTGCAGAAGCCAAGACTGTGACAAGTGGTGCCTGAACAAGGGCACTGATACTCAGGATTCTGTTAGGATCATGTCAGCAGGGAGAAGCTGACTGGTAGGCCATTCCCTTTCTGGTGTGGAGTTTTCAAATCTGGGCCTGGAAAGTGAATCAGCGGATTTGGGCATCCAGAGGAGAGGCGACCTGTGGATACCTGCACTGGAGACAGGTGGGTGGAAAACGGGACATCCACCCGTAGTTAATCAGGGGAGCGTATCCAACCCTAATCCAGTTCCGCAAGATGGACTCAGGAATGTCAAATGTAGAAAAGAATGTATATGAAAGATTTAAGTTAGTTATAGAAGCTCACGAATAGGAGCTACGGAAGAGGGAACTGAAATATCATAAAGTGGGTCTTTTGTAACATCCCCAATGCCGGTAATACTAACATCTTCATGGCAGGTTTCTGGGACTTGGTGAGGGGGGAGCTTTACAATTTAAAAACCAAGGGTGATTCCATGGCACTTTGCATGATCCCCACCTTCTGTGCTACATTAGAAGTATTGAAATTGGGGGAAAAGCATTGTGATTCCAGTTCCACTACTAGCTCTTCCCAACCCAAGACTGCTCGATGTCCTTCTGACCCTGGGAGTGGGTCATGGGAGGGAACCTGTCTTACTGCTTGAACAAGTTATGTATACTCCATTCTCCTGTGTACTGCTCCTACTTGTCCCTTGGACTACCCTGGAGTGGGATATGGCAGAGAAAATAATACTAGTATGCTCAGATGAAGCCTGGGTTATACTGGTTATGCTGCTACCATGTGTCCCTCTCTGCTTCCTTCAGTTGGGGCATGATGTTGCTGTTTGTGTTTATTTCCTTAAGTTGCTGTTAAATGGTTCATTCTGTTCTCCCCCCATATTTTCCCCAAGTTGGTTTATCCCTGAGTGGTACCCTCCCTTAAAGCCGTTCCTCAAGCTATTCCCCTCCCTTTGTTCTAGTCCCTTCCCTGCCCATCAAGGCAACCCTACCCCTTTTCCCTGCATGTTCCCTGCCACTTTCTCCCTGGGCCAATCTCTGATTGAAACTCCCATTTGGAAATCTCTAACCTATGACACCCCATTGGCCCACGTGACCTTTCCCTCTCCTCCCCCCATCCTGATTGGTCCCACATTGTTGATGTAATCATCTTGCTCCACCCTTGAAGTTTCCCTATTGGTTGATTTTTTGTATCCACCCCCTGGTCTGTAACTGTATTTAACCCCATGTACTGAGGTGCTCTTTTGCCTTACCCCCTTCACCTGGAATAAGCCTTTCCTGTGGAACCTCAAGACAAAGAGCCTTCTCATTCCTCCTTTACCTGCTCCTTGTTGTGGCTGTAACAGCATGCACTGTAGAGCTTGCAGCTCTTCAGGTTCAGCTGTGGGCCAACCCCCATCCCCAGCTGTTCCCCACTCCTGGCATGGCAGCCAGAGTGCTCAGAGCTAGCCCGGGCTCTAGTGGGCTACATCTGCCCAAGATGGCAAAGGCCATGCCATCTTGGATCCTTCCCTGTCCATTCTCCCTTCTTCTCTATCATCCCAACTTCCCTCCTCCTCCACCAGATATCCTGCCATGCCATCTAACAACCGCCATTTTGTCATGTTCTCCACCTGAACTGCCCTTTTTCCCCAAGGCTCTTCCCTCGGCTCTACCCCTTCTGTTCTGGGCTCCACCCATTCTGGGGGGACTGGAACTACTCCCACCATGGTTCCAGAACCACCACCCTCCAACATGATGTGCCCATGAGGCCTTAGTCCAGGCCTGTGCTGGAAGTCAAGCCCTGATACCACCACCCCACCAGCAATAAAAAGATTGCGCTTGTGTCTGGTTATTCTTCCCCTCCTCCTGTTCAGAAGAAGATCTGAGCCTTTACAGATCCAGTGACTCTCATCAATTCCTGGGAGAGGATCCGGACAACAGCATTAAAAGAGGGAGATGGTTTCTAAATCAGCTCTTGCTCTGGTGCAGTATAGAAGGGGAGCTGCAAATCCTAGATGGGAGCCAGTAATATATGGGGAAGTAAAAGAACTGTGTAAAGTAGCTAAGAACTACAGGTGAGAATTGCCTTATTTTAACAACCTAGTACAGGCTACCTTCACTGCACATGTGTAAACTGGGGGGGGGGGTGGCAAAGAATCAGCTGACATAGGACTTGGTGCACTCACCTGGAGAGCTAGCCCTTCAACCAGATACTTCTTAGTTAGGATGAGAAAGTCTCCCACCCAGAGGTCTTTGCAAGTTGTATGTTGATTCATTGTTACTTGGTTCTCTCCCTGTCATCCCATTAAGTTGACTGTATCCTATTTGTTACCAGTTTTTCCCCTGTTGGGTGAGCTGCTGTCCCTGGCTCCCTTCACAGAGGGCCCTGCTTTCAATAAAGGCCTTCACTCCATGGGTTGCCACACAGTGCTCCAGTCCCTTTCTCTGAGTCGCCTAAAGAGCTGTCGCTGAGCTTGCTGCTGCGCTGGAAATCACTCATCTAGCAGGGGACGTGCCTGTGCCCCTGGGCCATCTTTCTCAAGACGCTTCTTCAGGAATGTTGCGGCACTCCTGTCATCCACACCACGGTGGCAGGCAGGAGTGTGGGGTTTGCTGCAGCTCATCTATGGAGCCGTGAGATCAAGACGCCTCATGGGTGATGGAGCCTGGAGGCGGTGGAGGGCCATGGGCAGTGGGAGGGCTGCTGGTGGCGACTTCTGATGAATTCACAGGATTTCCAAGCCAAGGACCGTGCGGGCCCGCATGTGCAGTAGTGGGTCAGAGGTATCCAGCGCAGTAAGTTTCAGCGGTTATGACCCAAAAGAGGGTGACCGTGGCTGTTATAAATGAATTCACTTTCTTAAGGAGAAATAAGCAGTTATTAATAGTTGATTAATATCTTAAGCAGCTGTTAATAGTTGATTATTATCATGAACTATAGTAAATTGTTAATTAATATAATAAGTTGTTATATAATTAATAATCTCATGAGTTAAATATACGGTTATTTAAATATGAATAGGGATATTACACAGAGAAAGGGGGGAGTGGTAATGAAGTGCAATAGTAAGAATCTTCTAGAAGAGATATATCATGAGGTGACAACAGCAATTCGAACTACTATTGGAGAGAGCCACCAAATCCGATTGCTGTATTCCAAAATGATTGGTCAGGACTACACCATTTTATGGATCTATCAGGAACCAAGAAAAAGACCAATAGGCAAGAGGATCCAGAGTGCAGCAATTGAGTAACCCCAAGAGACTTTAAAAACCCTGGGTGCAGAGCACCTGGGGTCTTTTGAGGGTACCGCGTTGGGGCATTGTGTTTTTGAAAGATTTGTTAATCTTGGTTGTGTAATTGTTTTGTATTAAGAAATGGTTTGGTCCTTGGTTCCACCCAGGCTCCGTTCTTGACTCCTATCACCTACAATAAGCATGGGCAGCAACCTCGCTACAATCCGCTGTCATATGACAGCATTCGAGATTTCTCTAAGGTGAAAAGAGAATTTGGCCTTAAAAGTGAGTTCTTTTTGGAGTATTTTGAAGGCAGCCTTTCCTCAAACTTTAGTCCCTGAAGGTATTAAACGCTTTTTCAATTGCCTGTTCCCTCAATCTGAATACAAACTGTGGGAAAGAACTTGGAGGAGGTTGACAGGGGACCTCCTCACGGAGATCTTGAAAAGCGAGGAGTATGCTGCTGACTGTGAGGGCCACCCTCTCACCATGGACCACCTTATTGGTGAAGGTGACTGGAGCCAAGCACAGAAGCAGGCAGGCGTGATTACAAAGGAGGTTCTAGATCTGGCAAACAGGCGGCGGAGCAGGTGTTCCTTGGGATGCCTTCGAAGGAACCAGTGGTACCCTATATTGCCATCCGACAGACAGTTTCTGAGCCTTTTGTAGATTTTGTCGACAGAGTCAGAGCTGCTGTGAAAACAAAAGTGGACAGTCCTAAGTTGCAAGAGCAGCTCACCCTTGACATTGTGACTAACAATGCAAAAGACATGTGCCGAAGGGTCGTCCTTGCCCTTACTGCCTCACCACCACCCACCCTGGACCAACTTATTGAGGAATGCATGCGGAAGGCCATGATCATGGTGGAGGACGCAATCTGAGCCAATCCAACACACAACAGAGTGGTGGCAGGGGCTTTTGCTTCATCAAAAGGACAAAACTACCCCGCAAGAGCTCTCACACCACCAGGACAGTGCTGCTTTCACTGCAAGTGGGACAACCACTTTATCAGTTGCTGTCCTTTCCTGGGGAGAACTCCCCCAAATGGGGGGGAATTACAGAGGGGGAGGGAAGGCAGAGGAGGATTTGAACCACCAGGCACAAAAAAACTAGTTGCTCAGCGCGAGCCAGCCCCGTGTGAGGACACAAATAGGGCAGTTGGGGGCGGAGGTGCGGGGGGATGCAACTATTAAAAAAAAATGTTGTAAGTTAACCACTCTAGACTCTTCTGAACCGTATCGTCTGAGACTTACTTGTTCTTTCTTTTATCCTGATCAGGACTACTATGAGATTGGCACAGAGCCTGGACTTTTCTCCCACATCCAACAGGCGGAGACATACCGGCACATTCCAGTCTTTGCAAGTATCTTGTTTTTGGGGACACAAAACACACTCCCCTGGGGGTTGAAGTTGTTCCTGTGGTTCTTACACTAAACCCAAAACACTTCACTCTCAGGGCGCACTGTGTCTATTCCCCCCCTCTCCCTGCCGGAAGGCCAGATCATCGCACAGGCGATCCCAGTTCCTCGCTTAATGTGTGGTGACCTGGACCTTTCAGTTTTTTACACTGGGAGAGGAAAAGCCCCTCGTGTGGGGTGGCCTTAAGAGCAGGGGGCATTCTATCCAACTTCAGGGGATGATGGACATGGGGGCAGATGTGACGGTCATCCTTCTACACAAATGGCCACCACAATGGAAGCTGCAAACTGTGAATTGCTCAGTTAGTGGTATTGGGTGTTCTCAATTGGCATGAGTATCAAAAAGCTTAGTTCAAATCACAGGGCCGAATGGGCAGTTGGTGTCTGTGCGCCCATTCATTTTAAATTCCATGTACATCCTGTGGGGTAGAGATGCTATGTCGCAGTGGGGTGCGAAATTAGACCTGCCCCTCCCCAGGATTTTTAGGTGTGGCCACTGCAGAGCGCCCTACCTTGAGACTGAATTGGCTAACTAATAAACCAGTCCAGGTAGGTCAGTGGCCACTCAACAAACAGAAATTAAAGGCACTCACTCAGATCATAGAGGAGGAATTGGCCAAAGGCCACATAGTGGAGACCAACAGCCCCTGGAACTCTCCTGTTTTTGTTATCCAAAAGCATGGGAGAGACAGGTGGCATCTCCTCCACGACCTGAGAAAAATAAATGAAGTCATCGAAGACATGGGATCTCTCCAACCAGGGATGTCTTCCCCATCTATGCTTCCCCAAAATTGGAAATTGGAAGTCATTGACATAAAGATTGTTTCTTTTATATTCACCTTCACCCCGCTGATGCACCATGGTTTGCTTTCTCTGTGCCCTCCATCAACAGAGGTGCTCCCATGAAGCACTACCATTGGCGTGTTCTCCTGCAAGCGATGAAAAACAGCCCTACCATCTGCCAACGGTATGGTGCCAGAGTTCCGTCCCCAGTGCGCAAAAGGGAGGAAAACTGCATACTATATCACTATATGGATGACATTCTTATTTGTGCCCCTGACGATGACATGCTTGCACGTTCCTTAGAGGACACTATTACAAGCTTGTCGGTGGCAGGATTTGAGCTCCAAAGAGAGAAAGTCCAACACCTGACCCCTTGGAAGTATCTGGGTCTTGAAATAACCGCATGTATTGTTATGAGTTTGTTGTAATAATGTTGGGGAAAGAATGGGGAGTTGTTTGTTGTGGGGGAAAGAAAAGTGTCCAGGACTTGGTGAGGGTAGAAGGTGGGCAACTTGAAGAGTGATTGGGCCGGAGCACCAACCAATCACTCGACACCCTGGGGAAATGATTGGTCCAGAATGAACATCAGTAAGGACCAATCAAAGCGCCCGAATTCCACTAATCGGCGTGCAGATCCAAAACCCACCAATCCTGGACTGGGGACTGTTATAAAAAGGGGAGTTTTCTGTTCTTGGGGTTTTTCTTTTTGTGTTCGTGTTTGTTAGTGAAAGAACCCAGCGTGCGCTTGGCACGCTGTTTTAGATTTTGAGCTGTTGTGTGAGGATCTGGGCTTATCCCAGATTCTGTGTTCTCTCTGACTTGTTTTTAAATAAACGAGAGCCTTTTTCAACCGTTTTCTGAAATTTGGCCTCGTTCATTTCCATAACATCTTGGGGACTCGTCCAGGATCGGCCACAACCCTGAAGCGGTCCAGGGTAGCCCGGGCCCAAGAAGACGCATCCAGCCATATTTTTTGGCTGCCCGGATCTAGGACTACGTCGGACCGAGGAGGGGAACGCGCCGACTCCCAAGGTCGCAGGGAACAGCAACAGCTCAAAAGGGGTAAGCCCTCCGAGAGGGAGCGAGGGAGGCTCCTAGGGGTGGTTTTAGTCAGTGGCCTGAATAGCTCCCCTTGAACTAGGACCCCAGTTTAAGGGGGTCATAGAGGGGGGCACGTCCGGCACTCTGAACTAGAACCCCAGCAAAAGAGGGTCATAGGGGTGTCTGGGTAGGGGTTAGTGAGGCAGACTTGCCCAGTGGGGGGGCCTCTGCCCGTTAACAAAAAACCATCTGGAGGACTGTTCCTCAGGGACAGACTGAGAGGAGTCTGACCCCTGAGGAACTAGGACCTTAGGTGTGGGAGAAAATACTCCCACACAGAGACTGCAGCTATAAGCAGCCACCGTGAAGGGGAGTGCCCCTTCTTCAAGGCCGGGGAGGGGGAGGGTGCCCCACCTAGGGGGAGTAGGGTCCCTCTGAACTAGGACCCCAGTCGAAGGGGGTCATAGGAGGAAGTAGGCTACTCCGAGCTAGGATCCTAGCTGAAGAGGGTCATAGGGGTAGCCGAAAATTTCTTCACAGGAGTGGTGACCCACAGGGGGGAGGTGGGCCGCCAGCTGTGGAAGGGCCTTTCCAGTCGCTAGGACTGGAGAGGAGGTTAGAACTGGCCTAAAGTTAGGGGAAATATTTTTTTTGGTGTGTTTAAATTGCGTTCGGAATATATAGAGTGAAGTTCTGGGGTGAGGGCTAGCCAAAAGCCCCCAGACAACTCCAAAGCTGGTTTTTAGTGATTGGCCGAGCAGTGGCCATTTTAAGTTTTTATCTAAAGGATGGTATAGAAGCTGTGTGTCAGCCATTTTAAGTTTATATTGTGTCATGGGTGTGGGCTGAGTGGTGGCCATTTTGAGTGAGGTTGTGCTTTGCCATTTTATGTTTTTATTTTTTTTGTGTGTGTTTGAAATTGTGTTCGGAATATATAAGGAGTGAGGTTCTGGGGTGAGGGCTAGCCAAAAGTCTCCAGACAACTCCCAAGCTGATTTTTAAGTGATTAGCCGAGCAGTGGCCATTTTAAGTTTTTATCTAAAGGAGTGTATGGTATAGAGGCTGTGTGTCAGCCATTTTAAATTTATATTGTGTCGTGGGTGTGGGCCGAGTGGCGGCCATTTTGCGTAAGGTTGTGCTTAAGTGTGAAGGCTGTGTGTCAGCCATTTTAAGTTTATATTGTGTGGTAGTTTGAAGGCCAAGTAGCCAAAATTTTAATTGCCAGTTTATTTGAATTATTAGCTGAAATCTCTGTATTTCATATGTTTGGATATTTGACTTTTAGAACTGAAAAGTTTATTTCTTAGAGTTATTCCTATGTTACTACATTGAAGTCGTTATACCTTTTTCTAATACTTTCCAGATTTAAAAAGTTAACCTCCCCAAAATTAGTAATTTTATTTACAATCCTTACGTTCGTCCATTCCAATTTATTAATTTATATTTGCCACCTTTATTTTAATTTCCACGTTCTGCCATTTTAATTTACCTTTTTATATTAGTCATTTAACCATAATTATTTAATTTGATTCTCATAAAACCCACCATTTTTATTTTGACTCCCACACTAAGTCACCATATTTATTTCAGTCCCATAAAATCGGCCATTTTTATTTCCATCCCCATGTTTGATAATTCCCACGCTAAGTTGTCATTTTATTTATCAATTTATCTGTTATATTTAAATCACCATATTTATTTTATTTTAGCTTTATAGACTCCACCATCTTTATTTCAATTCCCACCATAAGATACTATATTTTATTTTATTTCTATAAAAACCGCCATTTCTATTTTGATTCCTACACTCGCCATATTTATTTTATTTTATTTTTATAAAATCTGTTAGCTTAATTCCCATTCCCACGCTTGGTGTTTTCTTACATTTAATTATATTTAACTTCTTTAAGTAGGGTTGTGTTGTCTGTTACAAAGTACATTGAGAAGAAATAGTTAAACTTTAAGGAAAATGGGACAGTGCACTGGAAAGAGAGTTGTTAAGAAAGGGAAAGAAAAGCAAACCTTTAAAAGCATACCACCTAATAGTCTGTTGGGAAGGATGTTAGACAGTTGGGATGATAAGGAAGAATTAAAAGAGTTGAATAGAATCCAAATGATAAAATACTGTACTGAAATATGGCTAGAAGAGTATTGCAGAAGGTCCGGTATATTGGCCATGGTATGGCGCAGAAGAGAAATGGTTATGTGTAGCTTTAAACAGATATGTTAATACCAGGATAGATCCATGCCAACAAGAGGTTAAGTACGCTAGATGTTGGATGGAAAGAGAAAAACAAGAAGGAGAGATAAAAGTGTATAAAGTATCAACTTTTCATCAGTAACAACTTGCATAGAGGACGGAAAAACATATTGGCTATTCGAAAATATAGGAAATTTTAAACAAAAAGTGTTGGGGGAATGCCCTATGAAAGAGAAGTGGATTTGTTCTGAAAAGAAACCCACTGAAGGACAAGTAAGACATG
This sequence comes from Haemorhous mexicanus, assembly GCF_027477595.1. NCBI lineage: Eukaryota > Metazoa > Chordata > Aves > Passeriformes > Fringillidae > Haemorhous > Haemorhous mexicanus. The sequence continues at coordinate 85,280,625 of NC_082381.1, read as the reverse complement.
GAAATTATGAATCTGATTTGATAAAAGAAAAAGAGATAAAAGGGGTGATTAAACAGGTACCAGAAATCCCAACTCTGGGAGGGAAAAACTTATTCCTTGACCTAGCGGAGAAAATTAGTCATGAATTTAACATTTCTAACTGTTGGATTTGTGGGGACACTCGTATGGCCGAGATTTGGCCATGGGAGGGGATTCCTATGAGTCCACAGGATATACTTAGAATTTTAGACAAAGAAGGATCCAAGCAAGACAGCAGACCAGAAGAAGAAGTATGGAACCTGAGATCTGAAGTGATTGGCGAAGAGTGTCTTTGGAGGAGGCATCCAGATTACACCATGTATTTGGGTAAGATCTATTGCAAGACGTATTTGGTCCTGAATGAAACCCATCAGTGGTGGATCCCCATATGTCCACATTTATATTGGTCAAGGTCAAAAAAATCCCAATGCTCTTATATAGAAAGAGAGAAGTTATATGAATGCCCTACCAGAGAACCCAATCCATTCTGGGATGCACCCCAAATTGCCAAATTTTGGAACAAGACCAATTATAAATTAGAAAGCCAACTCCAATTTTGGAGAGCTCCAAAAAATTTATATTGGCTGTGTGGAAAAAGAGCATATGTAGTCCTGCCAAAAGGATGGGCTGGGAGTTGTACCCTAGGCATAATAAGACCATCCTTCTTCCTCCTCCCCAGGATAGAAGGATATCACTTAGGAGTACCACTCTATGATGAATTAGCCCGGAAAAAGAGACTTGTCTATAGGAGGCACACAACAATGGGGAGAGGAAGAATGGCCCCCAGAGTGCATCATTGCCACCTACAGTCCAGCTACTTGGGCTCAAGATGGGTCATGGGGATATAGGATGCCCATTTATATGTTAAACAGAATTATCAGATTACTAGCCTTATTAGAAATTATTTCAAACCAATCCACATTAACAATAGACCTCCGTAATGCTCAATCAAGGCAGATGAGAACCATGATATATCAAAACCGGCTAGCTTTAGATTACCTTCTTGCCGAAGAAGAAGGAGTATGTGGGAAGTTTAATTCTTCAGAGTGCTGTATTGAAATAGATGATCACAGCGAAGAAATTACCAATATCAAGACTAACATCCGGAAATTAACCCATGTCCCAGTCCAAAGGTGGACCCCATTGATACAGGCTGATTGGGAAAATTGGTGGAATAACTTATTAAAAGGTGACTGGTGGAAGAGAATATTAATTGTATTAGGTGGTGCTCTAATAAGTGTCATTTTTCTTCCATGTATGATCCCATGCCTCATCCGAGTCGTTACGAAAACTAATCAACTCCCTCGAGCTCACCCTTAAAAGTGGAGAGAAAGAAAAAAATGCTAAAGACATTTTAATGCTGCTGCAAGAACAAGAGATGGAAGCCAACTCAGCAGCAAAGACTGAAGAATCAGCCATAGAAATTTATAGAAGATACCAGAAATTAAGACAGTTATATTCAATCGAAGAAGAAACTGTTTAAAAACAGTTCGAAATGAACTGTTGAAAAGACCATTTGAAGAAACTGTTTAAAGATAGTTCGGAAACAAACTGTTAACAGAAGACTGTTTAAAAACCAAAGAACTGAATGGGGTTGATGCGGGCTAAAGCCCGATCAAAGTTTTAGAGGGAGGAGTGTTATGAGTTTGTTGTAATAATGTTGGGGAAAGAATGGGGAGTTGTTTGTTGTGGGGGAAAGAAAAGTGTCCAGGACTTGGTGAGGGTAGAAGGTGGACAACTCGAAGAGTAATTGGGCCGGAGCACCAACCAATCACTCGACACCCTGGGGAAATGATTGGTCCAGAATGAACATCAGTAAGGACCAATCAAAGCGCCCGAATTCCACTAATCGGCGTGCAGATCCAAAACCCACCAATCCTGGACTGGGGACTGTTATAAAAAGGGGAGTTTTCTGTTCTTGGGGTTCTTCTTTTTGTGTTCGTGTTTGTTAGTGAAAGAACCCAGCGTGCGCTTGGCACGCTGTTTTAGATTTTGAGCTGTTGTGTGAGGATCTGGGCTTATCCCAGATTCTGTGTTCTCTCTGACTTGTTTTTAAATAAACGAGAGCCTTTTTCAACCGTTTTCTGAAATTTGGCATCGTTCATTTCCATAACACGTACCATTACACTTAAAAACATCCTAATTAATGATAACCCTAAGACCTTGCAAGATCTGCACCAGCTGTGCTGCTCCTTGAACTGGATCAGGCCCTGGCTGGGACTCTCCACGGGGGATCTGTCTCCTCTCTTCAACTTGTTGAAAGGTGGGGAGAGCTTGGATTCCCTGAGGGCCCTGCCTCCCGAGGCCCGGGCTGCACTCAAGAAGGTCCAGTCCACCACTGAAAGCCAGCAAGCCTACTGGTGCCGTGAGAACCTGCCATTTAGTTTCATCATTTTGGGTAAGTTGCCGCACCTCCATGGGCTGATTTTCCAATGGGAGGCTGTCGTGTTTTGTTCAATTGTTCGGTTTCCCCCCTCAGTTCTGTATGTTGGATTACGCTGTTTCCCCCTTAGCTCACTATGGTTCAGGCTTGACTCACTCCGCCCTCCTCCTCACTGCCTGTCACCCCCATTCTCCCCAAAACCCTATGTATCCTTCCCTAGTCCCCTCCCTGGTGCCCTGCCTGTCACTCGGCACTCCCTCCCCTCCCTCTAGAAACTTATAGCTGGAGTGTCGGGTGATTGGCTCAGGGGCCAGGGTCCCGACCTTTATTATTTCTATTGGTCTTCCCTAAAAGTCAATCCTTTATTTACCACTCTCTTCTTGCCTCTCATTGGTCACGATGTTGTCTCCACCCCTGTTTCCAGTACCCTTTATAAACTATTGCAAGTCGATGTTTCTTGCTTCAGCCCTGGGAGTCCCCTCAGCAATAAAGGCTGTTTTAACCCTCGGCTGGAGTCACTCTCTTGCCTGTTGGATTGCTGCCGCGAGCCCCATCCTTGACAGGGAGCTGTGTCCACTCTAACGTGGAGCAGTTCTCCTAGGCACCCTTCAGGGTAACCAAGCACAGGGGAGTGCCCCCAACTGCAAGCAGTGCTGTAGGCTTGCTGGGCGACTGGAAGGAACGAGCCTTCCTCTTGGGCTACTTGCTGCTTCAATTTGGCGCCCAACGTGAGGCCTGGGCGTGTCTCCCGGACCCCATGGATGCAACTCGTGGACCCTCTGGACTATTCCTGGACTTCCACGAGGAAGTTCCACTGGCTGTCAATCTACCTCTTGGTAGCAGACCCCTTTTTGGTGGGTGGTGCTCCCAGAGGATTGGGAACGGTAGCTCCAAGCACCTGTGGAGACATTCTCCCCAGCAGGACCACCAGCTCCAGTTTTCGTTTCAGCCCTCGTCAGATTTCGGTAAGTGTCTTTTTGCCCTGCCTTTTTAGTCTTTTCTCGACCAACTTTGTGTTCGGTCCCCTTTTCTCTGTGCCTTTAGGAACTTTCGCAGGGCAGGCGTGGGGCTCTTGCTTTTCCTTTTTCCTTTTGCTGGGTTGGTGGTGAACTCAGTTGCACTTTAAATCTTCGCTATGGGTGCTTCATTATCTGCAACTCAGAAGAGGGTTTTTGTCCAAGTTGCAGGTATCCTTGAGGGGGGGTGTTCAGTTTAAGAAAAAAGATTTGAAGAAGTTAGTGAAATGGCTGTTTTCCCACTTCCTCAAAGTCTCTCTCGACAAAATCTATGACCCAGGGTTCTGGGGAGTTGTTACCCATAAACTGCAAAATCTAGTTCAGTCAGGAGAGTCTTCCCTCCTTAAAAATACATTTTTGGCATCCCAAATTAAAATTATTTTACAATCCAGCCCCAAATTACAAAAACAGCCATCCTCACAAAGTTTGGTCCCCAGTTCCACCTGTACCCCTTGTCCTAGTCCTATTCCCTCCCCTGCTTGCCCTAAAGGTGGGATTTTGAGAGGAGCAGCTCGCTCAAGCATGGCGCAGGGTGTCCGCCATTCCCCTGGCTCCCCTCAAAGTTCCCCTTACCCCCACCCGAGGAGTCCTGGCCAGACTCTCCGGGGTTCTTCTCCTTCTCCCTTTTCCCCAGTAAGAAAATCCCCAGCTCGGAGATCCTCAGTTAGGTTTTGCTTGCCTCCACAAGATGGCTCCCATGGAGCCCAAGATGGAGGTAGCCACATGGCTTTTCCCGCCTTTTCCATTTCTTCTCCCCACAATTCCTTTTGCCCTTCATAAAACCCCTTCCTGTCCCTTGACTCCTCCCAACTTCCCTCAGATGCCCCTCCTTCAGCTCCTCCCATTCCTCCTCCCTCCTCCCAAGCTCTGCCTTCCCAGACTCCGCCCTCTTACCACTCCCTCAAGGCGGAGTCACAGGGCATTGAAATCTCCTCCCCTTTTCCTGGCCACTCCTCCTCTTCTCTCAGTTTCGGTTCCCACGCCCTGCCTTCTGGTTCCCACGCTTTGGGTCCCGGTGGGGGGGGTGGAGGCCTGGGAACCAGAGCTGGTTTCCATCCCCACAGTGGCTCTGGTCACTTATCACCCTGAGAGGGAGGGGAGAGCCCCGGCCCAGTGGACCCCATTCCCTCACCACACCATAAAGGAGCTGTGCAAGGCCCAAAAGGATTTCTCCCGGAAGAGTGAATACTCCCGGGGGATCCTGAGGGCCACCCTTACGGAGTCCGATGTCACCCCTGCGGACATGCGGCGTCTTTCCTCCTGCCTGCTAAATCCCACTGAATTCATTATGTGGGAGGCGGCGTGGAGAAAAGAAATGACTATACTACCATCCCTCTGGGACAATCCCAGATTAGCACATGATCTGGATGGAGAGACAATCTCCACAGATCATTTGTGCGGGTTGGGTGAATTGGGCTGATGGCCCATTACAGGTGCGCTCCATTCCATCGGAGGTGTTGAAAGAGACTGCTAGGGCAGCGGAAAGGGCTTTCTTCACCTTAAAGCCAGCAGCACCCCATTTAACTTATTCAAAGATTTTTCAGCTTCCGGACGAGCAGTTTGTGGCCTTTGTTGAGCACCTCCATAAAGCTATTGACCTACAGGTGCAGAGTGAGGAGGCCAGGGCCGAGATCCTCAAGGAAGTGGCTCTGGAAAATGTGAACCCTGCATGTTGAGCTGCTATTTTCAGCTTGCCCCTGGATCCTCCTCCCACCCTGCACCACATGCTGGAGGTGTGCGCTTGCAAGGTCACCATTTCTCCACTCAACGTCGATCCGAGGAACCGCCACCAGCCCCAGAGAGTTGCTGCTGCTGTTGCTGCCGAAGCCCTGCCTGTGGAGTCAGCCCCACCAGCCGACCATCAGCCGCACCCCCGCACCCCAGGACCAGCCCAGCGAAGAGCTGCTCCTTGTCATTTGTGTGAACAACTGGGACTCTGGATGCCTGATTGCCCTCTCAGACTGCAATTTCTTGAGTTCCGCAAAGCGCAGAGAGGGCAAAGGAACACTCAGCAAAAAAACTAATTTCTGAGCGCAGTCCCTCCCTGCACCAAGACATAAATAAGGTTGGACTGTTAGCATCTTGCAGGGAGGGCAGGGGAGGAGATAAGCTGAGCCCGCCTGTGGCCACAACTGATTCTGAGAACCTTTCACTGGACTTGACATGTCTTGACTGTATTCAGCCAAAACCTATCCTAACAACCACTTCCAAAACTGTCCCTTTCAGGTTGCAGCTGACCGAGCCCCTTCACATCAGGGATTCCAACTTTCACCTGGTCACCGTGAGTCCAGAGTTTCCAGGTACTTGGAACAAAGTTGGCTGTAAGTATGTTGTCGTTGGAGACACCAAATTTATTCCACCTGAAATAAATATCGTCCCGGGTCTGTTAACATCCGATCCAAACAAGTTCACTATAGGGCTGTATTGTGTCCACTCCCCCATTTTCCTTCCAAGGGGTCAGGTTCTGGCTCAGGCCATTCCAGTGCCAGAGCTGACCTGGGACCTAGAGCAGTCACACACCAACACACCAAACACCTACACCGTTGCCTGGGCCCAGGTCCTTGGCTGGGACAAACCGCGCCTTACCTGTTCCCTCTCCAGGGGTAGGGTCTCTAAGACCATGCGGGGGCTCTTTGACACAGGGGCAGATGTGATGATCATTCCCTCTCAGGAGTGGCCGTCACATTGGGAATTGCAGGACGTGACTGGACACATTCGGGGTGTCGGAGGTGTCCAATTGGCACGTCAATCTAAGAGCGTTGTACAAATTAAGGGGCCGGATGGGCAATTGGCATCATTACGCCCATTTGTATTGGATTACATGGAACCCCTGTGGGTGAGGGACCACCTTGCCCAATGGGGAACTGAAATTGACCTTCCCTGCTCCTCAGGTTTTTCGGGCAGTGGTCACTGAAGAGCGCCCTATCCACAAGCTGCATTGGAAGACCAATAAACCAGTGTGGGTAGTGCAGTGGCCGCTAAATAAACAAAAATTGAAGGCACTCAATGAGCTTGTTGAGGAGCAGCTACATAAAGGCAACCTGGTGGAGACCATGTCAGAGTGCAACTCCCCAGTGTTTGTCATCAAAAAGCCTAATAAAGATAAGTGGCGGGTCCTCCACAACCTCTGCCAAATTAATAATGTCATCCAAGATATGGGTCCCCTCAACCAGGGATGCCGTCCCCTACGATACTCCCCCAAAATTGGAATTGGGCCGTTGTTGTCATCAAAGACTGTTTTTTCCAAATTCCTCTGCACCCGGATGATGCCCCACGTTTCGCCTTCACGGTTCCCACCATTAACTGTGAAGCCCCAAGGAAGCACTACCATTGGTGCGTTCTTCCCCAAGGAATGAAGAACAGTCCCGTCATCTGCCAATGGTATGCAGCTTCCTTGCTGTCCCCAATGAGAGAAGCAGCCAAAGATACCATAATTTATCATTACATGGACGATATTTTGGTTTGTGCTCCAACAGACAACCTACTTACCCATGCGCTTGACCTGACAATCAATGCATTGGTTGCTGCAGGGTTCGAGCTCCAGGAGGATAAGATGCAATGGATGCCACCCTGGAAGTATCTGGGTCTGGAGATTAGTAAGCGGACCATTGTTCCACAAAAATTGGCAATCAAAACTAACATCCAGACCTTGGTGGATGTCCACCAGCTGTGTGGGTCCTTGAACTGGGTAAGGCCTTGTCTGGGCATTCCAACTGATGACCTAGCCCCTCTTTTCAATTTATTGAAAGGGGGAGAGGAGCTTAGTTCTTCTAGGTCTCTTACCCAGGAGGCACAAGCAGCATTGGAGAAAATACAAAAATCTATTTCCACCAGGCAGGCCCACAGGTATTAGCCAGGTTTACCCTTTGAGTTCATAATTTTAGGAAAGCTGCCACACCTTTATGGTTTGATTTATCAATGGGACAAGGCTGCTAAGGGCAAGGACCAAGGCTCGAGAGATCCTCTCTTGATTATAGAGTGGGTCTTCCTCAGCCAAAATTGGTCCAAAAGGATGACATTGCCACAAGAGCTGGTGGCACAACAGATCTTCAAAGCAAATTGCGGATCAGGGAGCTCGCAGGTTGTAGTTTTGGCTGCATTCACATTCCTAACCAATTTAAATTGGGCCAATTTAAATTGGACACTTTCAACAAACTGCTTGGAGAAAATGAAATGTTGCAATTTGCCTTGGACAGTTATGCCGGCCAAATTGCTGTTGATCGGCCGGCCCACAAAATTTTTAATCAGGATGTTCAATTTACCCTCTCATTAAAGAGTGTTCAGAGTCGTTCTCCTCTTAAGGCCTTGACTGTGTTTACAGACGCATCTGGAGCATCCCATAAGTCAGTTATGACTTGGAAGGATCCTCAAATTTAGCAGTGGGAGGCTGACATCACTGAAGTAGAGGGATCTCCTCAGGTAGTAGAGTTGGATGCAGTAGTCAGAGCCTTTGAGAGGTTCTCTGAACCATTTAATTTGGTCACAGATTCATCTTATGTTGCTGGTGTAGTGTCCAGGGCAGAAAATGCCATCTTACAAGAAGTGTCCAATGTTCCGTTGTTTAATTTGCTCTCAAAATTAGTCGCATTAGTCTCCCGCCGAGAGCAACCCTTTTTTTGTGATGCATGTCAGATCACATACCGACCTGCCCGTTTTCATCGTGGAGGGTAATCGGAAAGCAGATGCTCTTGCTGTGCCTGCTCAGATGGCCCCGCTCTCAGATGTGTTCTGGCAAGCTAAGATCAGTCACCAGCTATTCTACCAGAACACCCCTGGTCTTGTTCACCAATTCCAGCTCACCCGCAAACAGGCCAAGGTGATTGTGGCTACATGTCCCAAATGCCAGTCCCACCAGTTACCTTCCATAGGCTCTGGCGCCAACCCCAGGGGGTTGTCCAGTTATGAAGTGTGGCAGATGGACGTAACCCATGTCCCATCATTTGGCAAGTAAAGTTACGTCCATGTTTCGGTGGACACCTTCTCCGGTGCAGTTTATGCTTCTGCCCATACAGGAGACAAAGCTGTCGACACGAAGAAACATCTTGTGCAGGCTTTCTCTGTGCTGGGTATCCCCAAGGTAATCAAAACAGACAATTGCCCAGTGTATAAATCCAGGGAATTCAAGAGCTTCCTGCAGCAATGGGGGATAGAGCATAAGACTGGTATCCCTTATTCCCTGACAGGTCAAGCCATGGTTGGGAGTACCCACCAGAACCAAAAAAAGAGTTCTGGATCAACAACATACAGCAGTGAAGGTAGAGTCCCCCCAAGTCAGACTGTTCAAGGCACTTATTACGATGAACTTTTTAAATTGTTCCTTTGATAATATTAATCCACCCATAGTTAGGCACTTTGGTCATCACTGAGCAGAGCAGCTGCACTTGAAAGCCAGGCCCCTGGTTCTTGTTAAAGATCCGGAGACCTGGAAAACAGAAGGGCCTTTTGACCTCATGACCTGGAGAAGGGGATACGCTTGCATGTCCACTCCCTCAGGTCTAAAATGGGTTCCATCTAAGTGGGTCAGGCCTTTCCTTCCCAAAAGGGCATCTGCAGTTGATACTGTGGCTCAGGTAGAGGAGGCTTGTTGGAGGAGGAAGCACAAGCCCTTTGAAGCAGACCTTGACATATAAGAGTGAATCAAGCAGAGACCTTTTAAGTTTAGTCCTTTAACTTATTTCTGTTTCATTTCAGTGACCCTGACACAATGGCTCCATCCCTCGCTGCCTTCACCGTCCTTATGGCAGTGTTGTGGTCCTGCTTACCACCTTCAGACCCGTGGATTGTTCCCCAACCCAAAGCGAATGTCTGGTAGACCTTGGCACAAGTCCTCAGCCAAGATCATATCTGTCTAAACACAGCATCAGCAGAGGGCCCTATGTCGTCCTGCTTTGTGGAGATCCCTCTCCCTCCAAATGAATTCCCTTCTCCCCTCAACGTCACCCTTGCTCCCCTGCTTCCCCAAAAGGTTGCCCACTCCCCTGCCTTGAACTCTAAAGATAGTTGGAGAAACGGAATCTGCAGGCTGGTCCCTCTGCATTCCGAACCCATAGAATTCGAATTGCTCAGCTCCACCAATGCTTCCCTTTGCTTTCAATTTGTATCTTCCCCAAGCCACCCCAGCAAATCCTATACATTTGTGCGCCAATGGAAAAAGCAATACACCACTGTTCGCTGGTGTGAAGTAGTGGCACAAATGGAAATGTTCTCCACAATTTACTACGGACCTTTAACTTTGCCCTGTGGAGTGTCTTTTGTTTGCGGAGACCGAGCATGGGCAGGCATCTCCTCTCGCCTGATCAGAGGCCCTTGCACATTTGGACGGTTGACGTTGTTTACCCCCTACAAAACCCAAATTCACAATTGGAAGATGAAGAATGTCATGCACAATTCGACCCGTCCCAAAAGGGACATTCAAAATCTTGATCCAGAGTGTGACTCTGAAGTTATTCGTTGGTCAAAGACAAATGGGGTTGTGATCACCGTGTTTTTGCCTTGGGTGTCAGCAGCCAAAGCTCTAGGTGAATTGGCCCACCTAGAGGGTTGGGTGGCTAAAGAAGCTGTATCCCTAGGTGCTGTCTCGGGTAGCAAGACCCAGGAGAGTGCCCCTGCTGCAAGCAGTGCTGGTTGCTTGTCGGGTGAAAGGGAAGGACAAGCCTTCCCTGACAGCTTGCTGCTTCACCCTTGCAACAACCCCAGGAATGCCCCACAACCGTGCTAGTGTCGCCAGCACCACTGCCTTCATCTCTGCCCTCATGACCATCCAGGTGACCACTGGTTGGATCGTCCCCCAACCGAAACAAAACGTCTGGGTCACCCTGGTGAAGTCCTTGCAGCAAGACAACCCTTGCATGGCCATGGGAATTGTGGACGATCCACTTTCAACGTGTCTGGCGGGAATCCCCCTATCACAAAATGACTATCTATTCATAGGTAAGAAACCCAACCCTGTGGACACCTGGGATGAATGGATGAGGATTCTCCCACATGCCCCACAGAAGCCCCAGGAATTAGGTCTGCTGGCTCCACCAAGGCAAGCTACAGTATCAACTTCAAGTACAAGGTGAGATCAGATTGGAAATTTACAACAAAATCACAAAGTACCATCCTTAAGGACATCTCACAAATGACCGACGCTACAATGTGGCTGAATGGTGCAATTACACCAGCACTACACCGTTGGAGTCCATACCATATCCCAGAGTGCTCTAATGGGGGGTGTTTCTTATCTGTGGAGATAGGGTGTGGGCAGGAATCCCCTTCAGTATAAAAGGGGGTCCCTGCAGCCTTGGCCAGCTGACTACCCCAAATGTCACTCTACTACATGATTGGAGACAGAACACTAAATTGGCCTGTCAAAAGAGATCTTATGAAGAATTCAGCCCAAATTGTGACAGCCAAATTTATAATTGGGGAACAACTAAGAGGGTTGCGGTATCCATTTTCTTATGCTTAGGTTGCTGCTGCGAAGGCCCTCGGTGAGCTTTCTCACCTGGTGTTGTGTTAGGTTGTTCTGTTTCCCCCTCAGTTTGTATGTTGAACTGTTCTGCTTCCCCCTCAGCTTGCCATGGTTCGAGCTTGGCTCACTCCACCCTCTTCCTCAACTGCCCGTCATCCCTGCTCCTCCCCAACCCCATGTATCCTTTCTTGGACCCCTCCCTGGTGCCCTGTCTGTCACTCGGCGCTCCCTCCCTTTCCTCTAGAAACTTCTAGCTGGAGCACTGAGTGATTGGCTCAGGGGCCAGGGTCCTGCCCTCAATGTACTCCCATTGGTCTATCCTTAATGTCAATCCCTTGTATGCCACTCCCCTCTGGTTCCCCATTTGTCCAGAGGTTGTCTCCTCCCCTGTTTCCCTTGTCCCTTAAAAGCTGTTGCAGTTGTGTGTTTGGGGCTTCAGCCCTGGGATTCCCTCAGCATCATTAAAGTCTGATTTCACCCTTAGGTGGAGTTACTCTCTTTTAGTCTGTTGGTCGTTGCTGTGAGCCCCGTCCGTGACAGGGAGCTGCCTTCACTATAATGTGGAGCAGTTTCCCTAGGCGCTGTCCCGGGTAACCAGACCCAGGAGAGTGCCCCTGTTGCAAGCAGTTCTGGTTGCTTGCCGGGTGAAAGGAAGGAATGAGCCTTCCAGCCTTCCTAGGCAACTCGCTGCTTCAACCTGGGGTGCTGGCTTAGTAAGCAGGCCAATGCTACGTCCTCTGCACTGTCTGACCTACTGGCGGATGAAGAGACACCAGACGCCACGCTGCAGAATTGAGCAGCCACTGACTTCCTGCTGCTTGCCCATGGCCATGGATGCAAAGACTTTGAAGGACTTTGATGTTTTAACCTGTCCTCTCATAGCACCTCCGTCCAAGCCAACATCAAAGGACTTCAGGACCAGGTGAAGGATATTCAATCAGAGAAAAAAGCAGCTGATGGGCTTGACAGACTCTTTGGACGCTGGGGAATTCCCGAGTGGGCTGCATCCATTTTAAGAGGCCTTGTGTGGATTTTTATAATCATAGTAACCGTTATGATCGCCATCGCCTGCTTCAAAAAGGCCGTCCAAAAGATGGTAAGCAAGGCGTTTTTAATAAACAAAAAAGGGGGAGATGTGGGAGGGGACCACAGGGAGGACGGGGCAGAGATGCCCTGGGAGGATACTACAGTCAGTCAGCTGTGGTCCACTCCCCGGTTCTAGAAGGTTCTCCGTACTTCCTTTCCCTATTGGATCTTGTAGTAGAACCACCCTCATTCCACTCTCTCATTGCTGTACCCCTTGTCACCCCACTTTGACTCCTCTCCTGACTCCCCTTCCCATTGGACACATGTACCCTGGCCCCTCCTGCTTTCCCTCAGTTATAAACCCGGGCCCCACCCTGGTTCTGGGCTCTGCCACTGGCTTCGCTTCACCAGTGGTTGTGTCCCTGCTACTCTCCTCGCCCTCACCCTACCTGGACCCTCTGACCTTCCTACAATAAACCCTGTTGGACCTTCAGCCGTGTTCAGAGCCTTCCTTCTTCATCTGGTCGCGCACACATTTAGATATCCAGGCCTGAGAGCAAGGTGGGCTGGGAGAGCTGGTTACTAGGACCAGGAAGAGTCTGCTCTCGACTGCACCTGCCCAGGAACAACACTGTAAATCCCGCATGGGGCTGAGCAGACATGGAGCGGGGGCGGGCCAGTGAGGGGACCACAGCTCAGCCGGCGGCCAGCCCTGGCTGGGTGCATTTCCTCCACAGCAGTGTGCTGCGACTGCCTCCGGGTTGGCTGGGAAGGCCTCTAGCAGGCAGGTGGCCAGCGTTGTGTGAGCAGCAGCGGGTGTGACAGCCTCTGGGCAGCAGATCTTGCCAAATCCCGGGACTGAGAGAGCGGGAAGATGTGGCATAGAGAAGCCCCCCTTCCCGGCAGCACTCTTGCAGGACCCAAGTCCTTGTGATAGAGGCTGCAGCCCACAGCAAGTCAGGAATGCTGGGGGAGCAGTAGCGCCCGGCGGGGCTGGCCAGAGCACCAAGCTGTGAAGACTGTCCTGCAATATTCATCAGCGTGGAGCCAAGCAAACATGAGTGTAGCCTCTCTCCCGCGGCCGCTGGGGCTGTACAGGAGCCCGGCTGGATGTCCCCAGCCCTGATGAAGATGGCCACATGAAGTGCCACTCCTGGATTCCCTCTGGAACCCTGGTAGTGGTTACCGTCTGCGGCGCAGGTGGCGCAGGCGAGATCTTCGGCTACGAGGTACCGAAGCAAAGGAAGGAAGAGGGACACCCGTAGAGGTACCAAGGATCTTTTAATCTTCTTTCCTGGTGATGCTTGGGATGGGTGCCAAAGGCAGGGTCCCAGGGGGACGCTGATAAAGGGAGTGGGTGTGATAGGAGGAGACACAAAGCTTACCAATAGCAAGGACCCAGGGAGGAGCGTGGGTTACAGCTAAGCCACTGAGGATCACACAGGGGAGAGGAAAAACCCCGGGGCAAATCATACATCAAATTAAGGAATGACTAACACAGAGAATTCTCGAGATAAGGGGGGTGGTTACCATGACAGGCCGGGGGGGGGGGGGGGCTGGGCAGCTCCAATAGGGAGAAACCATTGTGAAGGAAGTACATAGGGGGGTGAACCAAGGACCGAACCATTATTGAGTTACAAAAGGAATACCGATTCTAAAAACACACAATGCCACACATTAGAGCCCCACACGAGCGGCTTAGCTTCTTTTTCCACTGATGTTCCAAAAATAAAAGCTAATGATTTGCTTTTATTTTTCAAGAAGAAGGCAAAGCTTCTTTCTTTTTTTCTCCCTTTTCTTTTGCTCTCCTTTTCACTAATCAGGGAAATGGGTTCTTGTAGTGTTGTGTTAAGTTGTTCCCCCCTCAGTTATGAGTTGGACTGTTCTGTTTTCCCCTGTATCTGGTACGGTTCAGCCTTGGCTCACTCCACCCTCCTCCTCACTGCCCATCAACACCGCTCCTCCCATCCCTCAATGTATCCTTCCTGGACTCCTCCCTGGTGCCCTGCCTGTCACTCGGCGCCCCCTCCCTTCCCTCTAGAAAGTTCCAGCTGGGGCGTCAGGTGATTGGCTCAGGGGCCAGGTTTCCACCCCCCACATTCCCTTATTGGATGTTCTTCATTGTCACTCCCTCAGAGGCCAAACCCCTCTCCGCTTCCCATTGGTCCAAGGACTGTCTCCACCCTCATTTCTGGTGCCCTTCAAAAGCTGGTGTAAGCCGGGTTTGTGCTTTGTCTCCAGCTCTGGGTTCGTCTTCTGCACTGGGACTTCCCAGTTAATAAAGGCTGCTTCAACCCTCAGCTGGAGTCCCTCTCTTTCCTGGCTGGATTGCTGCCGCGAGTCTCCCGTCCTACGTAGGGAGCTGTCTCCACCACAGAGTGGGGCAGTCGTCCCTAGGCACTCTCTGGGTAACCCAAGCCTGAGGGAGTGCCCCCTACTGCAAGCAGCATGCTTGCCAGGCGGCTGTGAGGGTCGAGCCCTCTTCTGAGATCACTCGCTGCTTCAGTTTGGTGCCCATCATGGGGGCTGGGACTGCTTCTGGACCCTGTGGATGGAACTCATGGAGCCTTTGGATTATACCTTCGGACTGCCACCAGAAGTTCCTCTGGTCGTCAGACTACCTCCTGGTGAGCAGACCCCTTTTTGGTGGGTGGTGCTCCCGGAGGATCGGGGACGGTCGCTCCAGGCACCCGTGGAGTCGTCCCCCTCAGCAGGACCACCAGCTCCAGTTTCCTTTCCACCCCTCGCTGGACCTTTGGTAAGTTGATTTTTACCCTGCCTTTTTAGTCATTTCCATAGCCGACCCTGACTCGGCTTCCCCTATTTTGCCGGTTGGCATTTTGCTGCGCAGCTTCTTTTGTCCTGGCAGGGTTTTGGCGTGGGGTTTCTGCTTTCTTTCCTTTCTGTCCTTTTCTGGGGCGGTGGTGATTTGAGTCACTTTCCATCATTGTTACATTATGGGTGCTTCCTTATCTGCGGCTCAAAAGAGAGTTTATATTCAAGTTGCGGGTATCCTTGTGGGGGGGAATGTTGAATTTAAGAACAAGGATTTAAAAAGGTTAGTGAGGTGGTTGTTTTTCCAGTTCCCTGAAGTCTCTCTGGACCAGGTTTCTGATCCAGAGTTCTGGACTTTACCTACACATAAATTGCAGAGCCTGGTCAAGTCAGGAGAGACTTCCCTCCTTTTAAATACCTATTTGGCTTTCCAAATTAAATTATTTTACACTCTGGAAAAAAATTAAAGAAGCAACCGTCCTCACACAGTTTAGTCCCCAGTTCTACCCGTCCCCCTTGTCCTATCCCTCATCCCTCTCCTGCTTGTCCTAAAGGGGGGATTTTGAGAGGAGCAGCTCGCTCCAGCACGGCGCAGGGTGTCCACCATTCCCCTGGCTACCCTCAAAGTTCTCCTTCCCCCCACCCGAGGAGTCCTGGCCAGACTTTTCGGGGCTCTTTTCCTTCTCCCTCTTCCCTGGTTAGAAAATCCCCAGTTAGAAGACCCTCTGTTAAGTTTTGCCTGCCTCCACAAGATGGCTCCCATGGAGCCCAAGATGGAGGCAAGCACATGGCTTTTCCCGCCTTTTCTGTTTCTTCTCCCCACAATCCTTTTCGCCTGTCAAAAAACCTCTTCATGTCCCTTGACTCCTCCCAACTCCCCTCAGATGTCCCTCCCTCAGTCCCTCCTCTAGCTCCACCCACAGTCCCTCCTACAACTCCACCCTCAGCTCCTCCTTCGACTCCACCCTTAGCTCCTCCCATTCCCCCACCCTTAACTCCTCCCATTCCCCTGCCCTCGGCTCCTCCCATTCCTCCTCCCCCTTCCCAAGCTCCGCCTCCTCAAGCTCCACCCTCTTACCACTCCCAGGTGGTAAGTCAGGCAGAGTCACAGGTCGGGAAAGTCCCCTCCCCTTTTCCCAGCTACTCCTCCTCTCTCAGTTCTGGTTCCCACGCCCCGCCTCCCGGTTCCCACGCTCTGGGTTTTGGGGCGGGGGGGGAGTGGAGGCCCGGGAACCGGAGCCAGTTCCCATCCCCACCGTGGCTCCGGTCACTTACCATCCTGAGAGGGAGGTGGGGGCCCGGGTTCAGTGGGCCCCATTCCCGCACCATTCCATTAAGGAATTGTGCAAGGCTCAAGGATTTGTCCCGGGAGAGTGAGTATTTCCGGGGGATCCTGAGGGCCACTCTTATGGAGTCCACTGTAACCCCTGCAGACCTGCGACGGCTTTTCTCCTGCCTCCTCAACCCCACTGAATTCCTCATGTGGGAGGCGGCATGGAAAAAAGAGGTCGTAGCAATGCTTCCCTTGCTATGGGACAACCCCAGGCTTGCTTTCGATACAGCTGGAGATACAATCTCCACAGAACACTTGTGTGGGATGGGAAATTGGGCTGATGGCTGGTCTCAAGCGCGCTCCATCCCCGCGGAGGTGTTGCAAGAGACTGCTAAAGCAGTGGAGAGAGCGTTCCTCACCCTAAAACCAATGGTGCCCCAATTAACCTATTCTAAGATTTTTCAGCTCCCGGACGAGCCATTTGTGACTTTCGTCGAACACCTCCGAAAGGCTGTTGATTTGCAGGTGCAGAGAGAAGAATCCAGAGTTGAGATCTTAACTGAGGTAGCCTTGGCGAATGCCAATCCAGCATGCCGGGCTGCCATTCTCAGCCTGCCCTTGGAGCCTCCACCCACCTTGCAACACATGCTCGAGGTGTGCGCTCGAAAGGTCACTGTTTCCTCATTGGACACCGACCCAAGGAACCGCCATCAATCCCGGAGAGCTGCCGTCACTGCTGCTGTCAACGCCCTGCCTGCTGCTGAAGCCCTGCCTTTGGAGTCAGCCCTGTCGGCTGACTATCAGCCGTGCCCCTGCACCCCAGGACCAGCCCAAAAGAGAGCTGCCACCACTCCTTGCCATCTCTGCAATAAGTTGGGACACTGGATGCTGGACTGTCCCCTCAGACAACAGTTCCTCTAATTCCGCAAGGCCCAGGAGAGGCAGAGGAATGCCCAGCCAAAAAACTAGGTGGCAAGCGCAGTCCCTCCCTGCGCCAGGATATAAATGAGGCGGGACTTTTAACATCGTGCAGGGAGGATACCGGAGGAGGAGAACCGAGCCTGCCTGTGACCACCACCGGACTTGACAGAACTGTACCGGACTTGACTTGTCTTGATTGCATTCAGCCTAAGCCAATCCTAACCACCTTTTCTAAAACTGTCCCTTTCAGGTTGCAGCTGACCGAGCCCCTCCACCTTCGGGACACCAACTTCCATCTTGTCTCTGTGAGTCCAGAGTGCCCAGGTACTTGGACTGAGGTCGGCTGTAAGTATGTTGTCGTTGGAGACACAAAATTTACACCGTCAGACATTAACATCATCCCAGGTCTGCTGACATCTGACCCAAGCAAATTCACAGTAGCGCTGTACGCTGTCCACTCCCCCGTGTTCCTACCTAGAGGGCAAGTTCTCGCTCAGGCTATAACAGTGCCTGAGCTGACCTGGGATCTAGAGCATCCATATACCACTGACACCAACACCCACACAGTTGCCTGGGCCCAGGTCCTTGGCCGGGAAAAGCCACGTTTGACCTGCTCTCTTTCCCGGGGTAGGGTCTCGAAAACGATGCGGGGCTTGTTGGACACAGGGGCAGATGTGACGATCATTCCCTCTTGGGAATGGCCGTCGCATTGGGAATTGCAAGATGAGTCAGGGCAGATTCGGGGTGTTGGAGGCATTCAATTGGCGCGTCAGTCGAAGAGCGTCGTACAAATTAAGGGGCCGGATGGGCAATTGGCATCATTACGCCCATTCGTTTTAGATTATACAGAACCCCTGTGGGGGAGGGACCTCCTTGCCCAATGGGGAGCCAAAATTGACTTTCCCACGGCTCCTCAGGTTTTTCGGGCAGCAGTCACTGAAGAGCGCCCTATCCACAAACTAAATTGGAAAACAGATAAACCAGTGTGGGTAGTGCAGTGGCCGCTAAGCAAACAAAAATTGAAGGCGCTCAATGAGCTTGTTCAGAAGCAGCTACTTAAGGGCAATCTGGTGGAGACCATGTCAGAGTGCAACTCCCCAGTGTTTGTCATCAAAAAGCCCAAAAAAGATAAGTGACGGCTCTTGCACGACCTCCGCCAAATTAATAACGTAATACAAGATACGGGTTCCCTCCAACCAGGGATGCCGTCCCCCACGATGCTCCCTCAAAATTGGAATCTGGCCGTGGTAGATATAAAGGATTGTTTTTTCAAAATTCCCCTTCACCCTGATGATGCCTCAAGTTTTGCCTTCACGGTTCCCACCATCAACTGTGAAGCCCCAAGGAACCGTTACCATTGGTGTGTTCTTCCCCAAGGGATGAAGAACAGTCCTGTCATCTGCCAATGGTATGTAGCTTCCTTGCTGTCCCCAGTTAGGCAAGCAGCCAAAGACTCAATAATCAATCACTATATGGACGATATTTTGGTTTGTGCTCCAACTGACGATGTACTTATCCATGCGGTTGACCTGACAATCGATGCATTGGTTGCTGCAGGGTTCGAGCTCCAGGAAGACAAAATTCAATGGATGCCACCCTGGAAGTACCTGGGACTGGAGATTAGTAAGCGGACCACTGTTCCGCAAAAATTTGCCATAAAGACTAACATCCAGACCTTAGCGGATGTCCACCAACTGTGTGGATCTTTGAACTGGGTATAGCCTTGGCTAGGCATTCCAACTGATGACCTAGCCCCCCTTTTCAATTTATTGAAAGGGGGAGAGGAGCTTAGTTCTTCTAGGTCCTTTACCCCAGAGACACAGGCTGCATTGGAGAAGGTCCAAAATTTGATTTCCACCAGGCAGGCCCACAAGTGTCAGCCAGACCTGCCCTTTGAGTTCATTATTCTTGGTAAATTGCCACACCTCTATGGGCTGATTTATCAATGGGATGGGACTGCTAAGGGTAAGGACCAAGGCTCGAGAGACTCTCTTTTGATCATAGAGTGGGTCTTCCTCAGCCATCACCGGTCCAAAAGAATGACACTGCCACAAGAACTGGTTGCGGAACTGATCCGCAAAGCAAGATCGCGGATCAGGGAGCTTGCAGGGTGTGACTTTGGCTGCATCCACATTCCAATTCAATTGAGGTCGGGCCAATTTAAATTGGACATCTTTGAGAAACTGCTCGGCGAAAATGAAAGTTTACAATTCGCCTTGGACAGCTACACCGGCCAAATTGCTGTCGATCGGCCGGCCCACAAAATTTTTAATCAGGAAAATCAATTTGCTCTTTCATTAGAAAGTGTTCAGAGTCGTTCTCCTCTTAAGGCCTTGACTGTGTTTACAGACGCATCTGGAGCATCCCATAAGTCAGTTATGACTTGGAAGGATCCTCAAACTCAGCGGTGGGAGGCTGATATCACAGAAGTAGAGGGATCTCCTCAAGTAGCTGAGTTGGATGCAGTCGTCAGAGCCTTTGAGAAGTTCTCTGAACCATTTAGTTTGGTTACTGATTCATCTTATGTAGCTGGTGTAGTGTCCAGAGCAGAAAATGCCATCCTCCAGGAGGTGTCCAATGCTGCCTTGTTCAGGTTGCTCTCAAAACTAGTTACATTAGTCTCCAACCAAGAGCAACCCTTCTTTGTGATGCATGTCAGGTCACACACGGACCTGCCGGGGTTCGTAGCAGAAGGCAACCGGAGAGCCGATGCTCTTGCTGCGCCCGCTCAAATGACCCCACTCCCAGATGTGTTCCAGCAGACTAAGATCAGCCACCAGCTGTTCCACCAGAATGCTCCTGGTCTGGTTCGCCAATTCCAGCTGATCCGCGAACAGGCCAAGGCGATCGTGGCAACATGTCCCCAGTGCCAACAACTCGAAGTACCATCCGCCAGCGCTGGCGTCAACCCCAGAGGTCTCTCTAGCTGTGAGGTGTGGCAGATGGACATGACGCACGTGCCATCATTTGGAAAATTAAGTTACGTCCATGTCTCAGTGGACACTTTCTCCAGTGCAGTTTTTGCTTCTGCCAACACAGTGGAGAAAGCCTCGGACACGAAAAAACATCTCGTGCAGGCTTTCTCTATGCTGGGTATCCCTAAGGTCATTAAAACAGATAATGGCCCAGCGTATAAGTCCAGGGAGTTCCGGGACTTCCTGCAGCAATGGGGAATAGAGCATAAGACTGGCATCCCCTATTCCCCATCAGGCCAAGCCGTGGTGGAGAGGACACACCAGAGCCTGAAGAAGGTACTCGAACGACAGCACACGGCAGTGAAGGTGGAGTACCCCCAAGCCCAACTGTCCAAGGCCTTATTCACCATGAACTTTTTAAACTGTTCATTCAATGATTTGAATCCACCCATTATCAGGCACTTTGGACGTCACGAGCAGCTGCACCTGAAAGACAGGCCTCCGGTCCTTATTAAGGATCCGGAGACCTGGAAGACAGAAGGGCCTTACGACCTTGTGGCCTGGGGTAGGGGATACGCCTGCGTGTCCACTCCCTCAGGCCCAAGGTGGATACCATTGAAGTGGGTCAAGCTCTTCCTACCCAAAAAGGCTGATGCAATCGAAACGGTGGAACAGGTCGAAGAGGCTTGTTGGAGGAGGAAGCGCAAACCCTTTGAGGGTGACTTCAACATCATCAAGTGAGTCAAGCTGAACCCCTTTTGAGTTCAATTTTTTACTTATGTTTGTTTTGTTCTAGTGACCCTGACCTAATGGATCCATCACTTGCTGCATACACCATCCTCCTGGCAGTACTGTGGTCCTGTTTAACACCAGTGGACCCTTGGATCGTTCCCCAACCGAAGGCGAATGTCTGGCGGACCCTCGCACAAGTCCTCGGCCAAAATCACATCTGCCTCAACACCGCATCAGCAGAGGACCCGATGTTGTCTTGCCTTGTGGGGATCCCTCTCCCTTCAAAAGATTTACCTCCCCCATTTAACTTTTCCTTCGCCCCTTTATCCTCCAAACAAGGTGTTGTTGCCCCTGGGTCTAATCCCAGAATCCTTTGGAGAGCCAGAACCAAAGGGCTGGTACCTTTGAGTTCCGAGCCCCCTGAATTCAAGTTGCTCAGCTCCGCCAACGCCTCTCTTTGTTTTCAATTTGACTCCCCTTGGACCCCAGACCCTTCTAGCTGGCAATACCCAGTGGTACCGCAACCTAAAAAGGAGTACATGGCCCGATGATGGTGCAGTACCATCGCCAAAGTCAATGCAGCCGCCACTGCGGGAAATCAGCCTCTATCCTTACCCCGAGGTTTATTTTTAATTTGCGGAGACCGAGCATGGGCAGGCATCCCCTCTCGCCTCATCGGAGGTCCTTGCACCCTTGGCAGGCTGTCGCTGTTTGCCCCCATCTTAACCCAAATTATCAATTGGAAAAGTAAGAATGTCACGGCTGATTTGGCCCGTCCCAAGAGGGACCTTCAAAATCTTGACCCAGACTGTAACTCCGAAATTATTCATTGCTCGGAGCCCAAAGGAGTTACGATCACCCTATTTTTGCCCTGGGTGTCCATCGCTAAATCTCTGGGTGAATTGGCCCACCCAGAGTGTTGGGTGGTGAAACAAGCAAACCTTACCTCAGCTGCCTTATCGGACCTCCTGACAGATGAGGAAATTACAAGGAAGGCGACTCTCCAAAATCGGGCTGCAATCGTCTTCCTCCTCCTTTTGCACAATCATCAGTGCGAAAAGTTTGAGGGCCTCTGCTGCCTCAATTTGTCATCTAGGGCCAAGGACGCGAGAACCACTATCCAGAAAATGCAGAGCATGGTCCAAGAGATAAAGAAAGAGACTTCGGACTGGTTGGGGAACATTTTCTCGAGATGGGGACTCTCCTCCTGGGTCGAGTCAATCCTAAAGACTGTGTTCTATGTCGCTTCAGTTATTATTATTGTTTTAGTTGCTGCTTCAGTTCTGTGGGGTTTGTTAAAGAGACTGCTGAACAAAATTGTGCCCCCGTTGGACATGAACCAAGTAGTGTGCCCTGGAGAAAACTCGTCCAGCAAAGAAGACCGACACTCTTGGTTCGAGGACATTCAAGCAGACTCCGACTCCGAAAACAACGCTCCATCCACCACGCTTTAATTTTTTTTTTAACAAAAAAAGGGGGAGATGTTGTGTTGTGTTAAGTTGTTCCCCCTCAGTTATGAGTTGGACTGTTTTGTTTTCCCCCGTATCTGGTACGGTTCAGCCTTGGCTCACTCTACCCTCCTCCCATCAACACCGCTCCTCCCATCCCTCAATGTATCCTTCCCGGGCTCCTCCCTGGTGCCCTGCCTCTCACTCGGCGCCCCCTCCCTTCCCTCTAGAAAGTTCCAGCTGGGGCGTCGGGTGATTGGCTCAGGGGCCAGGTTTCCGCCCCCCACGTTCCCTTATTGGATGTTCTTCATTGTCACTGCCCCAGAGGCCAAACCCCTCTCCGCTTCCCATTGGTCCAAGGACTGTCTCCACCCTCATTTCTGGTGCCCTTCAAAAGCTGGTGTAAGCCGGGTTTGTGCTTTGTCTCCAGCTCTGGGTTCGTCTTCTGCACTGGGACTTCCCAGTTAATAAAGGCTGCTTCAACCCTCAGCTGGAGTCCCTCTCTTTCCTGGCTGGATTGCTGCCGCAAGTCTCCCATCCTGTGTAGGGAGCTGTCTCCACCACAGAGTGGGGCAGTCGTCCCTAGGCACTCTCTGGGTAACCCAAGCCTGAGGGAGTGCCCCCTACTGCAAGAAGCGTGCTGGGTGCTTGCCGGGCGGCTGTGAGGGTCGAGCCCTCTTCTGAGATCACTCGCTGCTTCAGATTCTCTCAGGAGAACCTGTGTTTAAATGAACTGTGAGCAGCCCTCCACAATGACAGGGATCTCACATACGTCCTTTTAGTTAAAAGGTAAGAAGTATCCCTTGACAAAACACAACGGTGTTGCTGTGTAAGGGGTGGAGAATACCATACCCTATTTATTTACTTATCGTGTTGCCCCATGGTGTATTTTTAATCTGCGGAGACCGAGCATGGGCAGGCATCCCCTCTCGCCTGATCGGAGGCCCTTGGACGTTTGGACAGCTGACGCTGTTTACCCCCAAAAAAACCCAAACTAATAATTGGATTGTGAAGAATGTCACGCTCAATTCGGCCCATCCCAAAAGGGACCTTCAAAATCTCGACCCAGAGTGTGACTCCAAAATTATTCATTGGTCCAAGCCGAAAGGGGTTGCGATTACTGTGTTTTTGCCCTGGGTATCTGCAGCCAAAGCTCTAGCTGAATTGGCCAACCTAGAGTGTTGGGTGGCTAAACAAGCCAACCTTACATCAGGCACTCTATCAGACCTCCAAACAGACGAGGAAATAAAAAGGAAAGCGACGCTCCAAAATCGGGCCGCCCTCGCCTTCCGCCTCCATCTACACAACAATAAATGTGAGGAGTTCGAAGGTCTCTGCTGTCCTAACTTATCATCAAAAGCCAAGGACGCAAGAAGAGCCATCCGGTTTGAATGGGCTAAACAAGGTGCCGGACACAATAAATGAGGATGTTTGTATGAGGAAAGGTGTGAGTCTTTTGTCTCAAGCGTTGGAACTCCACCTGACAAAAAGGCTTTACGTAGAACAAAGAGTTTTACTTGTGTGCAGAGTGGCCAGCAACGGGAGTCGCTCACACCATGCAGCGCAGTACAGCAGTGCAGGAGGGGCTGTGGCGCAGCAATGCCCGATTCATGGCCTCCATGAGCCGCATCCTGGAACAGTATATTCATCTGTTTCAAGATGACATACTGATTTCAATGGCCTCTCTAACATATGATGTGCCAGATGGGCCAAAGCGATGGGAGCGAGTGTCAAGGAAGGACGTTAAAAAATGGAAGAAGAAAACATTCAAGAGCTATAGACTGTGGCATTAGCATTAATCAAGTTATAATAGGAGCCCAGCTCAGTTCCATGAACCAGCCTCTGGGCTGACTGACAGAAGCTCACAGCATATGGGAGCTCTCCTAAGATGCAGGCGTCGTATTGGTTCAGAGTCTGGGGGCACATGGATAGACCAATGACCTGTCTCGACCTGGGAGTTTTGAATGGGCTAAAACAGGTGCTGGACACAATAAACGAGGCCGTTTGTCAGAGCAAACAGGTGTGACTCTTACGTCTAAAGCGTTGGAACTCCACCTGACAACAGATGAAGTCTAAGGAGCCCAGAAATACCAAAGCAACAGAGCAGTGATTTTTTTTTTTTTTCCATTAATCAGATGACTTGCATGTGTTCGAGGAACTGAACATTGGTATCTATCTTTACGTGAATTTCACACATATAGAAAAAAGAGTCTTATTTGTGTGCAGAGTGGGGCAGCTGGAGGCGGGAGTGGCTGGCAGCAGGAGCGGCTCACACCATGCAGTGCAGTGCAGCAGTGCAGGAGGGGCTGTGGCGCTGCAATGCCCGGTACATGGCCTACATGAGCCGCATCCTGGAACAGTATAATCATCCGTTTCAAGATGACATACTGATTTCAATGGCCTCTCTTACATATGATGTGCCAGATGGGCCAAATCGATGGGAGCGAGTGTCAAGGAAGGACATTAAAAAATGGAAGAAGAAAACATTTAAGTGTGATAAACTGTGGCATTAGCATTAATCAAGTTATAATAGCATCCCAGCTCAGTTCCATGAACCAGACTCTGGGCTGGCTGACAGAAGCTCACAGCCAATGGGAGCTTTCCTAGGATGCAGGCGTCGTATTGGTTCAGAGTCTGGGGGCACATGGATAGACCAATGACCTGTCTCAACCTGGGAGTTTTGAATGGGCTAAAAAAGGTGCTGGACACAATAAACGAAGCCGTTTTTCTGAGCAAACACGTGTGAGTCTTATGTCTCAAGCGTTGGAACTCCACCTGACAACAGATGAAGTCAAAGGAACACAGAAATACCAGAGAAACCGAGCAGTGATTTTTTTTTTTCCATTAATCAGATGACTTGCATGTGTTCGAGCAACTGAACATTGGCATCTATCTTTATATGAATTTCACACATATAGAACAAAGAGTCTTATTTTTGTGCAGAGTAGCGCAGTTGGAGGCAGGGTTGTCTGGCAGCAGGAGCGGCTCACACCATGCAGTGCAGTGCAGTAGGGGCTGTGGCGCAGCAATGCCCGCTTCATGGCTTCCATGTGCCGCATCCTGGAGCTGTATAAGCATCCCTTTCAAGATAACAAACTTGTTTCCATGGATACTTGTATTGTACTAAAAAGTTTATCTAGTTCTTGCTTCTGCTCTAGGGGTTTGGTAATTTGCAGTGATCACATGGTTTGTCCCATTCTTCTCACCTGTAAACCCCAGTGGTAATGGTTTGTGCCATGTTTACTCGTCCCCTCGCCCCTTCCTCACTTATATCCCATTGGCTGTGGCCCCCATCCTCCGCCCACCTTCCCCTTCCCCTTAAAATCTCCCAGGAGGAGACCCCAAGCTGCTCTTTTCCCGTGGGACGTTGCTTGGATCCCTAGGTGACTCCTATCAAGGAATAAAATAGGACTTTGGTCCCAAGAAGAGCGCCTCCAGTCTTTTACTTGTGTCCTTGTAAAGGCTGCAAGGGGACAAGGGTCCAGAGCTATCTGAACGCCCCAGAGAGATCAGCCTTTACGTAGAACAAAGAGTTTTACTCGTGTGCAGAGTGGCCAGCGGCGGGAGCGGCTCCGCACTATGCAGTGCAGTGCAGCAGTGCAGGAGGGGCTGCGGCGCAGCAATGCCCGATTCATGGCCTCCATGAGCCGCATCCTGGAGCAGTATAATCATCCGTTTCAAGATGACATACTGATTTCAATGGCCTCTCTTACATATGATGTGCCAGATGGGCCAAAGCGATGGGAGCGAGTGTCAAGGAAAGACATTAAAAAATGGAAGAAGAAAACATTTACGTGTGATAAACTGTGGCATTAGCATTAATCAAGTTATAATAGCAGCCCAGCTAAGCTCCATGAACCAGCCTCTGGGCTGACTGACAGAAGCTCACAGCCAATGGGAGCTCTCCTAGGATGCAGGCGTCGTATTGGTTCAGAGTCTGAGGGCACATGGATAGACCAATGACCTGTCTCGACCTGGGAGTTTTGAATGGGCTAAAAAAGGTGCTGGACACAATAAACGAGGCCGTTTGTCAGAGCAAACATGTGTGAGTCTTATGTCTCCAGCGTTGGAACTCCTCCGGGCAACAGTTGAAGTCTAAGGAACACAGAAATACCAGAGCAACCGAGCAGTGATTTTTTTTTTCCATTAATCAGATGACTTGCATGTGTTCGAGCAACTGAACATTGGTATCTATCTTTATATGAATTTCATACATAGAGAACAAAGAGTCTTATTTGTGTGCAGAGTAGGGCAGCTGGAGGCGGGAGTGGCTGGCAGCAGGAGCGGCTCACACCATGCAGTGCAGTGCAGTAGGGGCTGTGGCGCAGCAATGCCCGCTTCATGGCTTCCATGTGCCGCATCCTGGAGCTGTATAAGCATCCCTTTCAAGATAACAAACTTGTTTCCATGGATATTTGTATTGTACTAAATAGTTTATCTAGGTCTTGTTTCTGCTCTAGGTGTTTGGTAATTTGCAGTGATCACATGGTTTGTCCCATTCTTCTCACCTGTAAGCCCCAGTGGTAATGGTTTGTGCCATGTTTACTCGTCCCCTCGCCCCTTACTCACTAATATCCCATTGGCTGTGGCCCCCATCCTCCGCCCACCTTCCCCTTCCCCTTAAAATCTCCCAGGAGGAGACCCCAAGCTGCTCTTTTCTAGTGGGACGTTGCCTGGATCCCTAGGTGACTCCTTTCAAGGAATAAAATAGGACTTTGGTCCCAAGAAGAGCGCCTCCAGTCTTTTACTTGTGTCCTTGTAAAGGCTGCAAGGGGACAAGGGTCCAGAGCTATCTGAACGCCCCAGAGAGATCAGCCTTTACGTAGAACAAAGAGTTTTACTCGTGTGCAGAGTGCCAGCGGCGGGAGCGGCTCCTCACTATGCAGTGCAGTGCAGCAGTGCAGGAGGGGCTGCGGCGCAGCAATGCCCGATTCATGGCCTCCATGAGCCGCATCCTGGAGCAGTATAATCATCGGTTTCAAGATGACATACTGATTTCAATGGCCTCTCTTACATATGATGTGCCAGATGGGCCAAAGCGATGGGAGCGAGTGTCAAGGAAGGACATTAAAAAATGGAAGAAGAAAACATTTACGTGTGATAAACTGTGGCATTAGCATTAATCAAGTTATAATAGCAGCCCAGCTCAGCTCCATGAACCAGCCTCTGGGCTGACTGACAGAAGCTCACAGCCAATGGGAGCTCTCCTAGGATGCAGGCGTCGTATTGGTTCAGAGTCTGGGGGCACATGGATAGACCAATGACCTGTCTCGACGTGGGAGTTTTGAATGGGCTAAACAAGGTGCTGGACACAATAAACGAGGCCGTTTGTCAGAGCAAACACGTGTGAGTCTTATGTCTCAAGCGTTGGAACTCCACCTGACAACAGATGAAGTCAAAGGAACACAGAAATACCAGAGCAACAGTGCAGTGATTTTTTTTTTTCCTTAATCAGATGACTTGCATGTGTTCGAGCAACTGAACATTGGCATCTATCGTTACCTGAATTTCACACATATAGAGCAAAGAGTCTTATTTGTGTGCAGAGTAGGGCAGCTGGAGCCGGGAGTGGCTGGCAGCAGGAGCGGCTCACACCATGCAGTGCAGTGCAGTAGGGGCTGTGGCGCAGCAATGCCCGCTTCATGGCCTACATGAGCCACATCCTGGAACTGTATAAGCATCCCTTTCAAGATAACAAACTTGTTTCCATGGATATTTGTATTGTACTAAATAGTTTATCTAGGTCTTGTTTCTGCTCTAGGTGTTTGGTAATTTGCAGTGATCACATGGTTTGTCCCATTCTTCTCACCTGTAAGCCCCAGTGGTAATGGTTTGTGCCATGTTTACTCGTCCCCTCGCCCCTTCCTCACTTATATCCCATTGGCTGTGGCCGCCATCCTCCGCCCACCTTCCCCTTCCCCTTAAAATCTCCCAGGAGGAGACCCCAAGCCGCTATTTTCCCGTGGGACGTTTCTTGGAGCCCTAGGTGACTCCTATCAAGGAATAAAATAGGACTTTGGTCCCAAGAAGAGCGCCTCCAGTCTTTTACTTGTGTCCTTATAAAGGCTGCAAGGGGACAAGGGTCCAGAGCTATCTGAACGCCCCAGAGAGATCAGCCTTTACGTAGAACAAAGAGTTTTACTTGTGTGCAGAGTGGCCAGTGGCGGGAGCGGCTCACACCATGCAGTGCAGTGCAGCAGTGCAGGAGGGGCTGCGGCGCAGCAATGCCCGATTCATGGCCTCCATGAGCCGCATCCTGGAGCAGTATAATCATCCGTTTCAAGATGACATACTGATTTCAATGGCCTCTCTTACATATGATGTGCCAGATGGGCCAAAGCGATGGGAGCGAGTGTCAAGGAAGGACATTAAAAAATGGAAGAAGAAAACATTCAAGTGTGATAAACTGTGGCATTAGCATTAATCAAGTTATAATAGCAGCCCAGCTCAGCTCCATGAACCAGCCTCTGGGATGACTGACAGAAGCTCACAGCCAATGGGAGCTCTCCTTGGATGCAGACGTCGTATTGGTTCAGAGTCTGGGGGCACATGGATAGACCAATGACCTGTCTCGACCTGGGAGTTTTGAATGGGCGAAAAAAGGTGCTGGACACAATAAACGAGGCCGTTTGTCAGAGCAAACACGTGTGAGTCTTATGTCTCAAGCGTTGGAACTCCACCTGACAACAGATGAAGTCAAAGGAACCCAGAAATACCAAAGCAACAGAGCAGTGATTTTTTTTTTTTCCTTAATCAGATGACTTGCATGTGTTCGAGCAACTGAACATTGGCATCTATCTTTACCTGAATTTCACACATATAGAACAAAGAGTCTTATTTGTGTGCAGAGTGGGGCAGCTGGAGGCGGGAGTGGCTGGCAGTAGGAGCGGCTCACACCATGCAGTGCAGTGCAGCAGTGCAGGATGGGCTGCGGCGCTGCAATGCCCGCTTCATGGCCTCCATGAGCCGCATCCTGGAGCAGTATAATCATCCCTTTCAAGATGACATACTGATCTCAATGGCCTCTCTTACATATGATGTGCCAGATGGGCCAAAGCGATGGGAGCGAGTGTCAAGGAAGGACATTAAAAAATGGAAGAAGAAAACATTCAAGTGTGATAAACTGTGGCATTAGCATTAATCAAGTTATAATAGCAGCCCAGCTCTGCTCCATGAACCAGCCTCTGGGCTGACTGACAGAAGCTCACAGCCAATGGGAGCTCTCCTAGGATGCAGGCGTCGTATTAGTTCAGTGTCTGGGGGCACATGGATAGACCAATGACCTGTCTCGACCTGGGAGTTTTGAATGGGCTAGACAAGGTGCTGGAAACAATAAACGAGGCCGTTTGTCTGAGCAAACATGTGTGAGTCTTATGTCTCAAGTGTTGGAACTCCACCTGACAACAGATGAAGTCTAAGGAACACAGAAATACCAAAGCAACAGAGCAGTGATTTTTTTTTTTTTTTCCTTAATCAGATGACTTGCATGTGTTCGAGCAACTGAACATTGGCATCTATCTTTACATGAAATTCACACATATAGAACAAAGAGTCTTATTTGTGTGCAGAGTGGGGCAGCTGGAGGCTGGAGTGGCTGGCAGCAGGAGCAGCTCACACCATGCAGTGCAATACAGCAGTACAGGAGGGGCTGTGGCGCTGCATTGCCCACTTTGTATCCTCCTTGAGCCACATCCTGGAACAGTATAATCATCCCTTTCAAGATAACATGTTTGTTTCCATGGATACTTTTATTTTACTAGAAAGTTCATCTAGTTCTTGTTTCTGCTCTGGATGTTTGGTAATTTGCAACACAGTGATCACATGGTTTGTCCCATTCTTCTCACCTGTAAGCCCCAGTGGTAATGGTTTGTGCCATCTTTACTCGTCCCCTCCCCTCTTCCTCCCTTATATCCCAATGGCTGTGGCCGCCATCCTCCACCCACCTTCCCCTTCCCCTTAAAATCTCCCAGGAGGAGACCCCAAGCCGCTCTTTTCCCGTGGGACGTTGCTTGGATCCCTAGGTGACTCCTATCAAGGAATAAAATAGGACTTTGGTCCCAAGAAGAGCGCCTCCAGTCTTTTACTTGTGTCCTTGTAAAGGCTGCAAGGGGACAAGGGTCCAGAGCTATCTGAACGCCCCAGAGAGATCAGCCTTTACGTAGAACAAAGAGTTTTACTCGTGTGCAGAGTGGCCAGCGGCGGGAGCGGCTCCGCACTATGCAGTGCAGTGCAGCAGTGCAGGAGGGGCTGCGGTGCAGCAATGCCCGGTTCATGGCCTCCATGAGCCGCATCCTGGAGCAGTATAATCATCGGTTTCAAGATGACATACTGATCTCAATGGCCTCTCTTACATATGATGTGCCAGATGGGCCAAAGCGATGGGAGCGAGTGTCAAGGAAGGACATTAAAAAATGGAAGAAGAAAACATTTACGTGTGATAAACTGTGGCATTAGCATTATTCAAGTTATAATAGCAGCCCAGCTCAGCTCCATGAACCAGCCTCTGGGCTGACTGACAGAAGCTCACAGCCAATGGGAGCTCTCCTAGGATGCAGGCGTCGTATTTGTTCAGAGTCTGGGGGCACATGGATAGACCAATGACCTGTCTCGACCTGGGAGTTTTGAATGGGCTAAAAAAGGTGCTGGACACAATAAACGAGGCCGTTTGTCAGAGCAAACACGTGTGAGTCTTATGTCTCAAGCGTTGGAACTCCACCTGACAACAGATGAAGTCAAAGGAACACAGAAATACCAGAGCAACAGAGCAGTGATTTTTTTTTTTCCTTAATCAGATGACTTGCATGTGTTCGAGCAACTGAACATTGGCATCTATCTTTACAGGAATTTCACACATATAGAGCAAAGAGTCTTATTTGTGTGCAGAGTAGGGCAGCTGGATGCGGGAGTGGCTGGCAGCAGGAGCGGCTCACAACATGCAGTGCAGTGCAGTAGGGGCTGTGGCGCAGCAATGCCCGCTTCATGGCTTCCATGTGCCGCATCCTGGAGCTGTATAAGCATCCCTTTCAAGATAACAAACTTGTTTCCATGGATATTTGTATTGTACTAAATAGTTTATCTAGGTCTTGTTTCTGCTCTAGGTGTTTGGTAATTTGCAGTGATCACATGGTTTGTCCCATTCTTCTCACCTGTAAGCCCCAGTGGTAATGGTTTCTGCCATGTTTACTCGTCCCCTCGCCCCTTCCTCACTTATATCCCATTGGCTGTGGCCGCCATCCTCCGCCCACCTTCCCCTTCCCCTTAAAATCTCCCAGGAGGAGACCCCAAGCCGCTATTTTCCCGTGGGACGTTTCTTGGATCCCTAGGTGACTCCTATCAAGGAATAAAATAGGACTTTGGTCCCAAGAAGAGCGCCTCCAGTCTTTTACTTGTGTCCTTGTAAAGGCTGCAAGGGGACAAGGGTCCAGAGCTATCTGAACGCCCCAGAGAGATCAGCCTTTACGTAGAACAAAGAGTTTTACTCGTGTGCAGAGTGGCCAGCGGCGGGAGCGGCTCACACCATGCAGTGCAGTGCAGCAGTGCAGGAGGGGCTGCGGTGCAGCAATGCCCGATTCATGGCCTCCATGAGCCGCATCCTGGAGCAGTATAATCATCGGTTTCAAGATGACATACTGATCTCAATGGCCTCTCTTACATATGATGTGCCAGATGGGCCAAAGCGATGGGAGCGAGTGTCAAGGAAGGACATTAAAAAATGGAAGAAGAAAACATTTAAGTGTGATAAATTGTGGCATTAGCATTAATCAAGTTATAATAGCAGCCCAGCTCAGCTCCATGAACCAGCCTCTGGGCTGACTGACAGAAGCTCACAGCCAATGGGAGCTCTCCTAGGATGCAGGCGTCGTATTTGTTCAGAGTCTGGGGGCACATGGATAGACCAATGACCTGTCTCGACCTGGGAGTTTTGAATGGGCTAAAAGAGGTGCTGGACACAATAAACGAGGCCGTTTGTCAGAGCAAACACGTGTGAGTCTTATGTCTCAAGCGTTGGAACTCCACCTGACAACAGATGAAGTCAAAGGAACACAGAAATACCAGAGAAACCGAGCAGTGATTTTTTTTTTCCTTAATCAGATGACTTGCATGTGTTCGAGCAACTGAACATTGGCATCTATCTTTACATGAATTTCACACATATAGAGCAAAGAGTCTTATTTGTGTGCAGAGTAGGGCAGCTGGAGGCGGGAGTGGCTGGCAGCAGGAGCAGCTCACACCATGCAGTGCAGTGCAGTAGGGGCTGTGGCGCAGCAATGCCCGCTTCATGGCCTACATGAGCCACATCCTGGAACAGTATAATAATCCGTTTCAAGATAACATGCTTGTTTCCATGGATACTTGTATTGTACTAAAAAGTTTATCTAGTTCTTGCTTCTGCTCTAGGTGTTTGGTAATTTGCAGTGATCACATGGTTTGTCCCATTCTTCTCATCTGTAAACCCCAGTGGTAAAGGTTTGTGCCATGTTTACTCGTCCCCTCGCCCCTTCCTCACTTATATCCCATTGGCTGTGGCCCCCATCCTCCGCCCACCTTCCCCTTCCCCTCAAAATTTCGCAGGAGGAGACCCCAAGCTGCTCTTTTCCCGTGGGACGTTGCTTGGATCCCTAGGTGACTCCTATCAAGGAATAAAATAGGACTTTGGTCCCAAGAAGAGCGCCTCCAGTCTTTTACTTGTGTCCTTGTAAAGGCTGCAAGGGGACAAGGGTCCAGAGCTATCTGAACGCCCCAGAGAGATCAGCCTTTACGTAGAACAAAGAGTTTTACTCGTGTGCAGAGTGGCCAGCGGCGGGAGCGGCTCCGCACCGTGCAGTGCAGTGCAGCAGTGCAGGAGGGGCTGCGGCGCAGCAATGCCCGATTCATGGCCTCCATGAGCCGCATCCTGGAGCAGTATAATCATCCCTTTCAAGATGACATACTGATCTCAATGGCCTCTCTTACATATGATGTGCCAGATGGGCCAAAGCGATGGGAGCGAGTGTCAAGGAAGGACATTAAAAAATGGAAGAAGAAAACATTTACGTGTGATAAACTGTGGCATTAGCATTATTCAAGTTATAATAGCAGCCCAGCTCAGCTCCATGAACCAGCCTCTGGGCTGACTGACAGAAGCTCACAGCCAATGGGAGCTCTCCTAGGATGCAGGCGTCGTATTTGTTCAGAGTCTGGGGGCACATGGATAGACCAATGACCTGTCTCGACGTGGGAGTTTTGAATGGGCTAAAAAAGGTGCTGGACACAATAAACGAGGCCGTTTGTCAGAGCAAACACGTGTGAGTCTTATGTCTCAAGCGTTGGAACTCCACCTGACAAGAGATGAAGTCAAAGGAACACAGAAATACCAGAGCAACCGAGCAGTGATTTTTTTTTTCCTTACTCAGATGACTTGCATGTGTTCGAGCAACTGAACATTGGCATCTATCTTTACATGAATTTCACACATATAGAGCAAAGAGTCTTATTTGTGTGCAGAGTAGGGCAGCTGGAGGCGGGAGTGGCTGGCAGCAGGAGCAGCTCACACCATGCAGTGCAGTGCAGTAGGGGCTGTGGCGCAGCAATGCCCGCTTCATGGCCTACATGAGCCACATCCTGGAGCAGTATAATAATCCGTTTCAAGATAACATGCTTGTTTCCATGGATACTTGTATTGTACTAAAAAGTTTATCTAGTTCTTGCTTCTGCTCTAGGTGTTTGGTAATTTGCAGTGATCACATGGTTTGTCCCATTCTTCTCATCTGTAAACCCCAGTGGTAAAGGTTTGTGCCATGTTTACTCGTCCCCTCGCCCCTTCCTCACTTATATCCCATTGGCTTTGGGCCCCCATCCTCCGCCCACCTTCCCCTTCCCCTTAAAATCTCGCAGGAGGAGAACCCAAGCCGCTCTTTTCCCATGGGACGTTGCTTGGATCCCTAGGTGTCTCCTATCAAGGAATAAAATAGGACTTTGGTCCCAAGAAGAGCGCCTCCAGTCTTTTACTTGTGTCCTTGTAAAGGCTGCAAGGGGACAAGGGTCCAGAGCT
The DNA here is from genome assembly GCF_027477595.1 of Haemorhous mexicanus. Classification (NCBI taxonomy): domain Eukaryota; kingdom Metazoa; phylum Chordata; class Aves; order Passeriformes; family Fringillidae; genus Haemorhous; species Haemorhous mexicanus. The sequence continues at coordinate 85,246,631 of NC_082381.1, read as the reverse complement.
ATCTGAACGCCCCAGAGAGATCAGCCTTTACGTAGAACAAAGAGTTTTACTCGTGTGCAGAGTGGCCAGCTGCGGGAGCGGCTCCGCACTATGCAGTGCAGTGCAGCAGTGCAGGAGGGGCTGCGGCGCAGCAATGCCCGATTCATGGCCTCCATGAGCTGCATCCTGGAGCAGTATAATCATCCGTTTCAAGATGACATACTGATTTCAAGGGCCTGTCTTACATATGATGTGCCAGATGGGCCAAAGCGATGGGAGCGAGTGTCAAGGAAGGAAATTAAAAAATGGAAGAAGAAAACATTTACGTGTGATAAACTGTGGCATTAGCATTAATCAAGTTATAATAGCAGCCCAGCTCAGCTCCATGAACCAGCCTCTGGGCTGACAGACAGAAGCTCACAGCCAATGGGAGCTCTCCTAGGATGCAGACGTCGTATGGATTCAGTGTCTGGGGGCACATGGATAGACCAATGACCTGTCTCGACCTGGGAGTTTTGAACGGGCTAAACAAGGTGCTGGACACAAAAAACGAGGCCGTTTGTCTGAGCAAACATGTGTGAGTCTTATGTCTCAAGCGTTGGAACTCCACCTGACAACAGATGAAGTCAAAGGAACACAGAAATACCAGAGCAACAGAGCAGTGATTTTTTTTTTTCCTTAATCAGATGACTTGCATGTGTTCGAGCAACTGAACATTGGCATCTATCGTTACCTGAATTTCACACATATAGAGCAAAGAGTCTTATTTGTGTGCAGAGTAGGGCAGCTGGAGGCGGGAGTGGCTGGCAGCAGGAGCGGCTCACACCATGCAGTGCAGTGCAGTAGGGGCTGTGGCGCAGCAATGCCCGCTTCATGGCTTCCATGTGCCGCATCCTGGAGCTGTATAAGCATCCCTTTCAAGATAACAAACTTGTTTCCATGGATATTTGTATTGTACTAAATAGTTTATCTAGGTCTTGTTTCTGCTCTAGGTGTTTGGTAATTTGCAGTGATCACATGGTTTGTCCCATTCTTCTCACCTGTAAGCCCCAGTGGTAATGGTTTGTGCCATGTTTACTCGTCCCCTCGCCCCTTCCTCACTTATATCCCATTGGCTGTGGGCCCCATCCTCCGCCCACCTTCCCCTTCCCCTTAAAATCTCCCAGGAGGAGACCCCAAGCCGCACTTTTCACGTGGGACGATGCTTGGATCCCTAGGTGACTCCTATCAAGGAATAAAATAGGACTTTGGTCCCAAGAAGAGCGCCTCCAGTCTTTTACTTGTGTCCTTGTAAAGGCTGCAAGGGGACAAGGGTCCAGAGCTATCTGAATGCCCCAGAGCGATCAGCTTTTACGTAGAAGAAAGAGTTTTACTTGTGTGCAGAGTGGCCAGCGGTGGGAGCGGCTCCGCAACATACAGTGCAGTGCAGCAGTGCAGGAGGGGCTGCGGCGCAGCAATGCCCGATTCATGGCCTCCATGAACCGCATCCTGGAGCAGTATAATCATCCGTTTCAAGATGACATACTGATTTCAATGGCCTCTCTTACATATGATGTGCCAGATGGGCCAAAGCGATGGGAGTGAGTGTCAAGGAAGGACATTAAAAAATGGAAGAAGAAAACATTCAAGTGTGATAAACTGCGGCATTAGCATTAATCAAGTTATAATAGCAGCCCAGCTCAGTTCCATGAACCAGCCTCTGGGCTGACAGACAGAAGCTCACAGCCAATGGGAGCTCTCCTAGGATGCAGACGTCGTATGGATTCAGTGTCTGGGGGCACATGGATAGACCAATGACCTGTCTCGACCTGGGAGTTTTGAACGGGCTAAAAGAGGTGCTGGACACAATAAACGAGGCCGTTTGTCTGAGCAAACATGTGTGAGTCTTATGTCTCAAGCGTTGGAACTCCACCTGACAACAGATGAAGTCAAAGGAACACAGAAATACCAGAGCAACAGAGCAGTGATATTTTTTTTTTTCCTTAATCAGATGACTTGCATGTGTTCGAGCAACTGAACATTGGCATCTATCTTTACCTGAATTTCACACATATAGAGCAAAGAGTCTTATTTGTGTGCAGAGTAGGGCAGCTGGAGGCGGGAGTGGCTGGCAGCAGGAGCGGCTCACACCATGCAGTGCAGTGCAGTAGGGGCTGTGGCGCAGCAATGCCCGCTTCATGGCTTCCATGTGCCGCATCCTGGAGCTGTATAAGCATCCCTTTCAAGATAACAAACTTGTTTCCATGGATATTTGTATTGTACTAAATAGTTTATCTAGGTCTTGTTTCTGCTCTAGGTGTTTGGTAATTTGCAGTGATCACATGGGTTGTCCCATTCTTCTCACCTGTAAACCCCAGTGGTATTGGTTTGTGCCATGTTTACTCGTCCCCTCGCCCCTTCCTCACTTATATCCCATTGGCTTTGGGCCCCCATCCTCTGCCCACCTTCACCTTCCCCTTAAAATCTCCCAGGAGGAGACCCCAAGCCGCTCTTTTCCCGTGGGACGTTGCTTGGATCCCTAGGTGACTCCTATCAAGGAATAAAATAGGACTTTGGTCCCAAGAAGAGCGCCTCCAGTCTTTTACTTGTGTCCTTGTAAAGGCTGCAAGGGGACAAGGGTCCAGAGCTATCTGAACGCCCCAGAGAGATCAGCCTTTACGTAGAACAAAGAGTTTTACTTGTGTGCAGAGTGGCCAGCTGCGGGAGCGGCTCCGCACCGTGAAGTGCAGTGCAGCAGTGCAGGAGGGGCTGCGGCGCAGCAATGCCCACTTCATGGCTTCCATGTGCCGCATCCTGGAGCTGTATAAGCATCCCTTTCCAGATAACAAACTTGTTTCCATGGATATTTGTATTGTACTAAATAGTTTATCTAGGTCTTGTTTCTGCTCTAGGTGTTTGGTAATTTGCAGTGATCACATGGGTTGTCCCATTCTTCTCACCTCTAAGCCCCAGTGGTAATGGTTTGTGCCATGTTTACTCGTCCCCTCGCCCCTTCCTCAATTATAGCCCATTGGCTGTGGGCCCCATCCTCCGCCCACCTTCCCCTTCCCCTTAAAATCTCCCAGGAGGAGACCCCAAGCCGCTCTTTTCCCGTGGGACGGTGCTTGGATCGCTAGGTGACTCCTATCAAGGAATAAAATAGGACTTTGGTCCCAAGAAGAGCGCCTCCAGTCTTTTACTTGTGTCCTTGTAAAGGCTGCAAGGGGACAAGGGTCCAGAGCTATCTGAACGCCCCAGAGAGATCAGCCTTTACGTAGAACAAAGAGTTTTACTTGTGTGCAGAGTGGCCAGCGGCGGGAGCGGCTCACACCATGCAGTGCAGTGCAGCAGTGCAGGAGGGGCTGCGGCGCAGCAATGCCCGATTCATGGCCTCCATGAGCCGTATCCTGGGGCAGTATAATCATCCGTTTCAAGATGACATACTGATTTCCATGGCCTCTCTTACATATGATGTGCCAGATGGGCCAAAGCGATGGGAGCGAGTGTCAAGGAAGGACATTAAAAAATGGAAGAAGAAAACATTTTCGCGTGATAAACTGTGGCGTTAGCATTAATCAAGTTATAATAGCAGCCCATCTCAGCTCCATGAACCAGCCTCTGGGCTGACTGACAGAAGCTCACAGCCAATGGGAGCTCTCCTAGGATGCAGGCGTCGTATTGGTTCAGAGTCTGGGGGCACATGGATAGACCAATGACCTGTCTCGACCTGGGAGTTTTGAATGGGCTAAAAAAGGTGCTGGACACAATAAACGAGGCCGTTTGTCAGAGCAAACACGTGTGAGTCTTATGTCTCAAGCGTTGGAACTCCACCTGACAACAGATGAAGTCAAAGGAACACAGAAATACCAGAGCAACAGAGCAGTGATTTTTTTTTTTCCTTAATCAGATGACTTGCATGTGTTCGAGCAACTGAACATTGGCATCTATCGTTACCTGAATTTCACACATATAGAGCAAAGAGTCTTATTTGTGTGCAGAGTAGGGCAGCTGGAGGCGGGAGTGGCTGGCAGCAGGAGCGGCTCACACCATGCAGTGCAGTGCAGTAGGGGCTGTGGCGCAGCAATGCCCGCTTCATGGCTTCCATGTGCCGCATCCTGGAGCTGTATAAGCATCCCTTTCAAGATAACATGCTTGTTTCCATGGATATTTGTATTGTACTAAATAGTTTATCTAGGTCTTGTTTCTGCTCTAGGTGTTTGGTAATTTGCAGTGATCACATGGTTTGTCCCATTCTTCTCACCTGTAAGCCCCAGTGGTATTGGTTTGTGCTATGTTTACTCGTCCCCTCGCCCCTTCCTCACTTATATCCCATTGGCTTTGGGCCGCCATCCTCCGCCCACCTTCCCCTTCCCCTTAAAATCTCCCAGGAGGAGACCCCAAGCCGCTCTTTTCCCGTGGGACGATGCTTGGATCCCTAGGTGACTCCTATCAAGGAATAAAATAGGACTTTGGTCCCAAGAAGAGCGCCTCCAGTCTTTTACTTGTGTCCTTGTAAAGGCTGCAAGGGGACAAGGGTCCAGAGCTATCTGAATGCCCCAGAGAGATCTGCCTTTACGTAGAACAAAGAGTTTTACTTGTGTGCAGAGTAGGGCAGCTGGAGGCGAGAGTGGCTGGCAGTAGGAGCGGCTCACACCATGCAGTGCAGTGCAGCAGTGCAGGATGGGCTGCGGCGCTGCAATGCCCGCTTCATGGCCTCCATGAGCCGCATCCTGGAGCAGTATAATCATCCCTTTCAAGATGACATACTGATTTCAATGGCCTCTCTTACATATGATGTGCCAGATGGGCCAAAGCGATGGGAGCGAGTGTCAAGGAAGGACATTAAAAAATGGAAGAAGAAAACATTCAAGTGTGATAAACTGTGGCATTAGCATTAATCAAGTTATAACAGCAGCCCAGCTCAGCTCCATGAACCAGCCTCTGGGCTGACTGACAGAAGCTCACAGCCAATAGGAGCTCTCCTAGGATGCAGACGTCGTGTTGGTTCAGTGTCTGGGGGCACATGGATAGTCCAATGACCTGTCTCGACCTGGGAGTTTTAAATGGGCTAAAAAAGGTGCTGGACACAATATCCTCTGCCCAACTTCCCCTTCCCCTTAAAATCTCCCAGGAGGAGACCCCAAGCCGCTCTTTTCCCGTGGGACGTTGCTTGGATCCCTAGGTGACTCCTATCAAGGAATAAAATAGGACTTTGGTCCCAAGAAGAGCGTCTCCAGTCTTTTACTTGTGTCCTTGTAAAGGCTGCAAGGGGACAAGGGTCCAGAGCTATCTGAACACCCCAGAGAGATCAGCCTTTACGTAGAACAAAGAGTTTTACTCGTGTGCAGAGTGGCCAGCGGCGGGAGCGGCTCACACCATGCAGTGCAGTGCAGCAGTGCAGGAGGGGCTGCGGCGCAGCAATGCCCGATTCATGGCCTCCATGAGCCGCATCCTGGAGCAGTATAATCATCCCTTTCAAGATGACATACTGATTTCAATGGCCTCTCTTACATATGATGTGCCAGATGGACCAAAGCGATGGGAGCGAGTGTCAAGGAAGGACAGTAAAAAATGGAAGAAGAAAATATTCAAGCGCGATAGACTGTGGCATTAGCATTAATCAAGTTATAATAGCAGCTCATCTCAGCTCCATGAACCAGCCTCTGGGCTGACTGACAGAAGCTCACAGCCAATGGGAGCTCTCCTAGGATGCAGGCGTCGTATTGGTTCAGAGTCTGGGGGCACATGGATAGACCAATGACCTGTCTCGACCTGGGAGTTTTGAATGGGCTAAACAAGGTGCTGGACACAATAAATGAGGCCGTTTGTCAGAGCAAAAACGTGTGAGTCTTATGTCTCAAGCGTTGGAACTCCACCTGACAACAGATGAAGTCAAAGGAACCCAGAAATACCAGAGCAACAGAGCAGTGATTTTTTTTTTCCTTAATCAGATGACTTGCATGTGTTCGAGCAACTGAACATTGGCATCTATCTTTACATGAATTTCACACATATAGAACAGAGAGTCTTATTTGTGTGCAGAGTAGGGCAGCTGGAGGTGGGAGTGGCTGGCAGCGGGAGTGGCTGGCAGCAGGAGCGGCTCACACCATGCAGTGCAGTGCAGTAGGGGCTGTGGCGCAGCAATGCCCGCTTCATGGCTTCCATGTGCCGCATCCTGGAGCTGTATAAGCATCCCTTTCAAGATAACAAACTTGTTTCCATGGATATTTGTATTGTACTAAATAGTTTACCTAGGTCTTGTTTCTGCTCTAGGTGTTTGGTAATTTGCAGTGATCACATGGTTTGTCCCATTCTTCTCACCTGTAAGCCCCAGTGGTAATGGTTTGTGCCATGTTTACTCGTCCCCTCGCCCCTTACTCACTTATAGCCCATTGGCTGTGGCCCCCATCCCCCGCCCACCTTCCCCGTCCCCTTAAAATCTCCCAGGAGGAGACCCCAAGCCGCTCTTTTCCCGTGGGACGTTGCTTGGATCCCTAGGTGACCCCTATCAGGGAATAAAATAGGACTTTGGTCCCAAGAAGAGCGCCTCCAGTCTTTTACTTGTGTCCTTGTAAAGGCTGCAAGGGGACAAGGGTCCAGAGCTATCTGAACGCCCCAGAGAGATCAGCCTTTACGTAGAACAAAGAGGTTTACTCGTGTGCAGAGTGGCCAGCGGCGGGAGCAGCTCCGCACCGTGCAGTGCAGTGCAGCAGTGCAGGAGGGGCTGCGGCGCAGCAACGCCCGGTTCATGGCCTCCATGAGCCGCATCCTGGAGCAGTATAATCATCGGTTTCAAGATGACATACTGATTTCAATGGCCTCTCTTACATATGATGTGCCAGATGGGCCAAAGCGATGGGAGCGAGTGTCAAGGAAGGACATTAAAAAATGGAAGAAGAAAACATTTACGTGTGATAAACTGTGGCATTAGCATTAATCAAGTTATAATAGCAGCCCAGCTCAGCTCCATGAACCAGCCTCTGGGCTGACTGACGGAAGCTCACAGCCAATGGGAGCTCTCCTAGGATGCAGACGTATTGGTTCAGAGTCTGGGGGCACATGGATAGACCAATGACCTGTCTTGACCTGGGAGTTTTGAATGGGCTAAAAAAGGTGCTGGACACAATAAACGAGGCCGTTTGTCAGAGCAAACACGTGTGAGTCTTATGTCTCAAGCGTTGAAACTCCACCTGACAACAGATGAAGTCAAAGGAACACAGAAATACCAGAGCAACAGAGCAGTGATTTTTTTTTTTCCTTAATCAGATGACTTGCATGTGTTCGAGCAACTGAACATTGGCATCTATCGTTACCTGAATTTCACACATATAGAGCAAAGAGTCTTATTTGTGTGCAGAGTGGGGCAGCTGGAGGCGGGAGTGGCTGGCAGCAGGAGCGGCTCACACCATGCAGTGCAGTGCAGTAGGGGCTGTGGCGCAGCAATGCCCGCTTCATGGCTTCCATATGCCGCATCCTGGAGCTGTATAAGCATCCCTTTCAAGATAACAAACTTGTTTCCATGGATATTTGTATTGTACTAAATAGTTTATCTAGGTCTTGTTTCTGCTCTAGGTGTTTGGTAATTTGCAGTGATCACATGGGTTGTCCCATTCTTCTCACCTGTAAGCCCCAGTGGTAATGGTTTGTGCCATGTTTACTCGTCCCCTCGCCCCTTCCTCCCTTATATCCCATTGGCTGTGGGCCCCATCCTCCGCCCACCTTCCCCTTCCCCTTAAAATCTCCCAGGAGGAGACCCCAAGCTGCACTTTTCCCGTGGGACGTTGCTTGGATCCCTAGGTGACTCCTATCAAGGAATAAAATAGGACTTTGGTCCCAAGAAGAGCGCCTCCAGTCTTTTACTTGTGTCCTTGTAAAGGCTGCAAGGGGACAAGGGTCCAGAGCTATCTGAACGCCCCAGAGCGATCAGCTTTTACGTAGAACAAAGAGTTTTACTTGTGTGCAGAGTGGCCAGCGGCGGGAGCGGCTCCGCACCGTGCAGTGCAGTGCAGCAGTGCAGGAGGGGCTGCGGCGCAGCAATGCCCGATTCATGGCCTCCATGAGCCGCATCCTGGAGCAGTATAATCATCGGTTTCAAGATGACATACTGATCTCAATGGCCTCTCTTACATATGATGTGCCAGATGGGCCAAAGCGATGGGAGCGAGTGTCAAGGAAGGACATTAAAAAATGGAAGAAGAAAACATTTACGTGTGATAAACTGTGGCATTAGGATTATTCAAGTTATAATAGCAGCCCAGCTCAGCTCCATGAACCAGCCTCTGGGCTGACTGACAGAAGCTCACAGCCAATGGGAGCTCTCCTAGGATGCAGGCGTCGTATTTGTTCAGAGTCTGGGGGCACATGGATAGACCAATGACCTGTCTCGACCTGGGAGTTTTGAATGGGCTAAAAAAGGTGCTGGACACAATAAACGAGGCCGTTTGTCAGAGCAAACACGTGTGAGTCTTATGTCTCAAGCGTTGGAACTCCACCTGACAACAGATGAAGTCAAAGGAACACAGAAATACCAGAGCAACAGAGCAGTGATTTTTTTTTTTTCTTAATCAGATGACTTGCATGTGTTCGAGCAACTGAACATTGGCATCTATCGTTACCTGAATTTCACACATATAGAGCAAAGAGTCTTATTTGTGTGCAGAGTAGGGCAGCTGGAGGCGGGAGTGGCTGGCAGCAGGAGCGGCTCACACCATGCAGTGCAGTGCAGTAGGGGCTGTGGCGCAGCAATGCCCGCTTCATGGCTTCCATGTGCCGCATCCTGGAGCTGTATAAGCATCCCTTTCAAGATAACAAACTTGTTTCCTTGGATATTTGTATTGTACTAAATAGTTTATCTAGGTCTTGTTTCTGCTCTAGGTGTTTGGTAATTTGCAGTGATCACATGGTTTGTCCCATTCTTCTCACCTGTAAGCCCCAGTGGTAATGGTTTGTGCCATGTTTACTCGTCCCCTCGCCCCTTCCTCACTTATATCCCATTGGCTTTGGGCCCCCATCCTCCGCCCACCTTCCCCTTCCCCTCAAAATTTCGCAGGAGGAGACCCCAAGCCGCTCTTTTCCCGTGGGACGATGCTTGGATCCCTAGGTGTCTCCTATCAAGGAATAAAATAGGACTTTGGTCCCAAGAAGAGCACCTCCTGTCTTTTACTTGTGTCCTTGTAAAGGCTGCAAGGGGACAAGGGTCCAGAGCTATCTGAACGCCCCAGAGAGATCAGCCTTTACGTAGAACAAAGAGTTTTACTTGTGTGCAGAGTGGCCAGCGGCGGGAGCAGCTCCGCACCCTGCAGTGCAGTGCAGCAGTGCAGGAGGGGCTGCGGCGCAGCAATGCCCGCTTCATGGCCTCCATGAGCCGCATCCTGGAGCAGTATAATCATCCGTTTCAAGATGACATACTGATTTCAATGGCCTCTCTTACATATGATGTGCCAGATGGGCCAAAGCGATGGGAGCGAGTGTCAAGGAAGGACATTAAAAAATGGAAGAAGAAAACATTTAAGTGTGATAAATTGTGGCATTAGCATTAATCAAGTTATAATAGCAGCCCAGCTCAGCTCCATGAACCAGCCTCTGGGCTGACTGACAGAAGCTCACAGCCAATGGGAGCTCTCCTTGGATGCAGACGTCGTATTGGTTCAGAGTCTGGGGGCACATGGATAGACCAATGACCTGTCTCGACCTGGGAGTTTTGAATGGGCTAAACAAGGTGCTGGACACAATAAACGAGGCCGTTTGTCAGAGCAAACACGTGTGAGTCTTATGTCTCAAGCGTTGGAACTCCACCTGACAACAGATGAAGTCAAAGGAACACAGAAATACCAGAGCAACAGAGCAGTGATTTTTTTTTTTTCCTTAATCAGATGACTTGCATGTGTTCGAGCAACTGAACATTGGCATCTATCTTTACATGAACTTCACACATATAGAACAAAGAGCCTTATTTGTGTGCAGAGTAGGGCAGCTGGAGGCGGGAGTGGCTGGCAGCAGGAGCGGCTCACACCATGCAGTGCAGTGCAGGAGCGGCTGTGGCGCAGCAATGCCCGCTTCATGGCTTCCATGTGCCGCATCCTGGAGCTGTATAAGCATCCCTTTCAAGATAACAAACTTGTTTCCATGGATATTTGTATTGTACTAAATAGTTTATCTAGGTCTTGTTTCTGCTCTAGGTGTTTGGTAATTTGCAGTGATCACATGGTTTGTCCCATTCTTCTCACCTGTAAGCCCCAGTGGTAATGGTTTGTGCCATGTTTACTCGTCCCCTCGCCCCTTCCTCACTTATATCCCATTGGCTTTGGGCCCCCATCCTCCGCCCACCTTCCCCTTCCCCTCAAAATTTCGCAGGAGGAGACCCCAAGCCGCTCTTTTCCCGTGGGACGATGCTTGGATCCCTAGGTGTCTCCTATCAAGGAATAAAATAGGACTTTGGTCCCAAGAAGAGCACCTCCTGTCTTTTACTTGTGTCCTTGTAAAGGCTGCAAGGGGACAAGGGTCCAGAGCTATCTGAACGCCCCAGAGAGATCAGCCTTTACGTAGAACAAAGAGTTTTACTCGTGTGCAGAGTGGCCAGCAGCGGGAGCGGCTCCGCACTATGCAGTGCAGTGCAGCAGTGCAGGAGGGGCTGCGGCGCAGCAATGCCCGATTCATGGCCTCCATGAGCCGCATCCTGGAGCAGTATAATCATCGGTTTCAAGATGACATACTGATCTCAATGGCCTCTCTTACATATGATGTGCCAGATGGGCCAAAGCGATGGGAGCGAGTGTCAAGGAAGGACATTAAAAAATGGAAGAAGAAAACATTCAAGTGTGATAAACTGTGGCATTAGCATTATTCAAGTTATAATAGCAGCCCAGCTCAGCTCCATGAACCAGCCTCTGGGCTGACTGACAGAAGCTCACAGCCAGTGGGAGCTCTCCTAGGATGCAGGCGTCGTATTGGTTCAGAGTCTGGGGGCACATGGATAGACCAATGTCCTGTCTCGACGTGGGAGTTTTGAATGGGCTAAAAAAGGTGCTGGACACAATAAACGAGGCCGTTTGTCAGAGCAAACACGTGTGAGTCTTATGTCTCAAGCGTTGGAACTCCACCTGACAACAGATGAAGTCAAAGGAACACAGAAATACCAGAGCAACAGAGCAGTGATTTTTTTTTTTCCTTAATCAGATGACTTGCATGTGTTCGAGCAACTGAACATTGGCATCTATCGTTACCTGAATTTCACACATATAGAGCAAAGAGTCTTATTTGTGTGCAGAGTGGGGCAGCTGGAGGCGGGAGTGGCTGGCAGCAGGAGCGGCTCACACCATGCAGTGCAGTGCAGTAGGGGCTGTGGCGCAGCAATGCCCGCTTCATGGCTTCCATATGCCGCATCCTGGAGCTGTATAAGCATCCCTTTCAAGATAACAAACTTGTTTCCATGGATATTTGTATTGTACTAAATAGTTTATCTAGGTCTTGTTTCTGCTCTAGGTGTTTGGTAATTTGCAGTGATCACATGGGTTGTCCCATTCTTCTCACCTGTAAGCCCCAGTGGTAATGGTTTGTGCCATGTTTACTCGTCCCCTCGCCCCTTCCTCCCTTATATCCCATTGGCTGTGGGCCCCATCCTCCGCCCACCTTCCCCTTCCCCTTAAAATCTCCCAGGAGGAGACCCCAAGCCGCTCTTTTCACGTGGGACGATGCTTGGATCCCTAGGTGACTCCTATCAAGGAATAAAATAGGACTTTGGTCCCAAGAAGAGCGCCTCCAGTCTTTTACTTGTGTCCTTGTAAAGGCTGCAAGGGGACAAGGGTCCAGAGCTATCTGAACGCCCCAGAGCGATCAGCTTTTACGTTGAACAAAGAGTTTTACTTGTGTGCAGAGTGGCCAGCGGCGGGAGCGGCTCCGCACCGTGCAGTGCAGTGCAGCAGTGCAGGAGGGGCTGCGGCGCAGCAACGCCCGATTCATGGCCTCCATGAGCCGCATCCTGGAGCAGTATAATCATCGGTTTCAAGATGACATACTGATCTCAATGGCCTCTCTTACATATGATGTGCCAGATGGGCCAAAGCGATGGGAGCGAATGTCAAGGAAGGACATTAAAAAATGGAAGAAGAAAACATTTACGTGTGATAAACTGTGGCATTAGCATTATTCAAGTTATAATAGCAGCCCAGCTCAGTTCCATGAACCAGCCTCTGGGCTGACTGACAGAAGCTCACAGCCAATGGGAGCTCTCCTAGGATGCAGGCGTCGTATTTGTTCAGAGTCTGGGGGCACATGGATAGACCAATGACCTGTCTCGACCTGGGAGTTTTGAATGGGCTAAAAAAGGTGCTGGACACAATAAACGAGGCCGTTTGTCAGAGCAAACACGTGTGAGTCTTATGTCTCAAGCGTTGGAACTCCACCTGACAACAGATGAAGTCAAAGGAACACAGAAATACCAGAGCAACAGAGCAGTGATTTTTTTTTTTTCTTAATCAGATGACTTGCATGTGTTCGAGCAACTGAACATTGGCATCTATCGTTACCTGAATTTCACACATATAGAGCAAAGAGTCTTATTTGTGTGCAGAGTAGGGCAGCTGGAGGCGGGAGTGGCTGGCAGCAGGAGCGGCTCACACCATGCAGTGCAGTGCAGTAGGGGCTGTGGCGCAGCAATGCCCGCTTCATGGCTTCCATGTGCCGCATCCTGGAGCTGTATAAGCATCCCTTTCAAGATAACAAACTTGTTTCCATGGATATTTGTATTGTACTAAATAGTTTATCTAGGTCTTGTTTCTGCTCTAGGTGTTTGGTAATTTGCAGTGATCACATGGTTTGTCCCATTCTTCTCACCTGTAAGCCCCAGTGGTAATGGTTTGTGCCATGTTTACTCGTCCCCTCGCCCCTTCCTCACTTATATCCCATTGGCTTTGGGCCCCCATCCTCCGCCCACCTTCCCCTTCCCCTTAAAATCTCGCAGGAGGAGACCCCAAGCCGCTCTTTTCCCGTGGGACGATGCTTGGATCCCTAGGTGTCTCCTATCAAGGAATAAAATAGGACTTTGGTCCCAAGAAGAGCACCTCCTGTCTTTTACTTGTGTCCTTGTAAAGGCTGCAAGGGGACAAGGGTCCAGAGCTATCTGAACGCCCCAGAGAGATCAGCCTTTACGTAGAACAAAGAGTTTTACTCGTGTGCAGAGTGGCCAGCGGCGGGAGCGGCTCCGCACCCTGCAGTGCAGTGCAGCAGTGCAGGAGGGGCTGCGGCGCAGCAATGCCCGATTCATGGCCTCCATGAGCCGCATCCTGGAGCAGTATAATCATCCGTTTCAAGATGACATACTGATTTCAATGGCCTGTCTTACATATGATGTGCCAGATGGGCCAAAGCGATGGGAGCGAGTGTCAAGGAAGGACATTAAAAAATGGAAGAAGAAAACATTTAAGTGTGATAAATTGTGGCATTAGCATTAATCAAGTTATAATAGCAGCCCAGCTCAGCTCCATGAACCAGCCTCTGGGCTGACTGACAGAAGCTCACAGCCAATGGGAGCTCTCCTTGGATGCAGACGTCATATTGGTTCAGAGTCTGGGGGCACATGGATAGACCAATGACCTGTCTCGACCTGGGAGTTTTGAATGGGCTAAACAAGGTGCTGGACACAATAAACGAGGCCGTTTGTCAGAGCAAACACGTGTGAGTCTTATGTCTCAAGCGTTGGAACTCCACCTGACAACAGATGAAGTCAAAGGAACACAGAAATACCAGAGAAACCGAGCAGTGATTTTTTTTTTTCCTTAATCAGATGACTTGAATGTGTTCGAGCAACTGAACATTGGCATCTATCTTTACATGAACTTCACACATATAGAACAAAGAGCCTTATTTGTGTGCAGAGTAGGGCAGCTGGAGGCGGGAGTGGCTGGCAGCAGGAGCGGCTCACACCATGCAGTGCAGTGCAGGAGGGGCTGTGGCGCAGCAATGCCCGCTTCATGGCTTCCATGTGCCGCATCCTGGAGCTGTATAAGCATCCCTTTCAAGATAACAAACTTGTTTCCATGGATATTTGTATTGTACTAAATAGTTTATCTAGGTCTTGTTTCTGCTCTAGGTGTTTGGTAATTTGCAGTGATCACATGGTTTGTCCCATTCTTCTCACCTGTAAGCCCCAGTGGTAATGGTTTGTGCCATGTTTACTCGTCCCCTCGCCCCTTCCTCACTTATATCCCATTGGCTTTGGGCCCCCATCCTCCGCCCACCTTCCCCTTCCCCTCAAAATTTCGCAGGAGGAGACCCCAAGCCGCTCTTTTCCCGTGGGACGTTGCTTGGATCCCTAGGTGACTCCTATCAAGGAATAAAATAGGACTTTGGTCCCAAGAAGAGCGCCTCCAGTCTTTTACTTGTGTCCTTGTAAAGGCTGCAAAGGGACAAGGGTCCAGAGCTATCTGAACGCCCCAGAGAGATCAGCCTTTACGTAGAACAAAGAGTTTTACTCGTGTGCAGAGTGGCCAGCAGCGGGAGCGGCTCCGCACTATGCAGTGCAGTGCAGCAGTGCAGGAGGGGCTGCGGCGCAGCAATGCCCGATTCATGGCCTCCATGAGCCGCATCCTGGAGCAGTATAATCATCGGTTTCAAGATGACATACTGATCTCAATGGCCTCTCTTACATATGATGTGCCAGATGGGCCAAAGCGATGGGAGCGAGTGTCAAGGAAGGACATTAAAAAATGGAAGAAGAAAACATTCAAGTGTGATAAACTGTGGCATTAGCATTATTCAAGTTATAATAGCAGCCCAGCTCAGCTCCATGAACCAGCCTCTGGGCTGACTGACAGAAGCTCACAGCCAATGGGAGCTCTCCTAGGATGCAGGCGTCGTATTGGTTCAGAGTCTGGGGGCACATGGATAGACCAATGACCTGTCTCGACCTGGGAGTTTTGAATGGGCTAAAAAAGGTGCTGGACACAATAAACGAGGCCGTTTGTCAGAGCAAACACGTGTGAGTCTTATGTCTCAAGCGTTGGAACTCCACCTGACAACAGATGAAGTCAAAGGAACACAGAAATACCAGAGCAACAGAGCAGTGATTTTTTTTTTTCCTTAATCAGATGACTTGCATGTGTTCGAGCAACTGAACATTGGCATCTATCGTTACCTGAATTTCACACATATAGAGCAAAGAGTCTTATTTGTGTGCAGAGTGGGGCAGCTGGAGGCGGGAGTGGCTGGCAGCAGGAGCGGCTCACACCATGCAGTGCAGTGCAGTAGGGGCTGTGGCGCAGCAATGCCCGCTTCATGGCTTCCATATGCCGCATCCTGGAGCTGTATAAGCATCCCTTTCAAGATAACATGCTTGTTTCCATGGATATTTGTATTGTACTAAATAGTTTATCTAGGTCTTGTTTCTGCTCTAGGTGTTTGGTAATTTGCAGTGATCACATGGTTTGTCCCATTCTTCTCACCTGTAAGCCCCAGTGGTATTGGTTTGTGCTATGTTTACTCGTCCCCTCGCCCCTTCCTCACTTATATCCCATTGGCTTTGGGCCGCCATCCTCCGCCCACCTTCCCCTTCCCCTTAAAATCTCCCAGGAGGAGACCCCAAGCCGCTCTTTTCCCGTGGGACGTTGCTTGGATCCCTAGGTGACTCCTATCAAGGAATAAAATAGGACTTTGGTCCCAAGAAGAGCGCCTCCAGTCTTTTACTTGTGTCCTTGTAAAGGCTGCAAGGGGACAAGGGTCCAGAGCTATCTGAATGCCCCAGAGAGATCTGCCTTTACGTAGAACAAAGAGTTTTACTTGTGTGCAGAGTAGGGCAGCTGGAGGCGGGAGTGGCTGGCAGTAGGAGCGGCTCACACCATGCAGTGCAGTGCAGCAGTGCAGGATGGGCTGCGGCGCTGCAATGCCCGCTTCATGGCCTCCATGAACCGCATCCTGGAGCAGTATAATCATCCCTTTCAAGATGACATACTGATTTCAATGGCCTCTCTTACATATGATGTGCCAGATGGGCCAAAGCGATGGGAGCGAGTGTCAAGGAAGGACATTAAAAAATGGAAGAAGAAAACATTCAAGTGTGATAAACTGTGGCATTAGCATTAATCAAGTTATAACAGCAGCCCAGCTCAGCTCCATGAACCAGCCTCTGGGCTGACTGACAGAAGCTCACAGCCAATAGGAGCTCTCCTAGGATGCAGACGTCGTGTTGGTTCAGTGTCTGGGGGCACATGGATAGTCCAATGACCTGTCTCGACCTGGGAGTTTTGAATGGGCTAAAAAAGGTGCTGGACACAATATCCTCTGCCCAACTTCCCCTTCCCCTTAAAATCTCCCAGGAGGAGACCCCAAGCCGCTCTTTTCCCGTGGGACGTTGCTTGGATCCCTAGGTGACTCCTATCAAGGAATAAAATAGGACTTTGGTCCCAAGAAGAGCGCCTCCAGTCTTTTACTTGTGTCCTTGTAAAGGCTGCAAGGGGACAAGGGTCCAGAGCTATCTGAACACCCCAGAGAGATCAGCCTTTACGTAGAACAAAGAGTTTTACTCGTGTGCAGAGTGGCCAGCGGCGGGAGCGGCTCACACCATGCAGTGCAGTGCAGCAGTGCAGGAGGGGCTGCGGCGCAGCAATGCCCGATTCATGGCCTCCATGAGCCGCATCCTGGAGCAGTATAATCATCCCTTTCAAGATGACATACTGATTTCAATGGCCTCTCTTACATATGATGTGCCAGATGGACCAAAGCGATGGGAGCGAGTGTCAAGGAAGGACATTAAAAAATGGAAGAAGAAAATATTCAAGCGCGATAGACTGTGGCATTAGCATTAATCAAGTTATAATAGCAGCTCATCTCAGCTCCATGAACCAGCCTCTGGGCTGACTGACAGAAGCTCACAGCCAATGGGAGCTCTCCTAGGATGCAGGCGTCGTATTTGTTCAGAGTCTGGGGGCACATGGATAGACCAATGACCTG
Organism: Haemorhous mexicanus; assembly: GCF_027477595.1. Lineage (NCBI taxonomy): Eukaryota > Metazoa > Chordata > Aves > Passeriformes > Fringillidae > Haemorhous > Haemorhous mexicanus. The sequence continues at coordinate 85,229,732 of NC_082381.1, read as the reverse complement.
TCTCGACCTGGGAGTTTTGAATGGGCTAAACAAGGTGCTGGACACAAAAAACGAGGCCGTTTGTCTGAGCAAACATGTGTGAGTCTTATGTCTCAAGCGTTGGAACTCCACCTGACAACAGATGAAGTCAAAGGAACCCAGAAATACCAGAGCAACAGAGCAGTGATTTTTTTTTTCCTTAATCAGATGACTTGCATGTGTTCGAGCAACTGAACATTGGCATCTATCTTTACATGAATTTCACACATATAGAACAGAGAGTCTTATTTGTGTGCAGAGTAGGGCAGCTGGAGGCGGGAGTGGCTGGCAGCGGGAGTGGCTGGCAGCAGGAGCGGCTCACACCATGCAGTGCAGTGCAGTAGGGGCTGTGGCGCAGCAATGCCCGCTTCATGGCTTCCATGTGCCGCATCCTGGAGCTGTATAAGCATCCCTTTCAAGATAACAAACTTGTTTCCATGGATATTTGTATTGTACTAAATAGTTTATCTAGGTCTTGTTTCTGCTCTAGGTGTTTGGTAATTTGCAGTGATCACATGGGTTGTCCCATTTTTCTCACCTGTAAGCCCCAGTGGTAATGGTTTGTGCCATGTTTACTCGTCCCCTCGCCCCTTACTCACTTATAGCCCATTGGCTGTGGCCCCCATCCCCCGCCCACCTTCCCCGTCCCCTTAAAATCTCCCAGGAGGAAACCCCAAGCCGCTCTTTTCCCGTGGGACGTTGCTTGGATCCCTAGGTGACCCCTATCAGGGAATAAAATAGGACTTTGGTCCCAAGAAGAGCGCCTCCAGTCTTTTACTTGTGTCCTTGTAAAGGCTGCAAGGGGACAAGGGTCCAGAGCTATCTGAACGCCCCAGAGAGATCAGCCTTTACGTAGAACAAAGAGTTTTACTCGTGTGCAGAGTGGCCAGCAGCGGGAGCGGCTCCGCACCGTGCAGTGCAGTGCAGCAGTGCAGGAGGGGCTGCGGCGCAGCAACGCCCGGTTCATGGCCTCCATGAGCCGCATCCTGGAGCAGTATAATCATCCCTTTCAAGATGACATACTGATCTCAATGGCCTCTCTTACATATGATGTGCCAGATGGGCCAAAGCGATGGGAGCGAGTGTCAAGGAAGGACATTAAAAAATGGAAGAAGAAAACATTTACGTGTGATAAACTGTGGCATTAGCATTAATCAAGTTATAATAGCAGCCCAGCTCAGCTCCATGAACCAGCCTCTGGGCTGACTGACGGAAGCTCACAGCCAATGGGAGCTCTCCTAGGATGCAGGCGTCGTATTTGTTCAGAGTCTGGGGGCACATGGATAGACCAATGACCTGTCTCGACCTGGGAGTTTTGAATGGGCTAAAAAAGGTGCTGGACACAAAAAACGAGGCCGTTTGTCAGAGCAAACACGTGTGAGTCTTATGTCTCAAGCGTTGGAACTCCACCTGACAACAGATGAAGTCAAAGGAACACAGAAATACCAGAGCAACAGAGCAGTGATTTTTTTTTTTCCTTAATCAGATGACTTGCATGTGTTCGAGCAACTGAACATTGGCATCTATCGTTACCTGAATTTCACACATATAGAGCAAAGAGTCTTATTTGTGTGCAGAGTGGGGCAGCTGGAGGCGGGAGTGGCTGGCAGCAGGAGCGGCTCACACCATGCAGTGCAGTGCAGTAGGGGCTGTGGCGCAGCAATGCCCGCTTCATGGCTTCCATATGCCGCATCCTGGAGCTGTATAAGCATCCCTTTCAAGATAACAAACTTGTTTCCATGGATATTTGTATTGTACTAAATAGTTTATCTAGGTCTTGTTTCTGCTCTAGGTGTTTGGTAATTTGCAGTGATCACATGGGTTGTCCCATTCTTCTCACCTGTAAGCCCCAGTGGTAATGGTTTGTGCCATGTTTACTCGTCCCCTCGCCCCTTCCTCAATTATAGCCCATTGGCTGTGGGCCCCATCCTCCGCCCACCTTCCCCTTCCCCTTAAAATCTCCCAGGAGGAGACCCCAAGCCGCTCTTTTCCCGTGGGACGATGCTTGGATCCCTAGGTGACTCCTATCAAGGAATAAAATAGGACTTTGGTCCCAAGAAGAGCGCCTCCAGTCTTTTACTTGTGTCCTTGTAAAGGCTGCAAGGGGACAAGGGTCCAGAGCTATCTGAACGCCCCAGAGCGATCAGCTTTTACGTTGAACAAAGAGTTTTACTTGTGTGCAGAGTGGCCAGCAGCGGGAGCGGCTCCGCACCCTGCAGTGCAGTGCAGCAGTGCAGGAGGGGCTGCGGCGCAGCAATGCCCGGTTCATGGCCTCCATGAACCGCATCCTGGAGCAGTATAATCATCCCTTTCAAGATGACATACTGATCTCAATGGCCTCTCTTACATATGATGTGCCAGATGGGCCAAAGCGATGGGAGCGAGTGTCAAGGAAGGACATTAAAAAATGGAAGAAGAAAACATTCAAGTGTGATAAACTGCGGCATTAGCATTAATCAAGTTATAATAGCAGCCCAGCTCAGTTCCATGAACCAGCCTCTGGGCTGACTGACAGAAGCTCACAGCCAATGGGAGCTCTCCTAGGATGCAGACGTCGTATGGATTCAGTGTCTGGTGGCACATGGATAGACCAATGACCTGTCTCGACCTGGGAGTTTTGAACGGGCTAAACAAGGTGCTGGACACAAAAAACGAGGCCGTTTGTCTGAGCAAACATGTGTGAGTCTTATGTCTCAAGCGTTGGAACTCCACCTGACAACAGATGAAGTCAAAGGAACACAGAAATACCAGAGCAACAGAGCAGTGATTTTTTTTTTTTCCTTAATCAGATGACTTGCATGTGTTCGAGCAACTGAACATTGGCATCTATCTTTACCTGAATTTCACACATATAGAGCAAAGAGTCTTATTTGTGTGCAGAGTAGGGCAGCTGGAGGCGGGAGTGGCTGGCAGCAGGAGCGGCTCACACCATGCAGTGCAGTGCAGTAGGGGCTGTGGCGCAGCAATGCCCGCTTCATGGCTTCCATGTGCCGCATCCTGGAGCTGTATAAGCATCCCTTTCAAGATAACAAACTTGTTTCCATGGATATTTGTATTGTACTAAATAGTTTATCTAGGTCTTGTTTCTGCTCTAGGTGTTTGGTAATTTGCAGTGATCACATGGTTTGTCCCATTCTTCTCACCTGTAAACCCCAGTGGTATTGATTTGTGCCATGTTTACTCGTCCCCTCGCCCCTTCCTCACTTATATCCCATTGGCTTTGGGCCCCCATCCTCTGCCCAGCTTCCCCTTCCCCTTAAAATCTCCCAGGAGGAGACCCCAAGCCGCTCTTTTCCCGTGGGACGTTGCTTGGATCCCTAGGTGACTCCTATCAAGGAATAAAATAGGACTTTGGTCCCAAGAAGAGCGCCTCCAGTCTTTTACTTGTGTCCTTGTAAAGGCTGCAAGGGGACAAGGGTCCAGAGCTATCTGAACGCCCCAGAGAGATCAGCCTTTACGTAGAACAAAGAGTTTTACTTGTGTGCAGAGTAGGGCAGCTGGAGGCGGGAGTGGCTGGCAGTAGGAGCGGCTCACACCATGCAGTGCAGTGCAGCAGTGCAGGAGGGGCTGCGGCGCTGCAATGCCCGCTTCATGGCCTCCATGAGCCGCATCCTGGAGCAGTATAATCATCCCTTTCAAGATGACATACTGATTTCAATGGCCTCTCTTACATATGATGTGCCAGATGGGCCAAAGCGATGGGAGCGAGTGTCAAGGAAGGACATTAAAAAATGGAAGAAGAAAACATTTACGTGTGATAAACTGTGGCATTAGCATTAATCAAGTTATAACAGCAGCCCAGCTCAGCTCCATGAACCAGCCTCTGGGCTGACTGACAGAAGCTCACAGCCAATAGGAGCTCTCCTCGGATGCAGACGTCGTGTTGGTTCAGTGTCTGGGGGCACATGGATAGTCCAATGACCTGTCTCGACCTGGGAGTTTTGAATGGGCTAAAAAAGGTGCTGGACACAATATCCTCTGCCCACCTTCTCCTTCCCCTTAAAATCTCCCAGGAGGAGACCCCAAGCCGCTCTTTTCCCGTGGGATGTTGCTTGGATCCCTAGGTGACTCCTATCAAGGAATAAAATAGGACTTTGGTCCCAAGAAGAGCGCCTCCAGTCTTTTACTTGTGTCCTTGTAAAGGCTGCAAGGGGACAAGGGTCCAGAGCTATCTGAACGCCCCAGAGAGATCAGCCTTTACGTAGAACAAAGAGTTTTACTTGTGTGCAGAGTAGGGCAGCTGGAGGCGGGAGTGGCTGGTAGTAGGAGCGGCTCACACCATGCAGTGCAGTGCAGCAGTGCAGGAGGGGCTGCGGCGCTGCAATGCCCGCTTCATGGCCTCCATGAGCTGCATCTTGGAGCAGTATAATCATCTGTTTCAAGATGACATACTGATCTCAATGGCCTCTCTTACATATGATGCGCCAGACAGCCCAAAGCAATGACTTGCCTGTGTTTGAGCAATTGAACATTGGTAAACATCTGAACGTGAAATTCACACATTGTCATAGGTTGACAAGGGAGTGAGTTTTCTCAAGTAGCTAGAGCCAAACCAATCAGTGGTCAGATTTGAATATTGATACCTGGTGTAACCACTGAAGACATGGATGTGCCACTGAAAACACAGGGGGTTAAAAACCAGAGAATTCCCAGAGGACTTTCACTCTGGTCAGTGAAGAGTTCTGACCTCCCCTGCCCAGCCACAGGCCAGGAGGAGCAGGGGAAGACACGTGGCCTGGGCTGAGGTAGGCCAGGAGCCCCAGACAGAGTAGGGGATGAAGGGAATGGAACTGGGGCTGCCCCTGCAGGATGGAGGTGTGGAGAAACACTGGGATGTCCTGGGCAGCTCCCACCCAGAGAGAGAGAGTGCCTGTGGCACCTTCAAATTTGATATGTCCTGGCAGCATGCAGGTAGAGGAGAAAGTGAAGGTGGGGGAATGTGCCCAGCCATGGGAGTCCTGGGCAGGCTGCTGTGAGATTTCAGCCGTCCTGAGGGCAGCAGAGCCTGAGATTTTAACCTTTTCTTAGACAAAGAAAACTTCGCAAAACACTAATTCTTCTTGATCTGAAAGAGAAGTGAGACAACCTGGGAGCTGAGATGTCAGAAGAAAGAATGGGAAAGAATCCTAGGTGGGAAAAGATGATGGAGTGGCCTTTGTCTGGACTTTTTCTTGTATAGCCATAGACTGAGCCAATTTTCCTGTAACACAGAGACTGCATTTAGGGGGATGCAGTGGTTTGAGCCAAGAGAGTGACCTGCTGCAGTGATTCCCCATGTAGGAGTGAGAGCGACCTGCTGCAGTGACACCATGTGCAGGAGTGAAGTGAACAAAGAAAGATGAGGAGGGTGTGGTGGTGCCCTCTGTCTTCAGGGAAGAAGATCTCTATTCTCAAGAGACTGGCCTCAGGGGAAGTGAAAATGGGAGGGGAACTGTTTGCCCCAAAATGAGAAACTGTTGTTTCTTGGTACTTGGCAAAGTAGGAACCCCATAAGCAGTTTTGGTCCATGGACAGTGGTGAGAGCACTGTACATGGAAGGAGGAGGTCACAATGGCAGATTTTCTCCGTGCCATGTGTGACATGGAAACATAAGAGGTTTCAACTGTGTTTCCTGCGGAAGAATACGGTACAAGAGAGACTCCTCTGTCCCTTGATGAACTAAGAATTGATTATCTGAGATGGTGGTAACTTGACTGAGAATCCAAAGTCTTGTCTCACTGTGCTTTGGTGGAAATTGGCTGGGGGGAGGAGGAATGTTTGGGACTGTTTTAATTCTGAATTTTGCGTGTTCCTTATATTATAGCATAGGTTAACAAACTTTTCTTTTTATTTCTAAGCATTAGCCAGCTCTGTTCTGTTTCTGGACACATCTCAGAGCAACCCCTTGAGGAAAATTTTTTTTCATGGGTGCACTGGCACTGCACCAGCATTAACCCATGACAAAGAAATTCACACATACAGACTTGAAGACTAATTTGTGTGCACAGAGAGATGCAGCCAGGGGAGGGAGTGGCCGGTGGCAGGAGCAGCTCAGTGCCATGCAGTGCAAGGCAGCAGTGCAGGAGGGGCTGCAGCACAGCAATGCCCGCTTTGTGGCCTCCATGAGCTGCATCCTGGAAGAGTATAATCATCCCTTTCAGGATGACATACTTGTTTCCATAGATACTCTCACTTAGGATACACCAGATGGACCAAAGCAATGGGAATGAGTGTCAAAGAAGGATGTTAAAAAATGGAAGAAGAAAATATGAAGGCATAATGGACTGTGGCATTAGCATTGATCAAGTTGTAAGAAGCAGCCCAGCTCAGCTCCATGAACCAGCCTCTGGTTCCAGAACTCCAGAGGAACTTTCCTCCAGGGAAATAAAACCACAGCCTAGCAAACACACAGAGGAGAAGAGAACCACTCCCAGACCCAAATATCCATCATATGACAGAATTGCTACAGCCCTGGTGTGTCTCACAGTCTCTGTGCACATTTGTCAAAGAGATTCCCTTTTATCTCTACCAGGAGATAAAAAGGCAGCAAACTTTGCTAAAGGGGCAGGACAAGCTTAGTTTAATTCCAAAGGTAACAAGCACTTTGGATGGCAACCACACAGCTGTGACCAGGCAATTCCAACCCACAGTTCCTGAACTCTGCATGGCTTCATCAGGCGCCAGGAGGGAGATAACAGCTTATGAAGTTACTAAACAAACATCAAAACATATCTGAATGCAAAAAGGCTTTGTACTATTATATTAAATGAAATCCATGATAGATAGCTAAGTCACAGGAGGCCAGTTGCAAGCCTTTGCTGCTGTCAAGTGATTAATTTCAGTAAGAACATTGAAAAGAGGGAACAAGGAAAATGGATGAGATGCTTACTCCTGTGGCAGAGAAAGCAGTGGGGGATTTTGCCCACATTAGAACTGTAGCCCTGTGCTCAGAGCTGCCATAATAAGACATTGTAATTGCCATTGTATTGGCTCCACATAATCTTGACAAATAGTAAAACTCACTTTTCTCTGAAACAGCAGTTAATAGCAGGAGGCAAAGACATTTAAGAGAGGCTGGGTAACAGTACTGGTCTGCCGTTTCCCACCCTAAAAATGGTGAGATCAAGTCTAATAATCTAACATTTAAAAAAGAAAATCCATGTGTTGCAATTTGGAGCCTCTAGTTTCCTCTCAGGTGAAAACTGTGAATTCCTAGCACTTGAGAGAGAGCAGTTTTAATCTTTAGAAAAATAAACCAGAGCTCACTACATGACTTAGCTAAATGCCCATGGTAAGGATTTATATACAAAGGGTATTGGAGCTCATAACACTTTTCTCACTGCTCCAGTGTCATTGATATTCATAGGAAAATGGCAGAAAGAGAGGAAGAGGAATGCAGTCCTTGGGTTAGTATTTTCACAGACCAGTGAAACCTTGGAGCAACAGGAAAAGACCATATTGAACTTGGACTTCATGTGGAACTTCAGGAAGATCACAGGCTTCACTGATGACTGAAGATTGAGGGAACAATAATTTTGATATGGAGATCGTGGGTGTGTGGGCTTTGTGGATTTGTGGATTTTTTGGTGCTTTTTTTTTCTTTTTTTCTTTTTTTTTTTTTTTTTTTTTTTTTTTGGTTTGGTTGATTGGTTAGCTTTGTGGCAGAGGATGTTGTGGCATTTTTTATCTTTCTTTCATCTCGGGTATTTTTGGGAGAGGGAGGAAGCAGGAGGTATAGCAGTGCCAGCCAGGCAAGGAGGGGATTGTCCTGTTCTGCTCTGTACTGGAGCATTGTCACCTCAAGTCCTGGGGGCAGTTCTGGGTGTTACAACACGAGAAGAATATTACACCACTAGACAGTGCAAAGAAGGGACACGAGGGTGGTGAAGGCCCGCGAAGGGAAGCCATGTGAGGAGTGGCTGAGGACTCTGGGTCTGTTCAGCTGGAGAAGTTTGAGGGGGTGCTTCAGTGCAGCTACAACTTTCTGTGAGGGAAGGGGGGGCAGGCACTGATCTCTGCTCTGCGGGGACAGGGAAAGGACCCCAGGGAACGATCCCCGTTATGTCAGGGGAGGTTTAAGTTGGGTATCAGGAAAAGGTTCTTAATCAACTTAGCGGGCAGAGCGTGTGTGCTGCAAACCACGGCGCGTCTGCCCGGCTGCCGCGGCGGGCTGAGCGATTCCTGAACAGCGGCAGGCAGCGTGTCCCCTTCCATCGGCAGGGAACAGGCTGCGTGTCCCTTCCATCGGCGGGGAACAGGCTGCGTGTCCCCTCCATGGGCAGGGAACAGGCTGCGTGTCCCCTTCCATCGGCGGGGAACAGGCTGCGTGTCCCTTCCACGGGCAGGGAACAGGCTGCCTGTCCTTTCCATCGCCGGGGAACAGCCTGCGTGTCCCTTCCATGGGCGGGGTACAGGCTGCCGCGGCCACGGGCGAGCCCTGGAGCAGCTGTAGTTCCCTGGTCGGGGACCGACTGCAGCCGGCGGCGACAGGCTGGTCGCTACGGCAGGCTGCGAGCTCGGCTGCGTGGCTGGCTGCAGTGGCCGGCTGCAGTGGCCGGTTGCAGTGAATGGCTGCATGGCTGGCTGCAGCGTCTGGCTGCCGTGAATGGCTGCGGGACTGGCTGCAGTGAATGATTGCAGTGGCTGGCTGCAGCGCCGCCCGCCCCGTCGGGTACACAGCGGAGCGATCGTGGCGATGACGAGACGGTTTTCGGGAATGATGAAGCAGGGAAGCAGGACCGGGGGGTGGCAAGAGGGCTGAAAGAAGGGCCAAGCGGATGCTGTAGGTCAGTCTCTGCTCCCTGCCAAACACAGACAAAATGATCCGCGTTGTGGCGCACTCAGCTGGTTTTATGTGCTAAGGCTCCTCCCACAGCCCCGCCTCGCGGGCATTTTTGGCGGGCATTTTTGGCGGGCATTTTTGGCGGGCATCCGGGCATTTTGCTCCGGCAGCAAATGGCGGGCTCACTCCCAGTCCGACCATGGAGGCTTTGTCTGCTCTGAGTGACTGCCAGGAGAACTCTTCCTGGGGACAGGGCTGCAAGCACATGTACAGCCCCTCTAGGAAAATAACATATGCTGAGGCATAAGTGAAAGTCAGATTGGTCCTTCTCACACTGGAGCAGGCTCCCCAGGGAATGGTCACAGCACCACACCTGATGGGCTTCAAAACAATGTGCTCAGGTGTGGAATGATTCTGTGGTGGAATCCTTAGGCTGCCCTGTGCAGGGCCAGGATTTGGATGGTCCTTGTGGGTCTCTTCTAACTCAGGATGTTGAGTGATTCTTTGATACCTAGTGCTCTGCATAAACTCCACCAGCAAAGCCAGGTGGTGTTTGAACTCCCCATTCCTTTGTGGCATAACACAGAGTATAAGGTAGGAGAGCAGAAACTCACTTTGTGAAGTTGAAAAAAACCCAAAAAACTAATTCCAGAGTTAGACTTTCCACGGACATACATAGGAGGTGAGATGTGTCTACTTTCAGACACATCTCACCTCCTATGAGCTCTCTGCTGCACTTCGTCAGTCATTGGATTCTCTCAGATGTGCATCCAGGCTGCCTGATACTGAGGGTCCAAAACTCATGTGGATGATGGGGCACAAAATTCTAAGCATGAAAGAGCCTCTGTCCAATTGCAACTTCCTTCTCAGAAACAGGATTTAAACTTTGAATATTGTAACACAAATTCTAGGGCTTGAGCAACTTGGGAGTGCCTAGATGACGCTGCAGTCTGACAGTGTTTGTATTGAGACGTATGTTTTCAAAGGCCAGAGAGCTTTTGAGAGATTAATACAGCTGCAGCCAATTTCACATACAGAGGTCTGGGACTTCCTTTCACATATTCTGTAAAACACAGAGCAAATGGGAACCTGAAACACCTACCAGCAGAGATTCATAGATCTCAAAGGAGGATTGATCATAGCCTTCTGCAAGCATGACCTTCTGTTTAACACAGGCCATAGGATTTCACCTACTGTGGTGGAGGGAATTATTCTTTCTTTCTCCCTAACTGAACACTATCAAGCCCAATAACTTGCTGGTGGCTGAACTATAGCTTATCATTAAGCAAGACATCCAGTCTTGGTGTAAATGTTCCATTGTGAATTTACCACCTTCTCTGCCAAGCTTACAAAGTACTTACACACCTTGACTGAATTCATTCTTTTTCATTTGAATTTATTTGACCTAACCTTCCTGCTACCCAATTTTATTATGCTTTAGTGCACTAGACTGAATACTCCTTAATATAATTTCCCTGGTTAAGACTGTTAAACAAACTATCACATTCCAGACACCAGGGACCAAAATGGGCACTTTCAGTGTAAAAATCTGCTGTACCAACAGACCGAGGTAGTTCAAAGGTTTTGCTCCATGGCAGGATAAATTGAACTGGGACAGCCACAGAGAAATACCCTGTCCCACTTGTACCACCCCTGGTGTTCCTGAGCTCGCTGAGTAAATCAGCTCAGTGAGTTCAGCCGTAAGAAATCCAGTACTATAAAAGTGATGGATCAGGATTTTGTTGGCTTGCTGCCTGAGCTCTGTAGGCACAAGCCTTACCCACACTGGGACAGGGAAAGACAGTTCTGATAGACTGAGTTAGGCTGTGAGGAATTCGCAGTTTTGGGGAACCGTGGTAGATTTGCACCATCTGTGCAGAATGGTCACAAAGCACACAGTAAGGTTAAAGCTGATCTCAGGATCTGAGAATGCAGACTTGAACTTAAACATATGGCTTCCAGCAAAGCAAATCAAACTAAACCAACCCAAACCTCCTTGCTTCAACCAGAGATTCCTGAATTAATCTACAGTGTTGGTCAGGGCCTTCAGCACCATGTGTGGACTTCTGGTAACAAAAGAACATAGGAGGAGTGACAATTTATAAATAGAGTTTGAACACCAAGATGGATGATCAATCCCAGAATGCATCTCTCAGACACTATATCCTGAATAAACACCAAAAAAGAGCTGCTGTGTCTGAAGTGAACAAATGCAAGACAGATTAATGAACTGACCTGAATAAAGGCAATCCATTTTTCATATTCTTTTAAAATATTATCTTTTCCCTCTTTCTAAATAAGTGACTGGAATGTTAAATCAGTTAAGTACATCAATTTGATAAAAACTATGCAAATCTTTAAATATATAAAGGCACCATCTATAACATTGACAGTTCAGATAAAGGGTTTAGTTTTAGTGGAAAATAAAAGTTCCCAGTATGGAATGGAAATGCAAACATTTGTTTTATTTATTTTTTTAAAGTACTTTGTATTTTGTACTCTGACAGTTACAAATTGCATGGGTAATTTATTGAAGTTTTCTCTCGCCACAAACACAGTCCTCCCTTCATGAAAAGGCTTGCTAATATCATGGGAGGCTGGATAGAAATGCAGAACTTGAGGGACAGTGGGAAGGAAGATAATAAACACAGAGAAATGACACAGATTAAAGTAAAACAAATAGCAGGCAGTGGTTCAAATTACAAAATGCTGGGGGTATTGAAAATAAATTTGTCATATGAGCCAGGAAAATGCCTGCACTACACAGCATTCCTCTGCTTCCTTCCTAACTTGGGAGTCACTATCCACCTTTTTTTCCCTTTGAAGGGGAACTGGCTGTTACTGATCTGCTGAGCTCAAACCCTTGCCTATCAAGGAAGAAAAGAGCACAGCAAAAAAGGATGGAGGTAAAGACACTTCTTCAGTTTCCTTCTCTAAAGAAAACTTCCCCTTCCCTTTCCCCTTCCTTTTCCCCCCTTCCCTTTCACTTTCCCCTCCCATCTCCTGTACCAGCACAACAGAGTCCACAGTGATGTTGAACAAGGCAAAAACATAAAAATGATGCAGTAAATAAGGTTTTGGTGTTTATTTTAACCCAAATAATTTCACAGACCTGGTTTAAACTGCAGCTGTATCAACAGGGCTGAAGGGATGGCAGGGAACTTCGTGTGCTGCAGAAAAAAAAAAAATGTAGGATCTACATGTAACTACTCCCAGGGGAACCATTCAGATTAAATAGTTTGCTGTGCCCATTCTGCCTGGGGAGAGCAAATTCTAGGGCAGATTCAGCTCAATGAGATTGCATGGCAGTTAGGACCTTGCTAGTGCCAAAGTGTTGTGTGGTGGGGTTTTATTTCCCTGAGTTAATGTACTTAAATGGTCCTTTAAAACTAGAGTCTCTAACCTAATTTTGACTTTGCAGAATCTGAATGAGGAAAAGAAGAAATTATACAGGTGATGTGGAAATCTGAAGAGTCACTTAAAGACCCACGACAAGGTGTTATAAAAATTACAGTGAATTAGATAAATGCTCAATTTATTACTTGGAAGCACTTTTGTGCCTCCTCAAACAACAAAGTAGAAGGCAGGCTAGAAATCCTACCCTCTGAAGTCCACTCCTGTATAAAACAGCACAAAAATCACTTTTACAGGGTCTTGAGTAAACTAAAAATATGGAGCCCAGAGCACTTCACATGTCTGCAATCAAGCCAGCACCAAAGGTGCCTATGATGAATGAGAAGCTGAATGTATTTCTTGATATTTAGGAGTTAGAAATCATGTAAGAGGTCCATTTTCAAAAGACAGTGCCATCATATCCTCTACAGAACTTTTTTTTTTTTTCCAATAAATCACTGTTTCTTGAGAACCTCCTCTCCCTGCCTTTTTGGGTATATTTTGTTTTGAACTTTCTTCTTTAAAGAACATAAAGAGCCATACAAAACCCAGTGCACTGAGGTCTGAAGCACTTCATTAGCTTTTTCTAGGGCATTACTGAATTGTTATTACTAAGAAACACAGAATCATTAAGGCTGGAAAGACCTCTAAGACCATCAAATCCAACCATTAACCCACCACTGGCAGGTTCACTGTGAAAACACCTCCCCAGGTGCCACATCTCAACAATTTTTGAACATTTCCCAAGACAGTGATTCTACCACTGCCCCAGGGCAGCCTGTTCCAGTGCCTGACCCCACCTTTTTGGAGATTTTTTCCCCTAATATACAATATAAACCTTTCCTGTTTCAGCTTCACTTTTTAGGGCCGACTCTCTGCTTCTGAGACAAGACTACGATTCAACACATGTTTTCATCAGTCTGCCAGAAGGCTGAACATCAGAAAGATGGCTTGATAAACTATCAGTCTTTATCTCCTACAGTTTTGAAAGTCAGTAATGCAGACAGATGGTGGCAAAACAATCCAAATTTCATGGGAAACTCAGAACTGACACTGTTTTCGCATCATTGTTAAGTTTCATCAGAAAACAGAAGCAGTAAAACAGCTTAATATGCACCGAGCATTTGCTCAGTATAAAAACACCTCAAAGATTATTAGCTGGTAACTCCACAGACCAAAAAAAGTCTCCAGGCAGATGTTGCAACATTCTACAGCAACAGGAGCCTGATCCAGCAAAGCTTTGGGTGGCTAAGTGGATTTGATTAGAAAAGAGATACTTTCCCTGGGAGGGTAGTAGCTCATTTTAAGCTGGCATTGGAGGTGGGAAGGGCCCAGCCCTTGTTGTGCCCAGGTCTCCACATCCTCCTGGATGAAGGACAGGTCTGTTCTGCTGCAGCAGCTCAGAGCAGCCTTCAGACTGCCTCTAAAATGCAGGAACTATTAAAAGGCCTAAAACTTAGCATGAAAAAATGCTTTAGACATCTGCCTCTATTGGAAAGATAGGACCCGTATCCTGTCTGCTCAAGGAAGGTTTCAGCTCAGTGCTGGGTCAGTGATTGGACTTGATGATTTTAGAGGTGTTTTCCAACTTCAATGATTCAGCAGTGGGGATTGTGGAGTGCACACATCCCTGGAGCTCCCCAGTCTGTTCCTCCCCTCCCAGACTGCATGCTGGGCTCTCATGGAAGGAAGCAAAATGCTGCAGCTGAGCACCTGCTGAAGCAGCACCATCATCATCATCATCAGCAGCAGCAGCAGCAGGAGCATCAGGGATCCTGGGCAAGGAGCAGCCCTCCCTATACATCATCAGGGGGTTCCCATCAAATCCTATTGAGTGCCATCAAAGCCCTGCGCTGAGCCACACGCTGTGCATTTATTTTCAGCACTACCCCCACTCCTTGCTGTACCAAACTCCTTGATTTAATTATTCTTTTGTCTTTCCCCCTCCCAGGCCTGCTGCCTCCCCTGTCAAAGCCTCGTCTTGCCTTGGGTCCCTGGTGCAGTTTGTTCCCGAAGCACACCTGGGTCCCGCGTGCTGGGCTGGCGATTCCTGCGGCGCTCCCAGATCCCGCTCAGCCGTCTCAATTAGCTCCTACTGCACACTTGGGTGTAGCACTAATGTGGCATCTGTGCAGCTCAGGGAATGTCTGCTCCATTATGGAGCTTTTCCATCCCTTCCAGGAGAGGAAGATTACTCTGCCCTTAACTGTATCACTGCCTTAGCTGGAGGGATCATCCTCTGCCTCCTTGCCTTGCCTACAGCCACTCAAGCTTCTCTGCAGATGTTGAAACTTGGGAAAAATGGTTTCTCTGCAAGGGAGGTGAAATCACAGACCATCAAGGCTGTAGAAAGAGTAATTTATTGGAAAAGTTGAAGCCTGAATCACAGAGCTGCACAAGGCTGTTATAACTGCTGTGCCTTGATTGAACTTTGTGTAATCCCAGCCAAGTGCTGCTCTTTGCCCTGTTTGAGCTGTCTGTAAAGCTGAGGAGCTCTTCAGGCTGCAGAGCAGGACTGTAAAACCTTCATCAGGCTCAGACTGCTCAAGCTGCTTGCACTAAAATGTGGACAAGGATTATCTTGCTGGGGATAGGTCCAGACTTTATCATGGATATTTTCCATTTGTACCCATGAAAGTGCTGCCCAAATTTGCCCCCGGTCTTCAACAGGAGACTGAAGGACAATGGGAAGGTCATACTCAGGAGACAGAAGTGCCAACAATTTGGATTGTTTTAAATACAATAGCAGCAATAAAGTGTCTAAAAAAGTAGTTTTTTCAGTAGAGGTGATGAGAAGTGAGAGCTAATGCTTTCTATCAAAGGTGATGGTTGTGCCCCTGGATCTATAGTGATAAAACAGCATTTTTCAGTAAGACACACAGTTGGGTTCAGAATTTTTTCTTTTTTCCTATAAAATTCAAGCTCTTAATATCCTGTATTCTGGGGATTGGTAGAGGAGAAATTGGCTAGCATAATTTTATTTGACAGACATCAAAGCTAAGAAGAACATTTTCAGTGCTGGAAGGTATATGTTACCACTTTTCATCCATCTGAGCTTCCTCACAGTATAACTGCTGAAGCTGCTGGCTGGTTTCAGCTGTATCTGCTGGACTGGGGAGGTCACAAAGAGATTTAATGAATGCATGTTTCAGGGAAATGAATCTTTAATCAAGAAAGGAGACTGTATTAATTTCTTTGCTGATTAGAACAGCTGAGATCTGCAGCAAGAATCATTAAAAAGAGAGTGAATAACAGAAATTTTTATAATCCTCCTAGCTCCAGGAGACAAAAAATAAAACAAGAAATGCTGTCACCATTTGAAAATTGAGGTGAGTGACCACCCTATAGCAGACCAGTCTCTCCCATTCTTCAAACTTCCAATGTTCAAAGAAGCAGTTGTTCCAATGCAGTAATTTGCCCCCTTGGATTTCATCTGTACCTAAAAGGAAGCAAAGCCAACACTGTCTTTTTCTCTCGTTTTGTCACTGATTCTGATTTTGCTTATTTCCTCTCGCATGTGCATGTCTCATAGAAGACAGCTGCAGTTCACCTAATTCAAACTCCACAGCAGTCTCCAATAACTTTGCTGGTCTGCCTGAGGCAAATAAAAAAGCTTGATGACTTTTAATGGCTATTAAACCCCTTGATTCCAAGAATTTTAATCCATCTCATTAAATGTTTCTCTGCCATTCATTTATCCCACTAGATTATTTGACTATTAAAAGACTAGACATCAGGATGAATGGGGACCAAACTTCTAAACTACCCTCAGACCACAATGAAATTTTTCCAAAGCATTTCAGCCCTTCACAGGAAATCCTTATAAGGCAGTGAGATCATGGAGACAGAACTGGACTTATTCTGGAAGCTCAGCTGCCTTTCCAAAATATAGAGATATTCTCCAAGGGCTGGGAATGATGGAGTTCTGTGGTCTGTTTCCTTCCATTGTACTGCCTAGCAGGTCCATGCATTCCTCAACATCTAGGGAACTTTTTTCACTCACAGCACAGTTTTTGGGGGCTCTAAGCAGTGCACAGGAACTGATTTATCTTCATTTAAGTGTTAACAAGGCGTATCTTCCTTTGAACTGGAAATACTTTAACTACATTAATCACTTCTCTCAATTAAACTTCTTTAATCCAATTTCTTCATTCAGAAGAACCCTGTATTTTTCACTGTGTTTCATGTTAATTTGTATGATTTCATTGCACACAATCTCAGTGTTACACAGAGGCAAGAATGAGCCGTGGGACAATAGAGAGAAAAGGATGTCCTGAAGCAGGTTTGATACTAGAGACAATCTCCCGTGGAAACTCACTATGAAAAAGATCTGAAATAGGTATTCTGAGCCACAGCACAGGTGTCCTCTCCTCATCCTTTAGGAAGAAACAAAATTATAGAAGCCCTTTTTCTAAGGGACCAGTGCTGAGCCAGTAAATCATTCCCCATGGAAGCAGCGCGTCGTTTTTCATGCCTCTCGGACCCTGTGATCTGCAGGCAGTAATTCCCTTTTGATTGGGGTCTTTTTTTACATACTGAGACCACAGCACATGATTAAAGTGGAATCCCAAAATGAGCTCTACTGCCTTCAGGGGAAAACTGTTTCTTCCAGAGCAGCCTCTCATGTCCTGCTGTGTCGCTCTGGGTCTTTTCCTGTGGCAGATATAATTTCCATATACTGTAGTAAATTTCAGCTAATCAAACAGCTCCACCAGTTGAAGACATTGTGCTGAAAACAAACCTTAACAAAATGTGCATGTAAAATATATATCTGTAATTTTGACTTCTTTTAGGAAAAGGAGAAAATCTCAATTCCCTCAGTTCTGTTTGTCAGCAGTGCCAGGGTTTGCATTCATAGTGGGTCCCTCTGTGGAAAACTGATTAAAGAGAACAAAATCACGGTGTGCTGAGTTTTATAAAAGTCTGTCCAAATCATCTGAGAGGCAGTTGACTCACTGTAGTGTAGGCTTGTCTTGACTACTATGGACTAAAAGTGGTTTCACAAAGCTCTTTGTGGTCATAAATGCTATCTATAACATCTTTCATGGTGCCTTTTCTGTAAGGTACAATGTGAGCTCACACACAGTGAATAATTAACAACCAATGGGTTAAGAATAGTGGTTACGGAAGCAGTTTCCAAGAGGGATTTTTTTCCTTTTTTTCTCACTTGACTTTTCAGAAGAGTATTTAAATAGTCAGAGACAGGAGGGATTATATCCTAGAGGTAATTAATATCAATCAGTCATCAAAACTAGCTGCTTTTATGAGCTCTAATGAATGAGGAGTCCAACAGCTTGGGGGATTATGCTGCACAGAGAAGTTCTGGCCATGTCCTTGCTCTAGTCCCTGGAGTATGGTGGAACTTTCACTCAGTACAGAGATTTCTCAGGGAAAGCACAGCCCATGGGAAGAAGCAGTACTCAGGAAAATGATGTCAGCCTGGAGCCCAGGAAGGACACAGGCTTTGGCTCTCCTTCTTCTGGAAAACTTTCATCAGTAGCTGACAACTGTTGTAACGTGGCTGGTGAAAGTCTGTGTGATGTCTGATTCTTGACTTTGTTTCATGTTTCTTCAGATCAAACCCATCAGACTGAGGCTGCCACAAACTGAGAGGCTCACCTGTTCTCAGAGGCTTGATTTAAGTGCTGGCGGTGTTTAAACTCAGCAAAATAGGCATAATATCATGTTCAACCTGAGGCACAAACTTTAAGGTCAAAGAGAGTGACTGAGAGATTTGTCAAAGTGATCTGGCTCAGTGGATAGAGTCAGCACCACAGACTCTCAAATTCTACTCAAAGCTGTTTTAAGCACTTGGGTTCTTCCTTTTTCTTTCCCTACGATCTCAGCATTTAAATAAAGACAATTTTTATCCCACTTCCAGCACAGTTAGATGTTTCTTTTGTGCACAATGCTTTAAATGTTCTTTAATTATCATCACACATAATTGAAGAGTATTATCAATCAAAGTACAGACAAAGGGACTTGGAACAGTTACAGCTGTGTTCAGCTCTTCAGATGAAGTTCACAACAGCTTCATGACACAGCATGTATCAGGCTCAGGTGCTGGCCACAGAAGTCACTACTCACCCAGGGCAGATATGGCAGGGGGGAAGCAAAGAATGAAAACAAAACCCCAAAACCTAAAGCTGGAATATTCAAAACGGATTTAGAGGAAGAAAGAGATAGGGTATTCCATGGGATTCTTCCTACCCAAACAAAACTACCAGCCTTCCTGAGTTAGTAATCTGGAGTTATACCTTTTCTATCATCTCATTCCAAAAAGTTGGAGTGAAGGCAACGGCAGGAAAAAAAATGCAGCCTTAACGAATACTGAAGTATAATTGATCTGGTTCATAATCACTGCTCCACAGGGACCAGCAGTGCTTTAAAAACAAGATGTATTTAATCACAGTGTCCCACTGACATAATTTCAAAGGCAGCTTCAGCTGCTCTCATCTTCAAGAGAAAACTGGCTTGCCCAGACTTCAATTAATCCCCACACTGTCCAATTTCTCAACATTTTCAACCTTGTTCAGAATCTTTGCACAAAATCCTGTCACATCCACTTATTCTCTGTTTGAGCACACAGGTCTTCAGCCAGAAAGGAAATATGAAAACTTTTACCCAAACTTTTTCTTCCCTGCACTGCCAGTGGTGTAGCTAGTTATTAACTTGTTTTTTTGACATAATCAAAGCTAAAGGTAAACCCTAGGGTTCAGTCTCCTCAACTGTAGTCCATTACAGAGATAGCCAGTCTTCTGGCTTATGCAAATAAAATTCTTTCCTATTTTGCCTAAAAATTAATTATGATTAAACATTTCTTCAGCATATGCTTCAGATTTTCCTAAAACTGTAAGATTTGCTTTTTTAAATAGGAAAATCTTCAGTCTGCTAATATACTCTTGTGTTTTGCAAAAATCACACTTTCTAATTCCCATCTGACATTACGTTGTTTAAGTAATTTTATTTAAACTTCTATACTTTAGAAGTAGACCAAGCCTCTGAAAAGCATACTAAATATTCACTTATGCTTGAATAGTTTTCAGTATGGAATTTCCTGTATTATATATGAAATATCAAATTTTTAGATAGCCTTGGCAGTCATCAAAAGCAGATATGAGAATGTAACACTCTTGCTGAACAAACCTGATCTTTATGCAAATAATTTCTTTCTCTTTTTAAGGCATATTTTCTTCTTCTAAGACAAACTCTGGTTCATCTATTTTTTTTTTAATTTTTATTTTTTTCTCCAGAGTATTTGCAGTGAAATGGATTACAAAGTATACACGCATTGTACTTCTAAACATAGGACCAGCTGTGCAAGGTCAGCTGTCATGTCATGTCCTCAACTGTGAGAAGTAACAAAAGTCAAAAGAAGAGTGAGACCACATTGGTAAGGATATATGAATATTTCTCTGTCTGTTCTCTCAGTTTCCAATGACTTGTAGATTAAGGAAATCCATGAATTGTGGGTAATACTGTATTTAACTGACCTTGATGAATGTTTCTTCCATGCATTTATCTAATTGCTATTTAGCATCTACAAACACTATGATAAAGAGCTCCATAGTTCAATTATGCACTGTGTAAAAAGCTCTTTTATTTGTTTCCAACCTTTGTCTTGTTAATTTCTTTTTGATACCATCTGTTCACTAAGAAAAGTACAGTAATTTCTTCTTTACTGCTTTTTTTTCCTTGTAACTCAGGATTTTCAGAAAAGCTTATGATAGAGAGACCCTGTTGAGACCACCTGGTCCAAACTTTTTTGCTTAAACAGAGCCACTTGGAGCAGATGTCCAGCTGGGTTTTGTGCACATCCACTGATGGAGATTTCAACACTTCTCTGGGCAGCCTGTCCCCAAATCTGACCATTTCCATACCTCCTGTCATGGCACTGGTCACTATGCAGGACAGTCTGACTTTCACTCCTTCCCACTGGCTGTTTCTACACATGGATAAGATAGCCCTGTGCCTTCTCTTCTCTAGGCTGAGCAGCCCCAGCTCTCTCAGCCTCTCCTTACAGTAAAGTCTCTTCCTCAGCAAGTTTTTATTTCTTGTACTGGGTGGCCCAGAACTGGACACTGGCACTGCAGATTTTAAAGAATATCTTTCATATCCTTCTTCATTCATCTCCTTCCTAGACTGAAGCTTCCTGGTTGAGCTGTTGGTCCTGTGTTAAGAGGCATTTTCTTCCCTTACTTATGCTTTTTACTCATCTTCCTATTCCATTTTGGAATCCATTTTGGAATCCATTTTGGAATGGGACACCCATTTTTCTTTCCTTTCATTCAGTGTGTGGATGCACATGCGTACGTGCAGCAGCATGAGGATGTTCTCTGTACATTCTCTAATTCTGACAAATCCTAATGTTCAACTGCTCTGTGACTGTTACTGAGCATGAAAAGATTTTTCCTTAAAATATTCTGGGTATTAGAACTCTGAAATCTCTTACCTGAATAAGCATTTCAACAGCTGGACCTGGAAAAAGCCAGGTTTTCCTTATGATAGTGGTGGTGCTCCACTGAGCAGAGTTTCAAAACTTACAGAGTGCTTACAATAAAGATGGGGACAGACTTTTTATTAGACCTCTAGCAATAGGAAAAGGGTAGTGATTTTAAGCTAAAAGAAGGTAAATTTAGACTAGATATTAGGAAGAAATTTTTTACAATGAGAGTGGTGAGGCCCTGGCACAGGTGAGCCAGAGCAGCTGTGGCTGCTCCATCCCTGGGAGCGTCCCAGGCCATGTTGGATGGGGCTCTGATCTGGTGGAAGGTGTCCCTGCCTGTGGCAGGGGATGTGGAACTGGATGGTCTGTTTGGGTTTAAATATCCATTTAAATCCAAATTATTCTATCATTCCATCATTTTGTTACAAATAAACCTTGAATAACTGTTTTTGCAATCCAGCATGTGCCTTCATGGTGAGGAGTCAGTCACAGGAAGGCATTACTGCCCCCTTAACAGTAACATTTTTCAGGCTTAACTTTTGGGTGTCTCTTTCCAGCTCTATATTGTATAATGCTAAGATCTCTGAATATATTACCTGTTTTGTTCTCCACCAGAAGTCATTTGCCACAGTGTAGAAATCTAGCTTAAAATATTTTACTGTGTGCTTACACAGTTTGGTTTAAAACCAATAGTTGACAACTCTTCTCACTGTGAATTAGAAAACAAATTTATTTGGTTTTAATTCTTTTAATTTCTTTAAGTTTTTAATTTCTGTTTTCTGGTATTTTCAGGATGATCATAATTAAAATGTGCAAGTACACATTTTCTTAACAGGCTTTTGTGCAGCTATCCAGTATTCCTTCTGACTTTACAGTTAATTTAACTATCAAGATCTATGTTATTTACAAATACCTTGTCCTTTGGGCTTGGATTGCTAGTTTCTTCCATAACTATTTATATTATAGGAACCCTAATCGATTACAGACCTTTGGCAATAGACACTATGCAAATGTAATGATATGATCCTCGCTCAGAAGAGCTTGCAGATTGAAAAGGTCAAAAGAAGACAACACAGATGGATGCAACAGATGAAATAAGAACCACTTGGATACTTTATACCTGATGCCAGATATACAGGATTTAAAGGAGAGTGGCAAAACTCTTCATATATGTGAAATAGAACACAGCTGGTGTGATAGCTGTGGAGCACTGGGATGAAGTCTGTCCTTTCTTGTACCAGCAGGAATTCACCGTGATTATTTCAAATTCAAGTAAACCTCATTTCTTCAATTATTCAAATAAATATTAATAAGAAAAAAATACTCCTTCTCATCCTCAGTCATGCTGGATTTTATAGAATTAAAGAAATTTGAAGGGAATAACCAATAAAATCCTCCAGAGACATTTGAAAACTGCAGTATGAGTTTAATTTGATGTAATTCATGCAAATCTCTGCCTTAGAAAAGTTAATAATTTAGGCCTCGTCTGGCATCTTTCCACTACAGGAACTGAACATATTTGCTATTTTAAGCTTCACAAAACACCTGAAAGCAGGTAAACAAGAGAGATCAGAGAAAGCACATCTGAAGCCTACCTATCGTGGCAACTGGATGCTATGGGAAGAATCAGAGCCCAAGCTGGGCGTAAGAGAACAGCACAGCTACTTGATTTTCTGGGGCCATGTAATTATCTCCACTGTGATTTAAGCTTGGTTTATGTGCCCAGTTGTGTGAAGTACATTTGACTCTACTCCAGCTTCTGAGAAGTTGGCATTTCTAGAACGTGGTGCTCTCTGCTGCAACATCATCCATTAATAAATTTAGGGAAAAGCAGTCTGTCTTCTTGGGACACCACCATCTCCTGTGGTTCTGGGGAGAGACTGCTCATTATAGCTCTCACAGAATCACAGAATGGTTTGGGTTGGAAGGAACCTTAAAGACCATCTCTTTTCAACCCCTTGCTATGGGCAGGGACATCTTTCACTAGCCCCGGTTGCTCCAAGCCCCATCCATGGGCATTTGAGTATGGGAAAAGTATCACAGTGCTCAGTGATGGGGCTTGTACTCCTTATACTTTATTCTATGTGAAGGTCTCAATTTCTGGTGAAGATGTGCCCATGGAAACAAAGGGAACAAGCTGGATGAAAATGTGATAGGATTACCCCTTTCCCTGAACATTCATGTACCTATGACTCCTCTTGGAAAGCACGTGTGTGACTATAGAGTCAAACAAATTAAAGCCTGGATGCACACCTAATCCACACCTAACAGTGAATTCCACTGCTCAGAGTCTGCATGCTTATGGCTATGACCTCTTTTAGAGATGGAGATGGCCCAATGCCTTGAGCCTCTCTGCTGACAACTAGGAGGACCTGACTCTTAAAATTGTTGAAAACTCCCATGGCTGGGACATCCAGTTAGGAATACCCTCTGTTTGGTTCTTGCAAGGAACAGCTGAATTATTCCTTTAAAGAAAGAGCTTCTTGCCATGCCAGGGATGTCCTCATCTCTGAGGTTGGTGAATGACTCAGACAACCATTACTCCACCGCTGTCTCCCCTTCACTGCCCTGGCGTCAGAAAACTCAGCATCTGAGTCTGTCACTGCAGGATCGGGAACGTTATCTACAGGAATCAGAACTGTCACATGTATTTCAGCTTCATACAAATACCTGCATCAAGTTCCCAGCATGGTCCATGGAAAGCTATTCAGCATTGTCAGTGGAATTTAGTAATTTCAGAATCAGCCCGTACTAAAGCAGGCATATGGGCCTTGAACCAATTTGGCTAAAATGAAGCACACAGTGCCATTTGAAATGGCCTGAGGTAGCCAAGACTGCCATGGCAGGGTGACAAAGACAACATGGAAAACATGGGTATATCCATGCTCCCATAGAGCAATATGTAGAGTCCAGGAAGGATAGTGCTTAAATGCAGGACCTATCCTGGACAAATTTCCTTTAGAAATCCTAATCCATGATCCAAATAAAAAGCTAAGGATGGTGATCCTTACCTGCTAGTCTGGCAAGGCACATGGGAAGAAGAGATTCTTGAGCAGCTATCCAGCAGTAATGAAGAATTGAACAGGATCCTGTAGATACTGAAATATACAGGATCACATGCACCTGGCAGCTTCAATCTAGCATAATTAAAATAGGGGTAATTGCCCCAAATCTGTGTCAATATGGTAGTAACTGCAATGGCCCCCAATTCCTTAATGCATTACAGTATTTTGTGCAACTGAATTCAAGCATTCAGTGACTGCATCTTTAGAGAGAGTCTAATTCAAGACTGACACTGCAGTTGCAAAACTCAGGACACCTGGTAACCTGACCCCCAGAGCTGTGCCTGCCTTTGCCCAGTACCAAACCCAGGACTAAAAAATGGCAACGGCTACAACAGAACTCAGTATGAGCAACAAAACCAACAACCTTTATGACTGAGCAGAAGGCTCAACACTAAAACTGTTGAGGAACATTAGTAGGTACATGATCAGGGACAAAAACATGGACAACCAAATAATGAAATAGTGGAAAAGCATATGCTAAGCAAGCCTTTTGTATACACACATAATAGAGATGTACGACTGAACTGTAGGCATCCTGATTTATGCTGATTTCCAGGTTTTAAATGAGTTGTTCTTGCTCATTTATGTGTCTGAAACTGTAAACAAGAAAATAATCCTTGGGACTCATAATTCTCAGTTGTTCTTGTACAGCCCCATATGCATTCCACGTGGTGATAAATGAGAAAAAAAAATCATACAGCTTTTAGCTATCCTTCTGGCTGTATCTCTTCACTGAATGAAATAATTTATCTGTTACAACATATTAAATCAGGACCAGGTACACACTAAGCTGGACAACACAGATGCAGGAAACATGGACACTGATAAAAAGGCCTGACAATGAGTCTTGTGGCTATTTCTTGCTTAAGCTGAAAAACTGCTGTATTTCAGTTCAGTTTTACTTGTGTATGTACAGAACTGTAGGATTAATTAATTATTGAAAGTACAGAAACATATTAATTTTCCCTATTTTTACTAGAGCTTTCTAAGACAGAAGGGTGGAGGGAACTGCCAGAACACTGACAGGAACAGGAGTCCCATCAAACACATTTCTTCAGGCACCTTTGAGCTTTAAGGTATGGAACAAACAAAAGCCAATGAACCAAGTCTGAACACAAAGTGCAATCAAAACACACTGCTATTTGGCAAGTTGTAATGGCACTTCCCAGATCCATCTCAAATTAAAGCCCCAAGCTGTGGTACTTTTTGTATGAGATAAGTTAAAAATGGGTTCTGCACCACTGAGTTTACAGAGCTGGGAGGGAAATGCAAGCTCAAGAAGAGAAAAATCTTCAAGGCCAATGGACAACATGCCATGATTGTGACACAGAGCCTCTCAGTTCTCGTTTCAAAAGTAGCATTTGTCAAGTTAGAAGCAGAACAGGAGCTGACACCTGTCATCTCCTCGTTTGGAGTAAGATGCCACACAGCACCTTGTTACTGGCACACTGCACCTTGGAAAAGATAAATGCAATATGGCCCAATATCCTTGAAAATGCACCACCTAGAGGTTTTAGTAAATTTTGTGGATTAACTATGCAAAACATCTCTAAACAATATAAACACTTTTCCCATATTCAGGATTTCAACAAGCACAGGTCTTACAGGTCTCCACAGCCAAGTCTCTGCTGTGTAATTTGCTTTTTGAGACAACCTCATTCACTGTCCCAAGGTTTGCAGCTGTGCTTTCCCTTGAAAAAAGAGAACCTGACCAGAGAATTATTCCTTTAAAGAAAGAGCTTCTTGCCATGCCAGGGATGTCCTCATCCCTGAGGCTGGTGAATGACTCAGACAATCATTACTGCACCACTGTCTCCCCTTCACTGCCCTGGGGTCAGAAAACTCAGCATCTGAGTCTGTCACTGCAGGATCGGGGACGTTATCTACATAAGAATGGCTCCCAACAGGGACAGACAAAGATAGAAAATTTCCAAATTTAAGCTGAAATGGAAGCTGCCCACTTCAGGGAATAGACACTGCTACTAGACCAGCTGTGCTTCCATCAGAAATCTCTCACTTGTATGTCAGTTAATGAAAATACAGCATGAGAAACATGACAGGACAGCTGAATGCACTGAGTAAGTCCAACTGACATCATCAGTTAAGGGAAAAAAACCAAAAACAATCCAGCATTTACTGGAAAAGAAAAAAAGCTCTGTCCCTGCCTTGAGGACACAGGAGAAGATGCTACACCATCAGGCAGGCAAGATGCACAGCCATCTCTCTATACATTCACGCAGATATGGAACTTAGGTTATTCCACCTGAAGTTCAAAGAGAAGTATTTTGCAGATGCTTTGTTAAAAGCAGAGATTCTAGCTGAGAAGATATCTTCTCAGCTAGAAAACTGTTCATACATGTCTGTACAAGAAGATAAACTTACTTAAAAAAACAAAAAAAACACCTTTTTTTCTTTTTTTTGTGGTAACGTGGGTTTTTCAGTCTGTAATCAGTGAGAGATGTTAAATTAGACATGAGAGAGAAAACCCTTTGGTTACAATTACCTTTATATTCTGATGCCCTGTGAAAGAAGACACACCAAAAAAAGGCAAATTTATCTTCCCACTTAATAGATGAAGTAGAGACAAAGCAGTTTGTTTGTCACTTTGGGATGTGTATCTTTATGATTTACCTGTAACATAATCCAATCAATATCTAAACACAGAGCAAGAGAAAGAAAGTGGAATTATCCGACTGTCACTGTGAGGACAACAAGCTGGACTAAAGTGAATTGCCTGACCATGGAAGGATTCCAGAGCTACCCACAGTGGTTCAGCCACACCTTCACATCACTTTTTCTACACTGCAGGTTATGAACACTGACCCTTGTAAATGCCACCCTCTGAGACCCCACCACTGAAGAGGACACTCTTCTACCAAGGGGAGGAATTCCAAACGTTTAAGTTTTGCACAGCTTCTAATTGCAGAGGTGTTTTGTCTGGAATTTAAGTACCTCCCCAGGGTATAGCTTAATTCCCTTTAGAAAGGACTGTCCCCCACACAGCCAAGTGATTAATGCCTGTGTGTAGATGAGCTATGGATTCTTCTCCAAGCAGTGCTCTCGCTGTTTCAGGTTTGAACCCAGGCAGGTGAACCACTTCACTGTTAATACTCAGGAAGCAACAGGGGTTGGGCATTTTAATCTCCAAAATGAAATTTCTTTCACCCTTGAAGGGTCCAATCTAAATGACAGAAGGACAGGAGGGCACCAATATCACACTTTGAGTAGCCTCACTATTACAAAGAATCATCACATCAGCTGAAGAGGTTACAAAAATCTATTTTAACACAATCCACCTGCAATCTGTTTTCAATGACTCCCTTAAGACTCCTTAAATGTAGGCGCTTCAGATACTTCATAATAAACACAGTATTTTACCATCTGCTGATGATACCAGGTCTTGTGAGCAAAACCTCTCCTGACTACAAAAGGCAGGCCATTTAGACTGCCTCTCTTTCTGCTATCCTCACTCTGCAAGGGGGTGTTATAATTTCTTTTTTCCCTTTTCCAAAGACATTATTCCTATAAAGCCTTGCAAAAGCACTTTTTATTTTAAATTGCACACAAGAACAGTTACACAGGTAACTGTCTGTTATTTCTTGCCAAAAGTAGAGGTCTTTTGTATTAAAAGCACAGAGCACATTCACAACTTTCTCTTTCCCCTACCCTGCCTTCCCCAAAATCCTACTTTGGCAATTATTGCTTCTTTACCCCCAAAAGAAAAGCCTACTGTGGCACTTTCTTCTCCCAATTCACTGACAGTTGAAAACAACCAAGGACAATCTACAGTAGGGAAGGAAAAATGAAGTTATTTCATTTGCTTGTCCCACCCTCAATCCCAAAGAACCACTACAGATTCTGTGAGTAAAAAGATCAGTATGAGACCAAGATGTATGCTGAAAGGCAAATAAAGAACCCACAAGGGTAATTTTATTTTACTTTTTATCTCAAGTTATATAAAATACAACTACTGGTCAAAATAAGTCCATGGCAAAATTACTGATTGTTTTATTTCTTTTGCTCTGTAATACTTCCTGGAGAGACTTAAGAGGGTGACTTCTGACAAGTTACTCTGTGACACACCCGGTACAGCCTGCTTTCCATGCTCCAGTACACATGATGGGGCTCACTGCCTCACTCCATGCAGAGCTGTGTGTTGTGTGTATGTTTACCCTGTTTATGCACCCACACAAATAAGAGTGCAGGGTAAAATTCCTGTCTGACATTCACATGGGTACCTTCACCTGAATGGGGTTCTACCTTTATGAAATATACAAGGATTTAACCTTTAAGAACTGTACTCCTCAAGACAGAATTTTATGTAGTTATTTGAGGGATTCAGAATTTATTAGAGACAACAGATGCATTATACACTTATGGTATTATACAGTGACATCAAGCCATGATAGATAACCTATTATACTCCAGTAAGTCAAAGATTTTGGTAACATACAAAAAAAAAAATCTTTCATTTAAAACAAAGTAACTTATTTCCCCTCAGCAACCCAGCTTGTTTGGTTTTCTTCTTTTCAACTGTCTGTTTTATTTAAAAAAAAATTATGCCACATGAGGTGCTAAGAGCCATCAGATTTTACAAAACAAAGTCAGAACTTTGTATAAGACTGTTAAAAAAATAAATCTATTGATGTTTTTCAATTTTCAACAACACTTGGTATTTAGAAGATGAGGCTTAAAGTATAAATCTACTTGCATCTAGTAAGTTGTAGCAGCCTCAGTGCCATCCTGTTCTTCATTCTATAAGGGTTCCTAAGAGCTAGGAACAGAATAGGCATATCAGCTTAAAAAAAGCCACTAGCTGGATGAGAGACATATCCAGTTGGTTTGTCAGTGCTCACTGTTTTACAAAATTCTTTGGAAAATACACTGAAAATATATGCAGAGTCACTCCACATGCAGAAACACAGATGAACACACTGGTTGGACTATTTTGCACTGATTCAGGCAAAGCTTTTCTGCTTCTGTGCCTGATATTCTCCATTTAAAAAGTGGACAGTGAAGTCTGGCTCTTCCTAAGCCTTACCTACTGTAATCACATTCCACTTGGGTTCCCATGCTGACATTTATAACTTAAGAGTACAGATTTAATAGGCTGTTGCTTAGTGCAGTGTATGAACAGGCTAATTCTAAAACACAAGACATAGTGAACAACCATGCATTTATAAAGGTCAATATTAAACAGTTTATATACACCTCTGCAAAGTAAAATGCTTTCTAGGATCGAGTTGATGATGTCTTTTAGTTTTTAATAAGGAGACAACCTTGGCCTGTCTGGTCAACTGGTACACACTGGGTCATGCCCATATCCTTCATAATTAGACTTGAGCAGGAAGAACAGGAAGTTTTCTTCAAAAGAAATAGATGAAAAATCCTACAATATGTACAGTTGAAAGGGCTGGGGGTCGGAGACAAGAATTCAAGTCAAATGAAGTGTGGCTGCTTCATAAAGATCAGAAATTGTCTGAGCACGTAGGATGCACATTCAAAACATATTAAAAGAACAAAAAAGACCTTGGTTTTTTGCAGAATTCTCTCTGAACATCTGAGAGGTCCAGGGTCTCAGAATTATACTTGGAAGGAGCCACAAAGCACCGTACATAGAACAAGTTCATGAGAAACAGAGGCAGTTGAGGGATAAACAAGTCTGACAGAAAAAAAACCAAACAAACCATAAGAAAACGATCATTACTACTTCTCCAAAGAAGACTGAGTTAAAGATAAGAGAGGCTAAAATACTGTGGCTCCTCTGTGGCACGGTGTGCTCCTAGACAACATGAGCACCAAGCAACTAGGATAATGCAGTTCTTAAGTCATACAGAGGAAAAAAGGGATAAAAGTACAAAGCAAAATTGATTCACAAATACCAGTCAGATTCACATTCAAATCGGTCCCTCTTATCTTTATAATTGGGAAGGATTTCTTCCTGACTTAAAATGTTATTTAAAAAAAATACAGGACTATTAGAGCGCCCTTTGAAGAGAGCCACACATTTATGAAGAGCTAATTACATTATTGATCATACAAACCAGATTCATTATGAACTCAACATGTGGCACAAAAGTAATTTCATGAGTAGTGTTATTCCAGCATCAAGTAAACTGAGAAGTGAAAATCCTTGCAAAAAGACACTAGTTACAAACATAATCCTCTAGTGTGCCATGTCTCAGCAAGAAAGATTAAAAAGACAAAACAGAACACCTCAAGACTGCAACAACAAAGGCTTTTATTAGAGTGAAGAATATATAATCACTGTATAGAAAACATTTAAAGTTAAAGCATGAAATACTGAACTGCTCACTGTGCATTCCCATTGCCGAGCCTGTTAGCAATCATTTAATTGGCTGCCTACAGCTGGGGTAACTCATCAGCACTTAAAAACACTTTTGTAAGCAGGCAAAAAATGACTGTCCGTTCTAACTGATAACATTGCCTAAAGGAGGAAATAAAGGATCATATGAATTACATTTAAAACTTATTCAAGGAACCAAATGGATTTGGGGGGGGAACGAGAGAGGATTACCATAGCCTTGTGAGGGGTTTTTCTGCACCAAGAAATTGTAGCCTCCCTGCTTTAGCTTTGTATCTACTTCTATTTTTAAATAAGAAAATATATTAACACATACAAGAATTCATCATTAAATCCAACCTCTTCCAGTTATCTTTGGCTTGAGAGGAAGTTGCTTACTTCAACCTTTGAGGCTCCCAAGGATGGTACAAACAATCATCTTCCTTTAAAAAATGGTTGGTTTTAAACCTTTAATGAACAGAGATTCAAAAAGCTTCTCTACCTTCTGAGTTCTCAGTTCTTCACACCATTAAATCTGCAGCTTTTACCTTCCAAAACTGTTTGGTTAAGTCCACAAGGGCTTGAGAAAGTCTCTGTTTTGAGCATTTGCTTTTTTCCACGAGCAGGCAAAAAGCTTATTTTCTCCAATACTGAAAGAAAAGAAAAAACACAACAGCACAGAGATTACTCAATCTGCTTTACTCTCAAAGAACAAATGCTATGAACAAATTGAACTCTGTGTTTAGAAACATCGTGAAATGTGTAAGGGTAGATGATTTTCACAACCTTTTAAGGGAAAGCAGAAGCCAACTCTATATACCCCTTGACAAATTATTTTATCCAATATAAACAGTCCTGCTGGTAGACATGCCCTATTTTATTTTGACATCCAGTAGGAAGAAAAACAGAAGCCCGGCACTGAGATGCCTGCATTCTCTGACGCAGAAGCACTGGGGTTACATCCTGGGGATATTTTAAATCCATGCAACTTCTACAGCTGAAACCGAGTTTGCTTCTAAACAGGTATCAGCCAAGCATTAATAAACCCCAAAGCTGTACAGTTACCGTTTAGGTGAGACACCCTGTATCCCACAAGCTTTCACTTTTCTAATCACTGCTTACCATTTCAGCCCTGAATACAACTGACTTGATCTGTAAATTTACAAGGGAAATAAAATGTAAAACTAGACACTTCAACTACAGATTGTTTCCTTCCTCTGCAGAAATAAATAATGCTGCTAAAATGAAAATGACTTTCCAGGGAGAAATGGCTCCTCAGTCTTCATTAGTATCAACTAAAATTAGTATGCACCTTTTCCTCCTCTTGAGAACTATTGTACAACACCATTAGCTTATTTTAAATGCTGAATTTATTTACTTTTGAGACAACTTTTTTTTAATAACCATTAAGGAGACAGGCAGTGCATGAAAAGGTCTGTAAAATATCTGATAAAATAACAGATTAGAGACACATTAGAAATTAAACTAAAGGCTTCATAACACAGCAGTAAACTGAACGCAATTTAGAATATTGTTATAAAAGAACAATACTGAGCTGATTCCAAAACATCCAGACTGTATCCAAGAGCTTTACTTAATGCAGTGACATACAGAACACTGAAACACCATGGTTACTATAATAACCAGCCTTGTTAAAAAGCTCTTAAGTGCTGCAGTAGACTGCACAGATTCCTCACAGGCCTATTCTGAAGGCAGTAAAAGAATAAATATCTAAAGGTGTTGAACAGCATTTGAAATGAAATATAGTGTGGCATTAGGCCAGATCTGCTGTTTACACTTGTGTCATAACACCTGTGTAGCGCTGGGTTTTTTTTCCAGACAGCTTATAATACTATGAAGAACAAGGCACTGGCAACTCAATGCAGAATTATAGATGAAGGAACTGAAAGCTTCAACTGGCCACTGAGTAAGATGACCCCTTTACAGCAAATTCACAACCCATTAATTGTTCATTTGTTTAACGATTTTGCAGACTCCATGAAGACTACAGCAGCAAATTCTTAAGACTGCCTCAGACAAAAAGGAAAGATAATGATTTTGATTGATGAAGTAATA
This sequence comes from Haemorhous mexicanus, assembly GCF_027477595.1. NCBI lineage: Eukaryota > Metazoa > Chordata > Aves > Passeriformes > Fringillidae > Haemorhous > Haemorhous mexicanus. Next base: position 85,197,669 of record NC_082381.1, on the reverse strand, counting down.
AATATTGCTAAGAAGCATCCCATTTCACCCATAATATAGAGAATAGACATTAATTACACTCAGCTTTCATTGGGTTTTTTTGAAGTATTTAAAAAAAATACATTAATAAACCACAGATTCTTAAGACTTGTCAACTGCTGATTAATCTTTGTCTATTCTTTTTGCATCCTCCTCACACTTGCAATCCAGTATCTTTGCAGGAGAATGCCTGCAAGCCTAAATTTGTTAAGAGTGCAAATAAAGTCAGAAACAGGAACTCCAAAACTAGCATCACATAGAGTCTTGAGATGCCTTTAGCACTTACAAATCAAGACACTTGTTTTCCATTCTAGGCACCAGATGCCCAAAGCAAAAAGGAAAGCTAAAAGCACATAGGTTGCACACTCTGCAGTAGTGCACAAAGATTGCACAGAGCCTCAGAAAAATATGTCTGTGATGAAATTCAGCATGGGCCAGCTGGAGAGGTAAAAACCACAAAATAACATAACTGTATCAGGACTACATTAGTGGCTGTCACATCTGCTTATTTGGTATCCAAAGCATAATACACCAGTCAGCTTGCATATTAACACCCAAAAATATGAATGGAAGATGCAATCAGTGCCTGCAGGAATGTGTACCAGCTTTTGGCTTAGAACACCATTTCTGGGAGCCAGAATCACAGAATGGTTTGGTCAGAAGGGACCTTAAAGATCAGCTAATCCCAGCCCCTCTTCCATAGACAGGGACACCCTCCGCTAGACCAGGCTGTTCAGAGCCCCATCCCACAGAAACCTGTAATAACATTCTTGGGTACTTTTAAATATTCTGAACAAATCTGTCCTGTGATTTTAAAACCAGGGTTAAGAACTGAAGAAAGATCAAGCAAAAACAAGCCTGAATGGAAAAAGAAAAGGTCACCCAAATCAAACCTGTAATACACCTTCACAAATGCAGTAACAATTATCTGGGAGAGTGTGGCAGTCACCTAAGGCCAATGAAATAAAAAGGCATGTCTTAAAAAAAAGTGACTGTCAGTATGTAATGAAAAGAAAAGTCTACACACATACTGGACAAACTTAAAACTTCAATCTTGAATATTTCTAATAGCTTTTTTTTTTTTTATTTGAACCCTAAGGCAGATGCCAGGCATTTTTCACTTTGTCTGATGAAATTACCATCCTCCATCCAAAGTTCAAGGTAATCCATAGTGAATGACAACAAATTTTGCATCATTTCCATATAATTACACTTCCTTCTTTCACATCTCATAAAAAAAAATCTTAATTAAATATATACGTAAATGGAAATTACATTATTTCTTCTCATCCTGCACTACAATGCAATTCTTCAAAATAAAAACTAAGTTTGAAGAAAAGAACAGATGCTTTTCAGCAAAATGGATAGCCATAAGAATAGTTCTCCACATTTCATATTAGAATTTGACTAGCTTTCTGTAGAAAGAATCCATTTATTAATCTGGCTTTTCAGAGCAGTTTAATTTTTTCTCTTAATTCCATTTCTTGTCATGGTCAAATACTTAAGGAAAACATTGTAATATCTTAAATCCCCTATAAACACAAACTAAATGTCAGATGGTTTTTAAGGAAAAAAAAAAGAATTGGAAATTCAAAGCAGAAATGCTTTTGTAAACACAGTTTTATTGAACATGGGAATCAAGTATTTTATTGTCTTAGTGTGTATTGTAGTAATACAGCACAGAGTATAAGATATTAGGTTAAACACTTCACTCTTCAGAGAGGGCATATTGTAATAACAAAAATAACAGAGGCAATAATCTATTGTCAACCCAGATCATCAGGAAGAAGGCTGCTGTAAGGTCTTTCTTGGAGCCTTCTTTTCTTGAGTTTGAACATAATCCCAGCTCTCTCAGACTGTCTCCCTAACAGAGGTGCTCCAGCCCTCTCTGACAACTTTTGAAGTGCTCTGGACCTTCTCCAGCCAGTCCCTGTGGTTCCTGTGCTGGGAGCCCAGAGCTGGATGCAGGGCTCCAGGTGGGTCTCAGCAGAGCAGAGCAGAGGGGCAGAATCCCCTCCCTGCCCTGCTGCCCACGGGGCTCTGGATGCAGCCCAGGACACATCTGGCTCTCTGGGCTGTGAGTGCCATGGCAGGGCATGTGCAGCCTCTCACCCACAGCACCCCAAGTCCTTCTGGGCAGGGCTGCTCTGGGGCTGCTCACTCCCCAACCTGGATGGGCATCAGAAGTTGCCTGGTCCCAGACACCAGACCTTGCATCATTGCTAAGGTGCTTCAAAATATTTTCTAGGACCTCTACAAGCTTGTTCTCCAGTCCTTACAACTAAAACAGTTTCATCTTGTACTAAAATAAACTAAACATCTCACAGTGATGAACCTACCACTCACAACCTCTTGCCTTACTCAGCTACCACAGAGACCAGCAGCTGAGAAGAAAATACCTCACCTGTGCAAACTTGTGTATCTGCTCCACAACAGCTGCAAAGAGGGCATGGACACTCTCATCAATTAGACTCTGCATATAATGGACAGCTTCTTCATCAGACAGGTCCAAACGAAACTTGTCCTGCACCTGGAATGGGACCAGAAATGGCTAAAATTAGTTCAATGGTTAAAAACATGCATTATTCTATCAATGTATACAGAAGCAGACACAGTGATTTTGGCTGTTTAGTGGAGAATCTCTCTCTTTTAAGCTACAGCAGATTTTTGGAAATGTACAATGTTATTTAAAATAGCTAATTAAAGTCCTTTAATAAAAAATAGTGTTTAAATAAGCTAGAAACAATCCCCTATTCAAACTAGTAATTTCAAAGCTCAAGGTCAAAAAGCCAAGAGCAGCACTTGGAAATACAAGTTTAAGCAGGATTGAAATGCTATGAGAAAAAGAGGTAACATTCAACATTCACTAGAGAATGAAATGCTGCTTGAGAAAAAACAAAGAACTTCACATATGAAATACAAATTTGGAAGAGTCTGGATGATCCTAGTAATTTTATAAAGGATGTAAGACTTTATTACTCTAAACCTACTTTCAGGTAACGTTTGTCTTTAAAAAACTCTAAGTAGAGTTAGTAAAGAATAGGCAGTTAAGTAAAGAATACAGAATGGGAGGAAAGTGTGAGCAAAACAACTCTGTCAAAACTGACCTTTGTATGGTAAGTGAGAATTTCATTAACTGTATCCACCGGCCATGAACACTTAGTTGGAGACACTGCTACCCCTTACATGTTTTTTTTCTTTTGACAATAACATTGTACCAGTAACACATTCTGCTTAGTACTTGCAACTTGTATATGAGTTAAAATCTGAATGCTCTGAATGCACAATAATTAAGAATACAGAAATACCTATATTTTCCAATTTCCATCTTAGCAATGCCAAGAACATCTATGAAGGGGCAGTAGATGCCCTTCTATGGCTTCCAACTAATTCCAAGAAAATAGCTCAGAACTGATCCAAATTCCCCTAACATACTGGAGCCCAGCCCTAACTCCACTGAGCCTGGTTTTATCCTCTTCCTCCTTGAAATCTCTTCTGATTAGCCTAGATCCTAGCACTGCCTAAGCAACACTATGGCCATCATTTAAAGTACTAGTTACCTTGCAAAGTAGTGCTGGTAACAGAATGTAAATTGTCCAGCAAATTCACATTAGTTGTGGAAGACTTATTGCTGCCATGTAGACATATGCTTTATTCTCATAAAGATAAACCTCAAACAATTAAAGCTCTTGTGGAGACCATCATATTCAAGTATTTCAGCCTCCTGCATAATGAACTTGGTAAAATGGTACCAAACAATCTCTTTTACCCTATCTTTATGCCAAGCCAGAATGTTTCACATACTACGTAAATTGTTTCAATGATTAATTGTCCTGTTTAACAACTGTGACTTATTTGCTATCTGAATTTGTCCAATTTCCATCTCAAACAGTTGAGATCATTGAAACTTTTTATATTAAAGAGCTGTCAATCAGAAATGTCTCATGTAGGCAAATATCAAATGATTTAGGTTGTTTCTTAACCTTCTCATGGCTGTGAATGTATGACAGAGTCAAGTCTTCCCTGAACATTTTCCCTCAATTCACTATTTTTTAGCCATTGACAAAAATGTGAGCCAAATTATTTCAACAATTTTCACAATAAGGTTGAATTTGTGAGGTGATACTACCTTCATGCCCTAATTTGTATGCTTTTATGCAACAAGGATACCACATACTCAACAACCCTCTTTATGACAGCAAAAATGCTCCAAGATTTCAGTTGAGTGTTAAGTGATTTCAGCTTAGCATAACTCTGTGTTCCTTTGAAAGGCAAAATATTACAAAATAGTGCCCTTCAGCACTGTAACAAAAAGCCTAAGGTAGACAGCACAGTATGGAAAAATTATAGAATTTTAGAATCTTTTAGGTTGGAGAAGAGTTCTATAAAGATAAAGTTTCTTCATTCAAAATAACCATTATAACTCTGTTGGCGATATGTTTGAAGTAAGTATAAAGTAGTTTTTCCTCAACTTCCTCTCAAAAAAATGTTTGATCAATATGAAAGAATGGATTAAGCCAAAAAAGTTCAAACTTTCAATTAAGCATGTTGCCAGGGAGAGATTCAGCAGATTATTCTAAGAAGTTCTTGTTACGAAGAACTTTCATCTTCATAACAAACAAGAGGAAAAAGAAAGTTTATTAACTCCCACATCAGAAGTTTTAGACAGTGAATGATGCACACAGTAGAATCCAACAGAATTTAATGGACTACTCATATGCTTGCAATTATGCAAAAGCTTAAATACATCCCCAAATTACAGCAGAGATTTCTTTCAGATCTAGTTTAGTGCTCACAAAAAAGGTGATGTTAATGAGATTCATCAAAAGCACTAGCTCCATTAAAAAAAAAAAAAAAAGAAGAAAAAAACCCCATCACTGTAACACTCTTTTACCCAACTTTAGTAATCAAATACTTTGGCAATCTTCTGATTTGTTCACAGAAGACCTTCTCAGAATTTTTGCAGTTACTTATATTAAGATGTAATTTCATTCTATAGAATGAATGACTAATTAAACCCACCTCCTACAAAACACACTGGGCACACTGGTACATGTGCAAAAAAATTCACACATGGTTAGATCTTGCAATCAGTTTGCAATTAACAGAAGGATCAAATGATGCCCAGTATTGAGTCATTGCTTGAAAGTTTTTCAGCCCTGCATTAAAACTGATTGCTGAAACCTAGATGAGAAGAAACAAGGCAAAATTACAATTTACCTCTTGAGCTGCAACAGCAGCAACAAGATTAATACACACTGACTTACAGCTCCTGTAGGAAAGCAACAGTAATTCTTATTTGAAATCTCTCAAGTTCCAATGTGGGATGAGTTCTAAAAGCTGACAGTTTCTTACAGACCAGGTCAACAGGAAGAGATTTTTGCATGCTCTTAAAAACAGAGATGAATCTGGGGGTTGAAATTCTGATGAGATATACAATTATCTCATTCTACACACTTATGAATTATGACTACCATGAAGGCATCAAAGACATCCCACCTGAAGAATTAGAGCTCCTGCTTTGGTACTTAAATCAAGTGCATTGTTATAGTTCAGGATTTGTAAAACAGAGAAAAAAGAAGCTTGATTAATCTAGTTGAGCTTTTGCTTTGTTTCCAGAAAAGGAAACATTAAAGTCCATTTGATATACAAATACTCTTTTGAAACATTAAATCTCAAGAAGATAACTTGAATGTTCCAAGGATGAAGAGGCTGAATAAGTAAGAACAGTCTATCAAGATACTGACTTTCAACTTGAAACTAAATTAAAGTTGTCCACTTCCTATTCCCCTGAACAGAGGATCGTTTAGTATCAAAGTCCACAACAAGAGGACTGAAGTTCGTAAAGAAAATCTGTCAGTTACTTTGATACTGCTTCTGTTTTTCAAATAACAAAAATTAAAAGGGGAAAAGAATATCGAGGACAGTTCAGAAGAAAATATGGGGGAGTGAGGGGACAAGCATTTAAGTGTCATTTACTTGTGGCTTAACTGTTGATAATGAAAAAAAGAAGGGGATCATCACTTGCAGCAGAATCACACAGAAGATGTGAACTTAGCAAGATAACAAGTAAAAGATGGGGAAAAAATATTTTACAGGAACAAAAAGAAAGAAACACTACTTCACACCATGATTATCCCAAAAATCTAACTCACAGAGGAAGAGAACAACATCTACCAGAATAACAGGCAATGTTAACTGATTGTAAACTCAGACTCCATTCTTTTCCTTGAAGTGTCTTCAAGGAGAACTAAACTGAGTATTGTTTAGAAAATGGCATCAAAGCTGTCCTATGAAGCATTTCACAGAAAACGTAGAAAACTCACAGTAAGCCGCACAAAACTGTGTAAAATAGAAAAAAAAGGATGAAAAAAAGAAGAGATGAAATAGTCAAGAAAACACAAATAATCTTTTTAAGAATGGTAATTAAAGATCTGAGAAAATGGGCAGGCCAGGGTCTTCATTCAGTTGAATGAACCTCCAAGTTTAACCTTCTGTCTTTGGCTGTTTTGTGTTTGGAAGTGTGATGGGCTTAGGATTGAGTAATCATGTGAAAACACAGTTGGGAGCAGTACTACTGTGGGTAAGTGAACTTCCCTGCAGAGTTCCAGGACTTTTACTTGCACTTTCACCTTTTGTTCTCAAAGCACAAGACTGCCCTCTCCCTTCCCCCAAAGACCAGATTTTTGTATGGACTTTTTTTGTCCTCAAATCAGACTTACTGTACTATATGGACCACAGTTACTATATTAAACTCAGGAATTTTTCAATAGCAAGCATCTTCTCACTCATAAAACATTACTTAATGCTCAAGGTTAAGACAAACTTTGGAAATTCTGTGGAAACTTTTAGAATCTTCAGGGCAGCTCCCAAATCCATATTTCATGGATACTAATAGCTTTGTTTTACAGAATTACTGGTGGTAGTAATGTATTTTAAGGTAACATATATGATGTACATATGAGAACCCTTTGTTAATCCTGTTTAGTTTTCAGACAAATTATAAATCAGACATTCTGAAGACTGGTGGGTGCTTCAGTATTTATTCTTCCAGCAACATTAAGAAACACTGCTTATGTTTTATACAATTTTATCACACTAGTATGGGATTGCTCATTGCAACTTCAGCTGCTTTAAAGAGAAACTTCAGTATCCTTTTCCAGTGCCTCACAATATACACTGGATATAAGCACGACTAAAACGAGACAAAGAACAATTAAGAGCAAAAAAAAAAAAAAAAAAAAAAAGGAAAAAACCCAAAAAATATATATTTAAAAAAATATTTTTACTGTTTTGCCTTGTAATTATTACAGTAGTCTGCATCCAATATTCATGTGGCCGAAACTGGCACTAAGTGCTTGGCTTAATCCTTATCACATTTCATCTTTTTCAGTAAATACTTTCCTGCTATTCCTGTTGCTTATAGTCCAAACAACTCATACCACAAACTATTCAGATGCTTCATTTGCATGAAAAACTTAATTTGAGAGACTATTCTGACAACAGAGTCTTTGTTTCCATAGGTTCAATTTGAGCAAAATGTGGTTTCTAAATAAGCCCATGTAGGCTTCTCTAATTTTTTTTTTTTTTAACAGAAGATAACAAAGATGTTAGTGAACATCTCTAAATTGCACTTCTGTGAAAACTGGGGTTTCAGCCACAATTATACTCAAAGATGATACTGTTCCAGCTCAGAATTTCATCATACTGGCCAAAAACTTATCATCAACTAGAGACTGATGTAAAGCAACAAGAGCACAAGAGTATTCTCACACTTGGTTCATGTTTTGGGGTTTACTCCAACTTCTGTATTTTTTCAATACTTTGAAATTAATTAATATGCATGAAAAAACAAAAGCCAAGAAACAAAAAAGCTGGGTGTGCAGCTGCAGTGTCATTACCCAAATGGACAGAGAGAGGAACGTCTGCTGAAGCAAAATAAGCTCAGTGGCAATGTGACACTTTTACAAAGCATAAACCTCCCTGGAGAAGCAAGAAAATACTACTGAAACAAACAGACTCTAATCAAGCAAAAGTGACTTTACTTCTCCTGTTAATTTCCTACTGGCATTAAAAACCTCAGGAAGATTTCCTACTCCACCTTTTAACAAATACTGCTGGTTTTGATATCCAGTCCCTAAAAAGGGTTATTAAGCTCCAACTTAGAAAGTCCCTTCCATTTCACTAACTTGGGAACTAACTCTCAATTATCCTTTGGCTGACTGGGGAGCACAGGGGAGGGGGAAAGCAGTGTGAGTTTCACTACAAGCCAGATGGAAAAAAACCTGAACAATTAGCTCAGGTTTAGAAACAAGGTAGCTCAGAAAGTTTCTGTACCTCCAGCCACATCTCTGCTTCAGCTTTTATACCTGTAGATTAAGATAGTTTACTTTGACATATTTAATGTTAAAGGAAAAAACACGTCTGCTCTCTTTTTGCTAATTTCCAAAAACCTCAGACTGATCATTTTCTTATCAAGGGGGGTGAGCCACCATCAGTGTAGGGTGCTCTCAGTATTACAGCCCACAGACAGACAACTTTCCTCTCTTATGATTTTATCCTTTTTTTGTGTCTCTCCAAAGGTGGAACCGAAATGAATGGGGCTACTTTCACAAACAGCAGTTAAGTTCCTGCTTATGGGAGCCAGGTATTTGTGCTTTCTGTGCTCACAATAACCTCGCCTATAACGCAGCATCTTTGCAGAACCTTCTTTAATCAATGGACATCTGAAACAGAGCTCAGTCAATTAGACACTGTCCTTTAATGCCTGCTGAGTCCTTTGTCTGCCAATGAATCATTGGTCCCTGATGATTTCTCATTTAAAGGTCAAATCTGCTATGAAGGACAGATAGAAACCATCTGGCTTTCCAGTAGAAAAATAAAAAGCTTTTTTTGTTAGGAGGTGACAATGCTGAATCCATTAGCTACATCTGAAGAGTGATGGTGCACCTCTTCCTTACGCAAAACTGGCTACATAATTGACTCCAGATTTTAGTCATTACTACTTAGAATTTATAGCACTGGCTAATTTTACAATGCCCAACAATTAGCAATTAGCACTGCAGCTGTGCTGGAAATGGAAAAGCAAGGAGCAATGGCAGAAAAAAAAGTGAGTGTAGCGATATCCTCATTGTATTATTAGTTAAGCATTGACAAGTCAATATAATGATTTCAGCCCAGTCTTTTTTCCTGAAATCTGAGAAATGGAAAAGCATATGAGAAGAGTGGAAAATTTAAAGGCAATTATCTCAGAGGCCAAAGAAAGGGAGACACAAATTGAGGAGAATCCTCTGCTACTTTTAAATTTAATTCCATTTTGTGACATTTTTGAGCCAGGTTTTCAGAAAAGCCTAAATCAGAGAGTGGCAGTAGGAGATGGTGTCATGAACCATGAGATGAAGCACACTGTACTGACAGCTTTCATTATAAATAGTATGAACAGGACAAAAGGAGATGAACGGATCAAACAGACAACTAATTTTAAGCTTTGCAGTTACTTTTTTTTGGTCAAAACTGACAAGCTTTTTACTATAAAACTAAACACCAAGAATCTGAAAAAGGCTTTTCCAGGTTTGAGGGTGGAGACAAATTTTGTGCAGTTGGTAATCCCTGTTTTCCAGGTTTTCCTATGGGGAAAGTAGTGATCAATACCGGAGTGAGGGAAGTGAGTCAGTACGACAAGCTTTCCTTCCAACTGGGAAGTCCTAACCTATTTTTCTGTAAATACGTGGTAAACTCACTGAGTGATACTGTGCATACCCACTGCAAGCAAGCAGCTGGTTCATAAACCAGTTTCCCATACACTCTTCAAGAATAGTGGTGAAACTTCAAACAGAGCTTTGTTTGTTTTCAGGTCAATGCTGACTCACTTATTTTCAGTCCAATTTTAACGGTGAGAATGCATGATTAAGGTCAGCACTGATTTAACTTCTGAAAACAAATGCTATGCAAAGCAAGTAAGAATGTACTGCCAAATTCTGATGTGCTCTAAATCTGTATATTCAGGTGAAGCCGTAAGGAGTTTCTGTTTCTTTTCATGCTAGCAGGAAAAAATTATCCTCATTGCCATCTTTCTCTGGTAAGTAAATGAGTTTGTGTAGTTTGCTCTCTTTTGTACAAGAATATTGTTAAAGTTCCTTCAGGGAGGACAGGAACAGAGTACCCAGATGTGCTTACACCATCCTGTGCCAATAAACTGTGTAAATGAGGTGCAGTCTATACTTATTTTACAGAATGTTGTATATGACATAAACTACTGTTCCAATTTTGCCTTTACTCCATCTGTGTTTCTCCCAAGCCATTTCATAACTTTTGGACAGAAACAACACTTGGACAATATAACTTCTGTTAGATTTTAGGTTTGATTATATAAGTGCATTCTGTCACTGAGCTCCCTGGGATGTCCCACTGTTATTAGATGGTAGAAGATAATTTGGGAAAAAAAAACTCCAAAACAGTCTGCCTCTGTTCCACAGGTTAGTAGTTATAGTCTTTAAGAATATTTTCCACAATCAGATTTTTCTAGAAAGTCTCATTCAACAGATCAGTATGACATTCTTAAAAAAAAAAGCCATCACAACTCAAATAATCCTGAAGTTTCCTTATGATATTACTTGGTTTCCTTCTATGACTAAGAGTAAGAAAGTCCTTCCAACATCTTCCCTTAACAACTCTCACTAATGAGCATACGATTATCAAACATCTATACACTACAGGAAATGACAAGAGACAATAAAACAAATCAAGACATGGAAAATACAAGTAGTGTTCTTCATTTTATTTCAACTTATTTTATTCTAGCCATCACTACCATACGGCAGGTGCAAATTTTAGATTTATTTAGAATATGTGTATGATTACTAAAATCAAACCTTCATTCTGGCTCTAAGACCATATAGATTGCCTGCTGAAAGTTTAGAAAAGGTGAACACAAAAATTATTTCTGAATGCAGTTTTTACACCCTTCTGTAACCAGCAGGCAGACACTTCCTGCAAAGCACCTTCCAGCCTTCTGGTGGGACAGGATGTCCCTTTGTGACAAAGATTAGACTGGGAGTTCAGCTACCATCTAACATTGCAATGCTTTCACTTTGAGGAAGCAAAATTTGGGCCATTAAAGAAAAGTCATTATTTAGCAATAACCTTTAGAATGATTCATGCCTACTTCATAACAGCAGTATAGCTACACCTACTGAAAAGTTCCAGTATCAAAGATCTTTATGCCAAACAAATTGTTTGACAAAATAATTGCAGTGTAGTATTTCAATAGGCATTATAAGATATACAATATATATACTGCTTCAGTAAGCATTCCTTTGTCTTACAAAAAAGGAAGTTACTCTCCTTGCAGTTTAATCATCAAACTAGTATTTAGATTAATCCAAACTGAAATACAGGTAACCTACCTTGTTGCCTCTAAGCCCAAAGCCTGATTGGCTCCAGGCCCCTAAAGCGAAAGAAGGGCTCTACAGAAAAGTGAATACAAGTGCTGCCACTACAGCACCAATGAGGAAAATGATGGCTGTGAACTTCACCTCTACTCTTCACCAGGACACCTTCTTAAAAACAGAAACATTTGTAAATCTCTGACTTTGACTTCTGTGAAAGTGATACCCTGGTTGAAATGGCTATTGACTTGTCTCACACATCAAAGGTAATTTAATTTTGCAGGTCAGTCCAAAATGGATCTTTACCTAATTTGAGTCTGTTGAAATATATATAGATTTTTTGTTAAAGCTTTAAGGAAAAAAATAAAAATCAATTGAGATGCTGAAAGCATTTATTCAATTTTTCTACAACAAGGTACAGTATTACCTTGTTAAACGACTGAATCAACTTGCCACTCACCCCAAGAGAGGCAAGGCATATTGTTCCTTTTTTTATTAGTTCTAACAAAGCTTATAACTGATTTCAGATGGGCTAATGGGTATTTAATACCCCAAACAAGTTTTCTAGCACTTTATTTAAAAAAAAAACCCCAAACAACAATGACCTATTCACTGTTATACAACAGGTTAAGATGATTCTGATCCTAGCCCATTTAAAGCTATTTTCTGGTTTATCTTTTTAAAGTAAAACAGAAAAATGAAAAATTGAGAGCTAAAGAAAAAACTACTTTCACAGGAGCTTTGAACATTGTCATAAGCATCCAGCAGATCATATTAACAAACAACTGCTTCATGGAAGGCTCCTCTGCTTACCCACTCTTTATGGATCCTGGGATGTTGTATTATTTTTGCACAAATTTAAGGAGTGTATTTAAAGGATAACTTTGAACCAAAAAGACCAAACTGTCAAAAGGATTCAGAAACAGATGAGCTGTCAGAAAAACCCAAAAGTTTATATAAGATAACAAAACTTGAGAGAGCTGAAGAATTTGGCTATCTTCCTTATGATACCTTACTGTGCGAGTTTTGTTTTGTTTTTTAAAGGAACAAGCACACTCTAAAATAACTTAAAGGTCCCAGGGAAGTAGAATCTTTCCTTCTCAAAGTGATTTGCATTCCTTATCAGAAACATTTGCCTTACTGCTTCAGTTCTATCTGTTTTCACATTTTAAAGCCTCTGTGAATGTACAACCTGCAATCTCCCACGAGAGTAAAAGTCACAGTTCACTGAGCTGCACCACTGTCAGAGCTCAGGATCCTAATAACTAATTGCTGCATTTAATCTAACAGTGATCTGTCATGTAACAACTAAGCTCGTGTTCTTTTCATGCAATGAAAGCACTGTTATTTCTACTTTGTAATGGAATTTAGAAGTAACCACATGGATCTAATTCAGAGCTTAGGTGGTCAGAGCGTGCACTGCTAATGCCACAGTTGTCGGTTTGATCCCACATGGACCACTCACTTAACAGCTGGACTTGATAATCCCTGTGGGTCCTTTCCAACCCAGAATACTCTGAGATACTGAATTTCCTTTGAGATTTTGCTGCCTTGTATGATCTCCAGATGTATGCAATACTGTTACGCTTTACATAATCTTGATTTTTAATTATTGTACATAAGTGAGCTGTAACATACTTCTCAGCTGTAGAAAAGACTTTCTGGCTTTCAATTCTGTACCTTGATTTGTTAAGTCAATAAAATTATATTGGAAATTTACAGTGAGTAAAAGAGTTTTAGAAGAGTCTGAAATACTCAACTATTGCTATATTATTATATTATCATTCTTTACAAATATTTCACAGAAACCAACATTATATTATCATTAATTACTGAAAGCATATACACTTGTACAGCATTTCTAGAGAGTTTTCCACCAAAAATGCAACACCAAGATGCTATTAAGAAACAAGGATAATTGCATGTTGATTAGTACCAAGTATAAGAAGACTCTTAGTAAAAAATATCAGAGCTCACAAGAATTGATTCAAGGCAAGGATGAACAACACTATCACACAAGCAGTGTCCTAGTGGAAGTGGCCCATGGCAGGGGGATGGAATGAGATCATCTTTAAAATCTCTTCCAGTCCAAGCCATTCTGGGATTCTGTGATCAAATGTCAGGGAACTCTAGACCAGTAATGAGTAAGATTAAAATGTGTCATAAGTCTCAAACTTATTGGTGCAAACATTAAAGAACCAGCACTTCTGAAGTTCAATGAAACCACTGGTTTGAGCTCCTGATAACCATTTCAGTCAAGCACAAACTTACCCCAAATTAGCCCCATTCTACCTTCTGATGCATACTTCAAATTTTACTAGATTTATGGTGCATTTATTAGTAGACTTTGCAATCTAAAAGACGTTCCCCCTCCTTACTGTATCACTCATGTTTCCAATGGGTAGGCAGAGCCAAATGTGCCTTCTTTATAAAGATGAAATCCTTAAAACAGGACTTGCATACTGTTAGGAAGGTCTCTTCCTTGAAAAGAAGAGACCTTCTTTTCAAGGAAGAGACCTTCCTTGAAAAAGGAAGGTCTCTTCCTTTTTCAAGGAAGGTCTATGAAAGTGTAGTTACTTCCAGAACTTGGAAGGCATTGAACCATTCCAGGTGCCTACTTTAGGCTTTTATCTCTCGTGTTCTAAGTAAGTAATCTACTCAATCTGTAGGGCATTTAGGGACAGAGGTGAGGTTCAAGTATTGATAAGAAGAAATAATTTGCTGTCATTTTCTCAGGAAAACAGTTGAGTGGAGGGAAAACTGTCATCTTTACCACAAAACACAGCACTTGTGACTAGCTTAGCTTCCTGGATATGTAACTGAATAGCTGCAAGAACTCTTTGTATTGATTTGAAACCAAGAAACTCTAAATAGAAATGCCTGGATCCTTGAAAAGAAAAGGAAAAATCTGTGCAAGTCACAATTTAGTTTTCTTTAAGGAAATTATATTAGTACATGAAACATTTATTTGAAGATTCCGAATCTCTGCTATCATAGCTTCTTGAAAACAGTGAAGAACAACCTATCTAGAGACAATCCACAGCTTGAATAAAAACTACAGTGAACTAATTTCCATTGGACACAGGCTCCACAAAGTCTTTTGGAGAATTAAAACAGATAGCCCTTCACTATAAATCAGATTATAAAAACCCCAACATTTGTCTAAAATGTAAGTGTAATGAAATCTAGATGGAGATGTATCCTGTATTTTTCATGTCAACTATTGCTCCAGCACCAAATGGAGAAGAATGACTTGAGCTGGTATAAAGGACAAAGTTAGAATTACAGGACACAAGTCTGCCTTCCCAATAAACAAAAACTTCTTGTTCATGAAGATATACCAGCCTGCTGGTTTTATATCTTCAGTATACTGGTTTTATGACTAGAAGAAGACTGCTTTTATAAAACCATCCATATCTTGAAGGTTTTTAGACTAGATGGAACAATCTTTCATGATACAGCTGGTGTTGACTGCTTCCTTCTAAGTTTGACAAGGTGGAAACACTGTATTTAGCTAAAGTACCCACTGGAACACAGTGCTAGAGCAGAGTGTGCAGCATTAATTACATGGATGATGAAAAGGCATTCTGTATTCAGAGGAACATGTGCTAAGTCCTCTCCAAGTACACTCTCCTATCTTTAACTTCAATGAAGAAAGAAATTGCTCAAGGTTTATAAAACAGGAGCAAGTATTTTCACGTGAGAATCAAATAAGTAATCATCACAAGTGACTGAAAATTTTGTAATGAGATGCCCTGGGTCACTGAAAGACAATGAAAGCTTCACAGTTACCTTTTTCACAGTCTTGTCAGGTTCAAGAGCAATATCTGGAATGTTGGCATCCACCATGAGGGAAAATAAATTCAAGATCAAGTTGGAATACCTAAGCAGAAGAGCAAATTAGGTAAAACACGTTGTAAACTGCACAAAAGACATTTTGTAAACAATTTAAGAACTCATCATCATCTAGCAAAGAACTGTTAATGCTTCAGAGATCCATTTTTAATACTAATTGAAAGTATTTATGTTAAAGAACACAAGATACAGACATACACTATCAAAGTTTAACCTTCAAAATCTCTTAAACTGCCAAAATTGAATAAAATGCTCCGATTTTGTTACAGTTTTCTAAAATCGTCAGAACATTTACTCAGAGACATATGAAATATAAACTAGGATTTCATATATTTTAATTTATAATGCCATTTTCTACCTCTGTTAGGATAAACACATGCTAGAATACTGATACAAAGGTTACTTTTTATTACAAAGTGATACAGCAGCATGACATATATTCAAACAGATGAAGTCTTCATAAGTGCAAAAAATTGTTTTTCCAATCACTGCAAGGGCTTTTGACATAATGAGTTAAGTATTTCACCAGATCCAAGTCTTCAGTTCCTCAGTTAAGCTCCAGCAATAGTGGTAGCACAGTACACTTAGGAAGTACAAATGTCATCTATAACCATTAAAAGACAAACCAAAAGCCAGTTTTCAGTTTTAAAATGGTGTTGGAAACACTCATGACTATTTTTTTTTAAAAAACACTATTTTGCCCTTGCAGAAAATTAACTGTCAGTTTCTTTTTCAGAAGATAACTTTCAAGCTGTTCAACACAAACTGGAATTCCCCTTCCTCTGCAAAAAGATTTAGTTCCCTTTAAGATACAAAATATGTTACTGACTTCACCATTTGAAATATTGCTTTGCTAAGAGAACCAGGAGCTTCACAGTTGAGAGAAAACAAATTCTTAGCAGCAAAACTTGTTTATTAGGAAGCTGCTGAATATATATCAGCTGACAACTGCAAGGAGTGCAAAGTATTTCAGCTAAACAAAACATCTGCTTCATAGCTGTATTTTACAAAGTAAATACTGCTCAAAAAACACATCTCTCTAGAAACACTTAGTTCCAACAAAACCTCTTGACACTTTATTATTATCTGGAACTAACACTACCTAAGACATTCCAATATAAGTTTTAAGACATTATAAGAAAAGCATTAAAGTCAACTGTTCGGCTAGAAATCCTCAGTGCCTTATTTCTTTCAGAAGTTTTACTTCACTTCCCCAAGGGCAGGGAGCTGGAGTCAGGAAAATTACTTTTATGACAAATTAAAAGAAAAGAAGGAAAGTTAACTCTACCATTTTGTTTCAGGTCTGACTAAGAAATATGGCAGTCAGGTTGCTCTGCTGCTAGAACAGACACCACAGACTTTAATCAATTTTTCTTCTACTTGCCTGAAACTAGCAGATTTCCTTTTAAACATGCTTAAATGTTACAGGTACATGCTCTGAAGTCTCCTCCTAGATTACTGGTACCTTCCGTCAGTAGTTTTCCCTTCAAACTGACACAGAATCCAAAGTCTCAGAGTCCTTTTTGCTCTTCAACCGCATAGAGGATAAGAGCTTATAAGCACTCTAGGTTATTGGAGCTATTTATGTGATGGAGGCTTGTAAAAAAAGATTTTAAAGGTCTAGGGATCATTGTTAGATGCCAGTTAAGAGACGGTTCTGTTCCATACAATGAACTACAAAGAAATTCTGATTCTTGAGGAATAAGATCACCTGAAGTTACTCATATGGGGAGGGGGAAATCAAGAAAAGGTAATCTGGGGAGGGAGTATGGAGTGGAAAAAACCCTAAAAATTAAGGAAGAACTTTTCACTATACCATCTGCAGATCTGTCCTCTTCCCCTCACCCCAACATTTCTATAACTCAGCAATTAACTGCAATCCTTCTTACAGGCAACATCTTTAGCAAACATGCCATGAGGTTTACAGCTGGGGAATTGACAGCCCAAACTCATCTGAGAGGAGAGATTTTGCTGAATCATCTGAGTTAGGAGCCTGACTTGTTAAAAAGCAAACACCATTATCAAGCAAGGTATATCACTCATCTTTGACATCTACATTACAAAGGCTGACATCCATCCACAGCCAGAACAAAATCTGAGCCTGGTTTTCCTAGTTTTAAGGAGGTTTAAGAAAGTACCTAAACTAAAACCTAAATCCTTCTCACATTACTCTTTGCTTTCTTCAAACTCAGTAAAAATTAACTTACAAAATTAATGAGTATTCAGCTGTATTGAAGGTTGATTAACTTCTGTTTTGAACATAAAGTACTGTTAAAGAAATTCAACATGAAAATTCTACTTATACATAGGTCTCATATATCAAGAAATGAACCCACATCAGGCAAAATGTCAAATTCCCATTACTTTGTTTTCTGAGAATGGCAACTTTTGTTTTAAAGTAGTTAATACCTCAAACATCTGCTTGATCCTAAGCATTACTTTTTTTTTTTTTTTTTTTTTTAAATTTACCAGACCCTTTGCATATAGATGTACTAAACCAATCAAATATTTAGGGTGTTGGCTTTGCAATACTCTACCAAATGTGAAGCTACAGACATGCACTATAAAGACAAGGCCAGAAAGGCATACAGTTATCTGCCGTCCCAAACTAAGGACCTGCTGACCTGGTTTAAGTCAAAATTCCTAAGTTTAAAATGCCTTAAGAATACTACCTTTCTTTCAGTGAACATGGACTCCCAATGACAAAATTCTCTTCTCAAGAGCATGAATACTCCCTAATCATTGTCATGTCACAGTTAGCTATAATAAATTATGGCATTTATTCTTCCCAAAGTATTTCCTTGCAGTCCAAACTCAGTGAATATGGACCTGATCCTACCCAGGTTCACTTCTGTTCTCTCTTCACCATCTAATCCCAGCTTTTAGAACACTATCCAGAGACGGCACTACAATCTTTCCAAAGGGGCAGCACTTCCCAAGGGCCATCACAGCTTTCCACTTATTGCACAGTGTTTCCATTCAGATCTGGACTGCAGCCTCAGTCACTAAACTGAGAACAGACTGGGGAAAAACTACTCCAGCCAACTAGACAATCCCACCCACACAGAGAAAGAAATCTCACCCCAAACTACAGCTTTTGTCCCTACTCCAACTTATCTCCTACTCCTCTGCCCTTACCTATGCCCAGTAACTCAAACTGAACAGCAAGCTTCTCACAGGATTAATGCAGGGGAAATCCTAACTTGGAAGGAACAAAAAAATGTAGAGCAATTTTCACTCTGGGAAAAAAAAATCTGAAATGCTCTGACTGACACTTTGCTGCCACAAATTGCCCAGAGAGGGTGCAGAGTATCCCCCAGTGGAGATATTCCAGAACATTCAGAACATAACCCTGTGCCATGTGCTCTGGGATGACCCTCCATGAGAAGGGAGGTGGAACTAATGAACCATTTTGTGATACTGTGGAACCTGCTGAAGATGTGTAAGCAGGAAATTCTTGATGGAAAGAAAATGCTGACAAGTAGAAGGATTTAAACATCTTTAAACAGGCTCAACATGTATAACAAAAGCATAAGAGGCTGCTCCAGCCCAAGTCCTGCTGACAGCCACAATTTGCTACAGCCCTGCAACACATTCACAACACAGCAGCTGCTCCTTCACTACAGCACTGCTGACAAAGACACTTGACTGATTACACTATTACTAAGAAAGTAGAAAGTATCTCCTTATTCCTACTCCCTAAGAAAATCCCCCAAACTAACCAAAGAACATACAATAAGGATCATATGCCAAACTGCTTAGAACCAGAAACAATGGACAAAACTATTCTTTCACTTGTAACTTTAAAATTTTTTTTTTTTCTCACTATGCAACATCCACCAGGAATCCTGATACACCAAGATACAGTACTTGAAATATGTAGAGAATTGGTTATTCCTCAGGGAAATAAAGAACTAAAATAAAGCACAATCTGATGGAGATGACAGAGTTTGCATTTTGTCTTAGCTATCAGAGGTTATGATTTCACACTAGGACAGAAAATCTGTCTGTGAGTGGGTTTCTGTCAATATGCAGAACTGTTAGAACTAAAGTGTTCCACAACCAATTATTCTTTTCTAACAAGTAATCTTAATTATTTTTAGTTCTAGCTGCTTAAAGTAATTGTTACAGTAATTTTAATATTATCATACCGTATTGTTGTTGAAAGCCTTAAGGGTTTTATCTAGAACAATGTGAAAATATTTTCCAATAAAGTGAGCAAGTATTGGCGATACTATAACAACAATTCCAGACATTAAAAATAAAACCATCTTGATTTACAGTTTAGTAGTACACCCAAATTACCATTATACTACACATTTAATGATGATCCTTGAAGCAAATCATTATATAAATTAATTCAATGAATAACCCTTCATTGACACAACAGGCCTTTCCACTGAAACAGCTAGGTTTAAACAAAATCAACTCAAGTATAACACAAATAAATACAGCATTACAAAACAAACTTTAAGCAAAGTTCAGAAGTTGGACTGTTCTCTGAAGCCACAAATATTGCTTGCTGACAACATGCCACTATTTTTTCAAAATGTTGAATGGCTTTTTAACTCATTAATAACTTCAGTTCCAAGACCAACTCCTTAGTCTTCCCCCTTTTATCAACTGAAGAACTACATGCAGCATTTTATTGTGTAACACTGGCTGCTTTCCATATTCCAGGTACTTTTCACATATGCTTACCATATTACCAATTTCTTACAAATACTTGAAAGTTTCCATTAGGTAATCTTTGATATTAAAATGAAAATCTTCCCTCTTCATTGAAGACGTGCTAAATCAAATCCCTGGACAGATCAGGAGAGCTTACCCGTCCTCTGTTCAAACAGAACAAAAATGAACTACTTGGCTCAGAAAGTTAATAGGTAAGTAATATAGTCACTGCAAAAGAATGAAGCTGCTTCTAAAGGTAAAAGAAAGATCTGTTGGTTCATAGACACCAGAGTCTAAAGAGTTTTTAGCTGCCACAATTCTGGGTATTTAAAGAAATTTCTAACATGCTTGATTGTCACTACAAGTTGCTAATTTTTGTCCCACAGGAGCTGAACTGAACTAAGCATATGTGTGTGTCATCTTCAAGCCAAAGAATTTGATCATCACTAATTTAAACTGGAGGAGAATCAAGCAGCAAATGAGTAATGACTTAAATTAAAATCACAGTTCCTTGATCATCAATAATCAGAGGAAAAGAAGCTTAAGGGCAAAAACATACCCAAAAAGAAATAAAATTTAATATCCCACTTGAGTTATGAAATGAAGCTATTTAAGTTATTAAACAAGCAAAACTGAGGACTTCAACTTGTACAATTACATTCAACCTCCACATTACATCAACTGCGATGTTTTCATTCCTTTGTTTCATACAAATTCTTGTGTTCTCATTTAAACAACCTTTGAATTTTCAACAGAAACATTTCAGCAATTCATTTACTGGCGTCCTCTCCTGCTTTAGAGCGGCTCTCATGAGTTCTGGCATAAACCCAGTGCTATTACCTGCGGAGATGGAGAAAGGCTGTGTAGCACTGCTTACGGAACTCCTGGTACTGCTCACTCTGGGTGCCTCCCATGCCTTCCACCATCTCTTTGTTCAGCTTCATCGGGGGAGGAAGGGGCTTGGGGTCCCGGCCCAAAATATAACCAAAGTCAATGTGAAACAGTTTACCTGTAGAAGAAGGAAAGGCAAACACTGTGCATAATAAAAGTTCTTGGTGCAAATCTTAAAAAAATAGAATTATTAAGAAGATAAAAAGCAGCTCCCAGAAAGTTTTCTGTATAGTTTGTAACAGTATATTTTTTTATCTTCAGCTGTTAACTGGAAATTATGGTTTTAAAGATGCAAAGCTGATTTAAAATTCAAGCTTTCTTGATTTTTAAACATGCAGAGTATACTCACAAAGACTGTACCAATACTGAAACTGGTCAATCGATATTAAATGCACAGTTTATATAACAGATACTACTAATTCTTAGCACCTTCCTTATAATTTGTTAGCAAATTTAAACATTAATACTTAAAGCAGTGCAATGTGTGTTTTGCATTTGGTTGCTGTGGCATGAAATACGGTAAATTTAACACACAACTAATATAACAAAGAGAAAGTAAGACTCATAATCGTATAAACAACCTTTCAAAGCCACTGAACACCAAAGATGAGTTCAATGCTGTTTCAAAAGTCTTTTGAGTTGTTCTAGTAGGGTCAAAAATTATCAATGGTTTTGAAATACACCGAAGAAACATCACTACAACTTCAAATTTGAAACTGGATTTCAAATCCACCAAAAAGTCTGTGTTACCCTTTTTCAGTACTAAAATGAATTGCCTCACTTCATCACTGTGTCTCCATTCTCAGTTCAAGTGATTGCATTTAGAGCACTTCTGTAGCAGTAACAAAAACTTGTATATGCCTCCTCTCTTCAAATGCACAAGGGAACTGCCCTTCCTATCAACAGCCTGCCATGCTGCTCACCATAACGCTCACATTAACTGGGGACAATGCAGAGTGTTCCCTTCCAATATTACTGAAGTACATGTGAGGTGTTATTGGTGGCAAAATGAACAACTGAACTCCCTTGGTAAACTTCAGTTTACCAGCAACTTCAAAAAACCTGAAATATATAGACTAACTGAAGAATAATTATATTATAAATACACAAAAATTGTGTTAATATAAATAAAAGTAAAACAATTCATAATTCTTAGGCAACCATTGTTTTAGGAATAATTTTGACTCAGTTAAATACTGTCCATGTTAAGCAGAAAAATGTCTCTTAATGTGTTCTGCAAATGTACTTTCAGTTTGGAATGTGTAATTCAAGCAACGACTTGAGCCATACCACAGCTATATAACAAAAAGATGGTGAGACTGCAGATATGCATGCAGATACAAGATCTTTTAAACAAGAAGGTAGAAAATTATTAGCATGATTTTTATCTAGACAAACACAGCACAGATGATAGAGACTTGCTTCAGAATTATGGAACTGAGCAGCATTACAGACAGGGGCGTATTTGCTTTGGGGTATTTTAACCAGCAGCTTGTGTATTCATTTTAAGACTTCCTAAGATTAGGTTCTTAGCGCTCTTGGAAAAAAAAAAATTGAGCAGTCATATTTTTCAGTTAATCACCTGTCTTTGACTGTTCCATGGAATAATAATGTAGTATCAATAGAAAAGGCTTTTTGAGATCTGTCATAAGCATTCTTCTTCAACTCAAGAAACAAATTCCATGACAGTCCAATTTCAAAGAGAGATCACAAGTATACTCAACAAGAGGCAAAGTATTTGCTGACTGACAAATGCCACAAGTATTACATTCTGCATAACTAATTGTGCTATTAAAAAACCCATTCCTTCAATATATTCTTTCTGGGTTGGTAAAGGAGATTCTTTTAGAGCTCATTTTTGTACACTAAATTTTTGAAGCAACCACATACAGAAGCTTTCATCATTAAGCTAGAAAAAATGTTTAACTGAAAAGTTTTGGGGACTTGCTTTCTATTCACTTATTCAAACCTGTCACCTTGAGTCAAGAGACAACATTTTGAATAAAACAGTAACCCCTGTAGCAGAAAATATTTTTTTTTCAGTTTGCTCTAGAGATAAGGAATAAAAGATGACAATTAATAATTTACACTGGTAACGAAGACATAAAACATTCAAAAATATTTCAATAATCGAGTGATAGACACTTAAAAAGTGAGATGAGGCCATCCTGCATTAACATGATAGGTTTCCTAGCTGTACTTCAAAATTCAGTTGTTTTTTAAGCTGACTTAAAATGTATGTACAAGCTCATATTTAAATAAGTGTATTTAAAACCTTTCAAACCTGTCTACTAAATACAGACTTGATTAATTTTAATTCAGCTCCTGCAAGATCAATTAAACCAGCACACCATGCTACAAACCATGGACAAAAGGCTCTTCCTGCTGCTGGCACAAAGCTGCTACATTAGGAGCAGCCTGAGGGAACACTGAAGGTCTAGAGATTTCTACAGTGGAAGCTGACTCGTGTTACCCACCAGGACTTAACAACTGAATAGGTGAAAAACAAGCCTGCTTTGGACAAATTAAATTTGCCATGTATTTAATACTGAAACCAGGTTATATTTATATTCTTATTTGTTAATACATAATAAATTTATCAAGTTAATAAAATCAATGATTTCAAATCTTTAAGACCATGATAAAAAGGTTGCAAGTCTCTCATATGATCATCCCAGGTGCCATTTGTATCAGGGTGTTACACTGACGATTCCACTTTCATTATAATAATGAATGTGACAATTTTCACTCAGACTAACTCCAATTGCAAGAATAAGGGGACCTCTGGAGGACATCTGGTCCAACCCCCTGGCTGAGCAGAGACACCCAGAGCCAGATGGCTTAGCCAGGGCCATATCCAATTTCTGAGTATCCCCAGGGATGGTCTCTCTATAACTTGTATCAGTCACTTCCCTGTAACAGTTTGTACTCATATCATGGTATTTATATATAGTAGTTACCTATCCTCCCAGTAATCCAGCCTTCATGTGAACTTTGTGCAACACTACTTTTTCTAAAGTACATTATGCTTTGTTATGTGTATTCTATAGTATGTTATTCTTTATGCAACACTACTTTTTCTGAAGTATGTAATTGTTTGTAAAACATGGTTTTACAAACAATTACACATCATTCAATACACAGTGTGAGTGTCATAACACATACCTTTCCAACTCTTAGATCGTCATGTTTTACCATGATCCAACTTCTTTTCATTTATTGTGCCTTAATTTAAAGGGTTCCTACTCTTTAGATATATTTATAAATTACAGACAAAAGTGGACCTCTACTTTGGTTTACCACGGTTCCCAAATGAGTGCTAAATCATAAAGGTTAGGGATTTTTTTGTTTGTTTCAGTCATGACTTAAACTATAACCAGGAGTTACTTAAGACAACATGTGAAACAGATCTCATCTTTAAAACTAGTGCACTAGAAATCACCCTGTCCTTCTCATTTATTTTACTGTAGAAAGAGAAAGACACAAGGCATTTACTGACTGGAAGAAGATGAGAAGCTTCCAGGAGTAAGCAGTACACATATAAAAAATTATTTAATTCAGAATCTAAAAGTTAATACCATTGGGTACTTTTGAGCTTTTGTTTTTTTAAGTTATTTTATTCTATGAGTTTGACTACCTTTTTCCACTCCACACCTCATTTTCTAACATATGGGATAAAGAGGAAAGGCCACTGGAGACTTCAAGGATATGACACAAAACATGGAAGTTACCCTGACTACCAGTCAGGGCGTCAGGGATTTCAAAGTCCATCTGACTTTCTTTCAGCGATCTTTGATTAAGTGAAGCATGGACCTGTAGAGAATAAAAATTCATACCTGGTCCTTGCAATAGCCAGTAACACCTGACTGCAGTAGGAGAGGATGATCTGTCCATTACTTTCACTGCAAATACCTAGATTTTAATACAGGAGAAACTGCCTATAGAGCAGCACAAAAGATTGTTTCATTTTGCTAGAAAAAAACACTGAAAACCAGAAAGAACTCTGAAAACCTTAAAATGCAGAGGACAGAGCAAATTAGATACAATTACTGAAATAAAGTAACTCTGATGGCAATTTTCTCTTAACAGTAAAAAAGGCAAATGATTTATACTACTCTGTTCACATTGCTGGGGAAGAACAAAAAAAACACTAAACGAAAACACAAAACAAACATTTCATTACTTCTTTGTAACCCTCAAGCACCACTATTATTTTAACTTGGCCCATATAAAAAAATATACAATTTAGTTATTATTTTAACTAAATTCCTATTTTAAATTCAAAGCAATAGGATGAAAAGTCCTTGATGAAAATGACTAGATGGATGGGGTGTTTTTCTGGCTTTCCCAGCAAATTCTAATGTTACTGTCAAAATTTCTCTTCTGCTAACAGACCAGTGGCATGATGAAAAAATGGGAATGCCTAATTTACTTTCATAAGCAGCATCTTACCACTTTTCTAAGACTACACAACAATGAAAGTAATGTGAATTTTTAAGAACTTATTCAGAACACAGGTTTTGAAGTCAGTATGCAGCAACAGATGGAGGTAAAGTTTAACATTGTCACCCATGTAGCTTGTCTTAAACATTATAACTCACCTCCTTCCCCCAAGCTGTCCATTCTCAAAATACATTTTATTCAGGCATATTATAAGAAAAAAAACAGGTCTAACATTTATAACTAGATGACAAATGCTGTTCAAGGTACCTAGAAGAAAAAGTGTTTTCACAGATCAAAAGCTAAAAGGTTATGTTCTTTTTAAGAATAAGCCCCAGAGAAAATGGAATTCTAGAGAGAAATCTAAAGGACAAGAGTATGCATTAGTTTTTATTTTTTTAAAAACTAAGGCTGTCCTCTATCAAGACTAGTAACATTTAAAAACATATTTAAAATTTGTATTTTTCATACTACAGTATTTTACAACATTAATAAATGTATTTAACAATGTAGTTGTCTAAGTACTGATAGAGAGTGAATGTTTGAATCTTGCAGGTTTTCTATTTCTACATCTCAGACCTGCTCTGGGATAGATTTTTTGACTAAAAAACACAGGAAGTACAAATACATAGTGACATTTCATATAAGACTCTATTCAGGTCCTTGCTCTCTTTCTTGGCCACCCTTTCTAAGCAAGACTGAAGAATAAATGTGGTGTCAGTTGGTGACCACAGTTCTACCTCTAAGCATTAAATGAGAAGACAGCCCAGTGCTTTCATCTATTTACTTGTGATGCCAAAAGCAAATGTGGTTTTCAAGTTCTGAGCACCAAGTCTTTGACCTGCTCTTAGATATTAGTAACATAATTTTATCTACATAGCAATTTTCCCTCCTTCTACAGAGCAATGTCAAGTGTATGGCTCAGGTCAAAGCCCCTGTACTTTGGGAACTCATACTGGGCACTTGCATTTTCATGCAGGTGACCAGAGGTTACTGAAAGATAAGCTGGTCATCACTAGGGTGAGAGTAAGTTGGTCAGAAGCACACATAAGCAGTGCTATCAAGAAAGCTATTTGAATGTCTAGGATATCCTACAATATCTACACATAGCCTGGACCTTTGTGAAATCTCTGCATGTCTATAAAGCAAGTTGAAATTACTAAGATACCTCTAAAGGGACAGGAGACTTCATTTGTGCTATGAAAGCTGAAACACTTTCTAACTCTCCTTACAAATATACTGACTGCCATGCAAATATGAAGACATCCATATCTGGATATTTTATTAGTACCGAGATCCTCACTCTACAATCAAATCAGTGAGTGTAAGAGCTGCAGAACAAAATGTTCTCAGGGGAAGGCATGGCATAATTACAACGTAATAACCTAGTGCAATTTCCATGGAAGTTAACATGCTACACCCTGTATATCACAATCCACCTTCACAACCACCCAGATCTTCCTTCCAAGGCAACAAAAGGAATGTTAGCTGTTAAATCAGATGGCAACTTCAATATATAAATCAGTCTGTAATCCTGAACAGAGGCAGCACTGTTGTTGCCTAATCCTGGGCATAAAGCTGAAAAAGTGTCTTGTTATCCACAAACCACAGTAATATGCGCTATGGCTTTAGAAATAAGATTTTAAAACACAGACCAATTGAAAATGCATTTTGTCTCCCTGAGAAGTAAGAATTTCAAAGTTTTCAGAGAAAATAAATATCCCTGTCATGGAATACTGAGTGTTTAATGGTATTTGGGTTACCAGTCAAGACACATTTATGAAACTGATGCAAGTCTTTTTGTAATTTTTAACATTACTGATAGATAAGGATGTTCTGACTGAAGGTTCCCCACATCTCCTTCCAAACACACTTCTAGAATTGTCCTTGAAGTATAATGATACAGTACTAAAAATCCAGATGTCTTTTTCAAGACCAACAAAAAAGCTGCTCCATTTCTAGAACTATAGGCATAAAAAAATCATGAAAGGAGATAGAAATTATTTCATTTGGTAACTGACATCTCATGCAAAACCCCACATTTCTAATGTGTAGAAAACAATATGTTTTTATGAACTTCTGTATCTAGTGCTTAATATTTAAATTACACTGTACCTATTATAAGCATGGACATCTGTATGTTACGAGATGATGCATCAATTCTATTGAAAGGAGTCTAACAGATGTGGCTACATTCACCAAACCGAAAGGTTTAGCCAAATAAAGGATAATGATATGTGAGAAATATATGAACCCACACCTGGTACCCAGTATTCTTTACTGGAAAACTTCATTACATGAATATCATCAGAAAAAGGATACATACAGAGTCATATGATTTCAGGAGAAGAATGAAATTAGCTTCTTCTAACTTAAGGCTAAGGGATTCTCAGTAGCAAGAAACAAGCCTTGGTAGCAAGTCTTTGTTGTACTTGGAACATGTGGAACATAAGGATTTCTCTTCATAGCTCACAAAAGCCCTCAGTTTGTGGCAGACTGTGGGTTTTCAGACTTGGAATGTACGATGGATGTGCACTGCCCTCTGCTGTACTCCCCAAATTCTTCCAGTAAAGCCACCATGCTGTACTTAACATAGACAGGTAAGATACACTTTATCCCAAATCAAAACACTGAACTATTACTACTCTCAGCATGCAAGCAGAGCCTGCTATGGAAAGATTTATACCCACTATCACAGATAAACAAGAGACCTCCCAAAACAGATCCTTACATGATTGTTTGTATATTTTCAAACAGATACGGTAAAATACACTTGCTTCAGTTGTTCCCCCATGAGCTTAGAGCAAGACCTTTTACCCTAATCAAGACCAATTGTTAATTTTCTACTCTTTCAGACTATCATGGTTAAAAGCAGCATATGCTTCAGCCTTACCTGTAACTAACAAGCCTTCCACGTGGATGGGTCTCTTTTTCCAAATAACATTTTTAATTTAAACGTTTCTCATTCAATAAACGTTTCACTTCATAATAAACACTTAACCAGAACTCTTAATTCTCCACCACTATGTAATGAAGGTATTCAAGCAATCAGAACTCCTAAGGAAGCTGTAGTTCAAAAGCAAGCAAGCAAGTAAAAATAAGCCAAACAACAATTCAAAAAGATGTTCCCCTACAAGAAATGTTATTTGTCAAAACTTTGTGAAGCACATGCAGCTACACATGAACTCATTTTCAATGAAAACAACTGAAATTCCCCCTATCCCACAGCAGTGATTATAATAGTTGAAGTAGTTGTATTTTCAAGTCCATTATTTCCTCTAGTTAAGAAATCATCTTATCACACACTGGAGCAAATATTACCTTAAATGAGACAATACAACTTACATTTTAAAATATAATCTAGTCTGCAATACTCAGTGGGTTATATTCATAAGGAAAATGCAATGAAAAAGTACCAACACATTAGAAATTAAACAACTGTTGCTATAAAATTATACTGCTAAAAAGAATTACCTGTTTTTGTTAGCAACAGATTATCCAGATGTCTATCTCCAACTCCAAGGATGTAAGTAATCACACAATAACCAGCTGTAAAAAGTAAATTGTAAACATCAGTATGAGTATCTTTCCTGGAGAGAAACAAGTTCCACACAATTAACAACAGCACATTACATTATTTTAGCTCTAGTTCACTAACAATAAATATACCACAGAGACTTGGGGCAGGAGTGGTGCTGGTGAAGAATAATCAATGTCAGAATTATGAAGAATGTTTGCAGTACTAAAACTCTAGAACTTATTCAGTACTGTCGGGATTTTAATTTCTTACGATACAATTACATGCCTAACCCTTAAAGACTAAATTAGTTCAATACTGGGATAAAGGTTCTTCAAAAGAAGCTAAAATATTTTGAACAAAGTAAATGTACATGTTTTGAACTGTAGCTATTTTAAGGCTACTGTAAACAAGTATTAGGCATGGATATGAGCCTGGATATCCATGTCAGCAGCATTCACAAGATCAGCAGTGATAAAAAGCAAACTGTTTCAATTGTTGCTTTCACTCACTAACCAGAACAGTCTGAAGTAGTTCTAAAAACTGCACCATCAGAAAGAGAAGGGCAAAGGAGAAGATACTGTGGAGTCACACCTGAATGCTCTTTTTTTTTCCTTTTGTTACATTTTTTTTTAATTTTATGCACAGCAAATGTGATATTTTAACATGGTCATTAGCTTACTGAGCATGAACTACACTACCACTTTTTCTTTTAATATAAATGTAACCACAGACCCCAAAATGCCTAATGTTTTCAAAACCAATTAGAATTTTGATACAGATGATTTATCATTACATAAATGCTTTACATGTCCCTGCACTATAAAGACCCTAACTCACAATACAGAGAGGGCAGAGATAAGAATACTGCTGGAAGCAAAGAGTATTTAACTCATACTCTCCTTTAAGAATGACCACGAGGTCTTGTGTGTGACATGCCAGGCTTAAAATTATTCTTTTCTCTGCATTTCTGAGAGCAAGTACATGCACAGTGCCCTGTTTGCAGCCAGCTAAACTGAAATAACATAATACCTCATCCACCATCCCCTTCAGATTTCACCTAAGAAGTTACCAGCTGTTAGACTGTAACTCACCACAGCTCTTAACATATGTGTCCATCACCTCTGCGCTGATTCCATAAGGGCCAGTCTCACTAGGGGCATGTTTTCTGAAGAAGTTCTGGAGAGAATGCCAGGAAGATATTTAGTTATTCCACATAATACCAAACCGAGTCTTTAGGAAATAAAAAAAAATTAAATCAAGACCACACATGGCCATTATTAAAACCTGTTAAACTAACAACCACCACAAAACCGTAGTTTAATATTACTGTATTTATATCCTGTCTCAATCATCATATTCTTATACTCAACACAGAAACTGAAAAGCAGTTTCCTTTATTAAATGTTTCAGAAAAATGACTATGCACTCAAAAGTTACTAATCAGTAACAATGAGTGACAGTACTTCCAAGGCAAACTGTTAAGGTCACATTAACAAAAACTAAAACAAGATTAACAGTCCTGCTTTATAACTACATTTGGAGAGCATGTTCTTACACAGTTTAGCATCCCTGCTCCTCAATAAAACCAACTGCTGCTATTGAGTTCAAAAAGAAAATGAGCCTAAGTCAGAAAATGGAAAATCTCAATTTCCTATGAAATGTGGTCAGGGCCAAACAATCCTCTTAACCTTCTTGAGTAAGAGAAAACTCAGTTAGATCCAAGCCTATGGAAAGTTTCTTCCAGTAAGCACAATCTAAGGAAGCACTGTAAGAAGAGTGTAGTAGTCCCCTGGACAGCATGTAAGTTACTGAAATCATAATGAAAAAATAAGACGCTTATGTAAATGAACTTCGAAAACATGAACTGCAATTTTAAGGTGGTTGATAGAAGGTAAGTAATACTGAAACACTAAATCACCTTTTCTCTCCTGGAGATCTGTGTTTCACCAGGCAACACTGATTTATTGGCTTTAAATCTTTTCAATAATTAACACGGTAGTTATACAGAGTGCTCATCTTTACTAAAGCTGCTGTGAAATCCAAAATGAGTACTTCCAAAAAGAGTAAACTAAACTTCTACAACACCTGAAAGTGTTCAATTGCTTTTTATTTCCTTGACCTATGATGCCCAGCTATTTTATCGTGTTTCAGCACAGGATAATGACTCTTTTGGTGCAATGTCTATTTAGATTAAAAATTCTTCACTGGAATAATTGCTCCTTATGTCTGCATAGCAACTGAAACAATAGGGCACCTATTTCCAGTCACATGATGTTGTAAGGAATTGAAAATAACAGTTTCCCAGGCATTTCTAAACAGATTGTTTTAAAAAACATGTAATGGAATGAACCATGAATAGTACACTTCCAAAATTACAAAGGATTGTCAAGAAAGCACT
Organism: Haemorhous mexicanus; assembly: GCF_027477595.1. Classification (NCBI taxonomy): domain Eukaryota; kingdom Metazoa; phylum Chordata; class Aves; order Passeriformes; family Fringillidae; genus Haemorhous; species Haemorhous mexicanus. Next base: position 85,166,489 of record NC_082381.1, on the reverse strand, counting down.
GTAAAATTATTGACTGTGCTGATATACCTTTTCACAACCTATATGGAATAGAAAGCGAAAAAAACCTCCAAACTTATGTAACTTGATGCTGGTCACTGATTAGTATTTGGTAAGCTTATTTGTTAAGTAAATGATAACGAAAAATGTTAAACAAGGTAGATCTTCATATTTTTAACAGAGGTAGTTTATAGGAGCTGAGAGCTAGCTTGCTTTGGCTCACAGTCATCTGAGAAAAAAAAAAAGCAAACTTCAGTATCATCGACACAAAAGGAAAAAAGAACCATGAAAAATCAAATCTAAATAAATATGCTCTATTTTCATTAATAAATCTATAGGCTGCTTACCTCCTATAGCAATTTAGTATGTTTTTATCCAGCTATATTTATCTCAACCAGCTGAGTTCTGCTATCTAGCTTGTGTGCTGGGATTGAAACCAGTATGAGTTTTGTGTGCTACTACTCAGTTTTGTGTCTCCCCTCAAATCCATGAGAATTAAGAAAATCTGTTAACAAAACCAAGTTATAGTACCTATACATCCACTATTGAGGGCAAACAGGCCTCAGAAATTATATGAATGAATTATTTAGTTGTTTCATGGAAAAAAGAAAATAACTAATCCAAGCACTGATTGACAAGGTCAAATGAATGAAAGACAAACACTCTGAAACAATGCATGCAGCAAAAAGTGTCAGGTATCCACCATTCATCATTACAGCAAAGCTGGGATTTCAATATCATAACTAAACTCCACTGTAATTTATTTAAATAGTGTTATTTTTAGAACATGAGATACTCAAGTGGTCATTTACGTATACCTTTCTAAACAAACCCCAAATGTTTCCAGCTGTAATTTCTCTTCTAACAGATCAAAAAATCAGCTGAGAGACTAAGAATTTTGCACAAGATCTACACCTTCAGCTTACACTGTTTGATCATAAGACAATTTACAACTCCCCCATCACATACCTGTATAGTTTCCTCAGTAGCAAGAACTTCTGCAACTGGTACTGATGGAATAAACTGCATGAAGCCTATAACAGAAAACAGCCAAAAGAGAAAATTTCCAAAGCACAGAACTTTCTAACTACTCATGATACATGTTTATGAATGGACAGAACTAACAGACAATCATTCAACTGCTTCTCATAGGAAAAAAAAACCCTTTTTTTAATCCCATTTTCTAATCTCCTGCTTTCAATACTTTTAAAACAACTTGTCATTAACACCAAATTAACTTGCAAAAGGTGTGTCTTCACAAGTTTTCAAGATGAGAGAAAGTATGTTGATGGCTTTCTAAATATTTGTTCAGAATGTATTTAAAAGTAGTCAAGTTTGACTTTTTGTTTTTCTCCTCCATTTCATGGAAAAATCTCTAAATATAAGTGTTAGGCTATTTATTCATGATCACACTGCAAGCCAGCAGCAAAAACTGGTAACTGCTGATTGTCATTTACTCCTAAATCCAGACCAGGCTCCTTTTATGGAGATATTTGAGTCACCTATGAAACACTGTGGTGACTCAGATTGTTTACTTCCACGGCTTAAACTCTAACAAGACTTTCTTACACACTAAGAACACAGAGAGGAGATTCTTCTCCATACTGTACTTTTAGGAAATAAGTGTATTCATACCATGTTTTGTACTAGTTGCCAGCACTTTATAGGGTGTCAGCTTCAAATCCAGATTCTCTTTTCTTAACAGCTGGAAAAAACCAATAGAAAAAAGCAAAGATTAATGCAACAGAAAGGCAAATTCTATTAATAAAAGGATGTGTATTGGACATTGATCTCGACTGTTCTTCACTGAAACTGATAATGAGAGAGAGCCTGTTTGGCAATTCTGTATTTTTTTTTCCTTAATCTACAAAGGGTAATTGCTCATCTATACAGAAAAGAAAAAAAGGCCACCTAGAGATCAGAGAACTCTGGAATTACCAGCAATATAAGCTGTATTAACAGTGTTTAACAGTCTTGCTTTTGACAAGGAAAATCAAGGAAACAGAAAGACAAGGATATAGATTAATAATTTTCACCTTATCCATGAGTGAAATAATCTGAAGAATAAGTTGGTCTTGACGTAAATCATCACCATGCTTAAAAATTACAGGATATTTGCCTCCATCTTCTGTCTTGAAGAATAATTGAGCAGGCATTAAGGCACTCTGCAAAAGGAAATATACTACTAAGCTGGTTCACAGCAGTGCTCATATTAACACATTGCTACAATGGAGCTCAGAAATAAAATCTTTGAATTGTATTTGCATTGCCTCAATAGTTTATAGTGTACCACTTCCAATTACCAAAAGTGTAACTGTATTTTAGTAAGAAAAATAGCTTAATGTTTTCCTTCCTTTTTTATCAAGGATATATTCTCCCTCCCTGCACCCCACAGAAGAAGAAGAAGAGGAAAGGACAGGAGTATTCAATTTTTTCCTGTGTGCATGTAATTCCAATCAACAAGGAAGCACTATGCAAAAGGTCACATCAAAACAAATTTAAAGTGATCAGATCAAAAAGTGAAACAATTATAGGATAAGCAAGAAAGAACTCCTAGGGGCAAGTAATCTTAAACAATTAATTGCTTCCTTAATCTATTTAGCAAAAGCAAAAGTGCCTTTTTATATTATTATTTGAGAAAGCCCATTTAATTGTTTGCAATTTTTCCACGTAAAATGGGTCAAAGGGGATCAATTATCTACATGAATGTTAAAATCTACTGCAACTAACCAAGTCACTTCCCTCCAGAGCAAACCAAAAATAATCGAGGTACAGAGTTTAATCTTGAGCAGTAAGATTACATTTTTAAATTAATACCACAAAATTATTAAATTCCACAAGTAAAGGCAAAATTATTCTTTATGTAGTCCTACAAAAGCTAATGTGATGTCCAAGGGCACCAAAAATCAGTAATTCTTTCCTTTTTAATTCTATTTGTTTTTTTATCCCATAGCCCAGAATGAGATATTAAATGGAAAAATATTAACTGTCAGAATTAGGAGAAGAAAAAAAATCTCTGATTTTGAAACAAGTTACATCTCACATTTTTGGTCCTACATTTTTTGCACAGCTACAGAAGACCAATATGTAAAAAAATGCCTTGAGTTTGCCCTGAAGAACTTCAGCTGTTATTACTGATAGGAAACATTTAGCTGCTGTGCCAGCAATCTGTTTCTCCACATTCCTTCCCTAACTCTTAAATCATACTCATACAAAATGATGATTTGCAAAAGTTTGCTTTCCTAACAAAATCTTTTCAATACTGCCTCCAACCAAAGGTGCAAGAGCATGCAACTGCAGAAGCCTAGGCTTCAAAGGAACTAACTTGATACAGAAAGTAGCAAGCTAGAACTGATAGAAAACTATGCACAATATCTCTGATTTTAAGCAAACTCAAATTACAATACAGCCAACAAGGACTCTGATGAAACTACTGTGAATAATAAATCTAGGACCTATCAGAGATGACAGATTTAACACTGGCTGTCATAGTACCCTACATTAATTCTTTAAGTGGCAAACAAAAGCCTCTGGACCTAGGCCCAACTTGTACAGAAAATTTTGGTCATCCTACAATTAGATTGCAGTCACCTATAGGAGCTGAATTCAAATTTATAAAATGGCCCAACACCACTGAGCACAGGTAACAACTTACACTGCAAAAATTAACTTACATTTCAAGCAGTAAAATGAACAAAATAACCCCAGCCCTTTCAACAGTGCATGGGCTGTTTTACAGTCACAAGCAGCAGCTACAGTTTGGTTTAAGGAATTACCAAACACAGGGATATAGGATTTACCTGTCAGCTGACTGCAACTACATGAAAGGACCACGACAGTGGTTTCCACTCTCTATCAGCTATGGAATAGACCCACAGATCTAAATGAGACATAGCACACCTGCTTTCATTTACTTGATTTTAATCTTTAAGTGTTACAGTGTTACTCCTGTTGAACACACAAACAAAATTCTGGGAAATTTTGAATTTCATCATCTGTATTACTTTATAAAGACAATTTAAAATTTAAAAAATTAAATTCAAAACAAAAGAAAATACAGAGTTATTTAACCACCAAAAGAGCATGCCACAATTGCATTTTGCCTTGACTATATCTGTCCCTTTAAATCTTTCAACTGATGTTTCTAAGCTTATGATTCACAAGATTTGTATGTATTTCAGCTATTCAGAAGCTCTCACTTACCTTGAAGAGTGTGGCTTTTTCAGGGATTATTCCTTTTATTTTCACCTGAGGTTCCAGAGGAAGTGGAATAAGTTCCATATCTGCTAAATTCATCTTTTCATTATCAGCTAACAATGCCTGAAGCCTCTCATTCTAAAAGAATGAAAATTTGTTTAAGAAAAAAACCCACAAAACATAAAACACATACTAGGCATATATGAAGTCAATAAACAAAGGATGCATTACTAACGAATATTCAATTTATTCAATTCTTTATCTGTACAATGAATCAAGGTTTCACTAATACAATCCAGGAAAATAAAAACTTTCTATTTCTCAGTAATTTAAATAACAAAGGAAATATTCCATTTAGCGTTAATATAGTCAAGAAGTTTTCTAAGTTCCAGATATGATCGTCTCAAAAAAACTTATTCCTAAACTGCCTGCACAAAGCACAGGATGATTTGTTTTCCATACCAAAATTAAACGTTAGTTATATTTCAGAAATTGATAAAAATCCAACTCAGAAACTTTATATCTCTCAATTCCACCAAGGAACTTCCTACCACCAAGTAGAAACCAAATGGAAAATAGCTTGCACTGATCTGATTTCCAGACTTGCTTGACATTCCTACATTTGTAGTTATCAGAAACACAAAACTCATCAATTTTTGAGTGTTTTACACTTGGTGTCCTACATACTAAAGGTCGAATACTATAAAGTCTCTAGCCTTTTCCCTTGCTGAATATAAAAGATACAGACAGATGTCAAGGAGGCCCACAACTGTTAGGAATAGTTCTAGTGCTTAATTGCTGCTAGCTAGATTGCAATCTAAAAGTAAAAGCCATGTATTTCTTAGTTTTACAGAAATTTCTTTAAAGAATATACAACTGAACACTACCAATGCACAAGCAGGAAAGAAATCTTACAAACTGAAAAATTCTCCTCTTCTTTTAGCCTTTGTTACTGATACACAGAGCAAGTTGCCTCATTTTTTGTTAATAAGTGCTTTATTTTTCTGCATAAATATACCCCATACATTTAAAGAAACCATCACACTGAAAAACCCATGTTTAAAAATACTAATGTGTGTCAAAGGAAAAAGTTACACACAAAGAGAACTCCCTCTGCCATTTCCACTTTCTTTCCCAGACCCACCTGTAAGGTGCACTTAAAACACTTTAGCTAAGAAGGACAAAGCTTCTTGAAATGTATAATAGAAAGTCTTTTCCTCAAGACCCAATAGAAAGCAGAATTCTGTTAAATACATACCTCATAGAAGAACAGTTTTGTTGCTCTCAGAACAAAGGAAACCTTGCTGGCAAGTGATTTTCACTTTTCTGTCCTGGCATATCACCCACATGACAATAACCTGATATTCTCCCACATCCCCACAAAATGTTCAGTTACATCATCAACTATTTAATTATTCTCTAATCTTTCTTTGGCCAAAACACCCCATGAGTGTTCATAAGGGCCTCTTCTGTTTCCTATCTACAAACTTTGAACAACCTTTGGAACTTTGAACTATCAGAACCTTTCTAAAGTTTGTTCACAAAATTAACCAAAAACATTACAAATAACCAAAATTAATACAGAAGGATGGACATTTGTTACAGATCTCAGTGCTAAGGAACTTTAATGAAAGGCTAACATTCCTACTCATTGTCAAATTTAGGCCACAGACAGGCTTTCCAACCCTTTAGTTACCTTTTTCTTACGATTCCCACTTTCACGCTGCACTGCCTTCATTACATGAACCAGCCGATCTACAAATGTCTGCTGGGCTGCCAAAAGTGAGCGCATAACTCTGACAGACTTATCACCCTAAGAGAATGAAAAGTAACAGAATTAATTCCTCATTCTTTAATTATTTTATCTACAAATCGTTCCTTTGTTCTTAGACCTTTGGGCTTTTAAGAGGTTAAGTGAATAATGATCAATTTCCCGTCAATTCAAAAGGTATTTTCTGTAAAACACAATCACAGTCACTGTAGCTGGCAATCAATTATCTGACCTAACAGTGCACTTCAATTTGCTTCAGCAATTTCAGTGGTGAACAGTCATGCATGACAAACCAATTCACACAGCCAAAGTAAGTTACTATGGATAACTGTGAAATATTCTTAGGAAGCACAAGATCAGATTCAAGTAACCCCCCTAAAATTGGAAATAATATTAAGTGTGAGATACATGGAAATATGTAAAGACTGCATATCTGCTAGAAAGTAAAACTTCCAATTCACAGGAATTTTTTCGGCTGTTTTAGGTTTTTTTTTTCCCTGCTGCTCCAGCACCCTCTGCTGCCGACAGACAGAACAGCGAGTGCTGTTTCTGAGTTCCAGACGAGTCTCTCCACTCAGTGCCTCAAGGACAAAAGTTTACAATAAATAAATAGTAAATAAATGGCATTGATTACACAAGGCTTTTAGAATGTTTTAGACCAGTGTAAGGCAGAATATTTTAGAACCAATATGTTACTAACAGGAACAAGCAACAAAAGAGAAGAAAGAGTTCTCAGTATTTGTTCTTTTCCTTTTTGACAGTTTCTTCAGCTTACAAATTCAAATTATGAGCAGGAGTGGAATGCATGTGACATACATACACAAAAAAACCCAAGTCATCCTCTTAGACCCCTGAACCTTTTTAAGGAAGAACTATCCCAAACCGTTACAGACTTCCTCACACAGAGGAGTTACCTTCAGCAAAGCCTGACTGAATCTTCTCATCACGTTTAGGTACATTTCGTGAGTCTTTGGGTCCCTCTGCTGAGTATCTTGGTCTTCACACTCCACTATTACATACCTGGAGCATAAAAACAACCAGAGTTATACCTTCCTCTTGGAGCTACACAATTTGAGTGAAACACAGTAACCCTGTATTACAGACCTGGAACTAAAAATGAAGATGATCTTTGAGATCTTTAGCTCAACCAACAGCTGAACTCTTAAAATTTCATAGTGCCCAATTCCATCTGGATCAGGAGAGTCTATCAAAGTATCTGTAGTTTTTCACTTCCAGTGAAGTGTCACGACTTGAAGAGGACACACCTGAAGTCCAAATCATATGAACATGTTTTCCGAGAATGTTTTTCACTGTGATACAACCTGCTACATAATTTAGTGGCTGCAAACTTGTTATTCAAGAGCACCTACAATTCAAGGAGAATCTCACCCTACCTGCTCCCTGTTTTACCTTTAGAAATGGTGGAAGGAAAAGTATTGGTCCTAAAGCAGCTCAGCAGAGTCTACATGCCAGAGTTTCCATTTCTAAACTATGAATTGGATACAAAACTTAATAGTACAATCTGGACACCTACACTGAAAATTTATTTTGAAGTTAAGCAGTCATTTGGAATGCTTTTGTCTAAATTTCTACTTGCAGCACTGACAAGCAAAAAGTAGCTATTAATTGAAACCTATGTACGTATCTTTTTTCTGTTGGTCAATGTATCCCTTAGAACCACCCAGCAAAAGCATTCAATAAAAATATAGTAAAGTAAAAACATATAATAAATACTATTAAAAAAAGAAAGAAATTAGCATCCCAGAAAATTTTCAAACACTGCCTTTGGATTCAAAAGTGACTAATTCAAACAGTCTCTTGGACATTACATGTCAGTAAGAATTATACCTTCCTTATGTACTTGTGCAGAATATCTTCATGAGAGAATAATTGCAAGACAAGACTAGAGGTCTGTCATTTGCAGCTGATCAGATTTGAGTAGTCTTATTTATAAATACACAACATATTACATCCACTAAAATAAGGCATATGTAACTTACTCCATGTGTACAACCCCAATAAAATCTGTAACTAAAGATTCCTCCTAGGTCCTTGATAATGCAGCATTATAGACTGTTCTCTCACAAATGTTTGTATAAAAGTCCAAAGTCTGCACATAAACTTGAAGGAAAAGGAGAAGTAATGAATTGAAACGTGCCATATTCATCTTCATTTGTTAAAAAGCCCTAGACAGTTTCTAAAAGATATCTTGAAGCAAGGAGTAAGAGTAATGCTTCATACTTGGGTAGATGTCTCGTATGTCCAAAGAGAAGACAGAAAAAGCAGTAACACTGACTTCTGAGGCCACGGTTAAAGGACAGGTTAGCTCTACAATGACAAGTGACTGAGCAGGAGGTTTCATTTTCAAGGGTTATTGTACTTTTTCCATTGATTATTTTAGTAGCATGCTGTGTCTGGATAGTTGAAACATACAATTGATCAGCAGCCATGAGGATTTATGGCTACGTCAGCTCATACAGTGGTTTCAACATTTGTATTTTGTCACTGAGAAATTGAGATGTCTGGAAAGAAAACAAAGAATAAATTGACTAGGGTTCTTGGTTAGGTGGACTTTTCTTATTTGTTTTGTTGAATTTATTTTTTTTAAGTTGTAAGTCAAAAAACTCCACTGAGTTATGGACGTTTGAGCTTTCTGCAGACGGAGTGTCTGAGATGTTGCTGAAATGTAAGAGAACATTGTCTATCAAGCTGATAGAAGTAAATTAAGCTACCAACAGCTTAATGAAGAATATTTGATTAAGTCAAGCACTTGGTTTCTATTCACACCAATTGAGACTGCAATTATTTTAATAATTTATATTTAATAGTAATTTTTAATGAAGCTGAACATTATCTTTGGCCACTGCAACAGAAGTAACTATTGCTTGCAAATGTACATAAATAATTTGGTTAAGCATCTTAAAATTCAACCTACTAAAAATAATTAAGGAATAAAATTTAGTTATAAATGGAATCTCTCAGCATAGTTTACAGGTTTCTTGAAAGAATTTTATAAAAACTGTTGGTTATGTCTTACATCACACATCACACTTAGCTCCCAATTTCCAACTTATGTGTGGCTAATGCCGATCTGTGGTTAATGCTGTTACCACTCTAAAACATGATCAAATGCGTTGGTATTTTTAGGTATTTGATGCAGCTACAAAGGTTACAAATGAGAATGCGCCTAGGTCTTCCTTTTAAAACACAAGTATATGCAAGTAAATAGCTCTGAGTGTTGTGCATATGCAGATGTTTGTACGCTAATACACACATAGACTCACACTTTCACACAGTACAGCTCTATTCATCTCAGCTTGCTTCAAATGAGAAAATTTCTCCATGCAAATACTTGTGCAGAAGGCTTGCAGATTACTTAGACATCTAATTTTACTCTTAATACACTGAGCTGAGACAAGATCCTAAACTAAGCAATCCTACCTCTCTAGAGTATAGATGAACTAATATTTACAACTAAATTTCCCTCTTAAGATTGCACATATCTGCAATGACATTTTGTTTGTGCTCATAACCATAAATGGAATAAAACTAAATTAGATTACAACAAAAAAAAAAACCCAAACTGCTTTATGAATCTTCCTAACATATACCTTTGATTAATATTTAAGTGCATAACTTCAGTATTCTAGCCAACACTGTCAAACATTATAAGCACAAAAAGTACAACCACACAGACAGCAAAGCAGAGCAAAAGCAAACTTAATCTCCTCTCCAACACCATAAATAACTTGAATGACAACTTTTAAAATAGTTAGGCTGCTTTTTGTGACATTGTATGCAATGCTCTAGACATCACCTTCTTTAGTCTAACAGTAATGCACATTTCTACATTTTATTAGCCTCCATTTATAAATTACTATGTTTAAATGCATATTGTTTTAAATCTACTACTTTACCCTGAGAAAAACTGAGATTCTGAAGCTCTCAAGACAGGTCATCTTTTGATGAGCATCCTTCTGGGCATTATAGCTTTGATTTCAATTAAATCTTGATACAGTATAAATAAACCGTTTCTAACATACCAGTACAAGTAGTTTGCCAACGTGGAATTTTTGCATGCCCGTGATATCAAGAAAGTGCAAAGGTCTTGCTGGAAGGGATTTAAGAAGGGCAAAAAAAAAAAAAATTAAGTTACAAAGAAATCTAAGTATCTGAGAGACAAAGTTAAGGAAAAACACCAAGCAAATAAAAGAGTTGTGAGAGATATATTTTCTTCTAAAATCTGAATCCAATCCTACCAAACATTTAAATCACAATAATTTAAATATTCCTTTAAATCCAGCAACACTACTAAAATTAGAAGGTCTGCTACTCCAGTAATGTATTTACCAATGTATAAAAAGCACATTGTGTTCTCCAAAAAGAAACCTTTAATGTAATTTCTACTTTAATATGTTACTCTTTGCTCCTATGCAATTGCATCTTGCTGTAAATACCATAGCATCCAACTCCCAAAGAGATTTCCCACTCAGTTTTGTATCCAGAGCATTTAACAATCTTGAAGATGTTCTACATTTCAAGAAAACAAATTTGTATAGCATACCCAGCATTTAGCTGCTTCTTCCAGGTTTAATAGTCCAGGTAGCTAAAAAACTGTGTATCTTTACTGTTATATGCTCAATTTGAGGTTTATTTTCTATGCAGTATTAAGACTCAAACAGGACAATTTGCCACAGGGAATGGGTCATTAGTTCAAAGACCAATTAATCTGCATATCAGATTAAAATCAGATTCCTTCAAGATGTCTTTACCTTCTATCTACCCATTCCTATTACTTGTCTGGCATAAACTGAATTTAGTCTTTGGCAGAAGTAAATCAAGTCAGTGTCTCACTTAGTTTCAAAAAAGATGACATGTCAAAGAAAACAAAAGAACAGACTGCAGAGACTGAAATATCTGGATAACTGTTTTCTATTAAAAGGCTGTTTTAGAACACCTTTGCTATCACATAATAATTTTCTCTGTTACAGAACAATACTTTAACTTCAATTTCCAGTCCCCCAGCTTTGGGTACTGTGATCATGGACATAAAGAGACACCCAGTAAAAAAATTCAGTTAAGCTATTGCTATTTTCTTAGCATTTACTTTAAATCTATATTCTTAAATATTCAGTGAGATTTACCCAAGGGATTCAAATATTCACACACAAAAGCAAGAAAGAGTACCAGGTCACTAGAAAAGTACTATAAATACCAAGTAAATCATGTGACTTACATCAAGGTTTTCATTTTCTGCAAGCTCTTTTGTCTTAGAAGTAAGAGGTGGAGAGGAAACAGGTGGAATAGGACTCATAATCTGGGAACTACACAAAGGAAAACACGCAATTGGTATGATTCAAGATTCTTGCTTAGGGGCCAGGGAGCATGCATGGAAATCACAATCGATTTCACTTCCACAGCATAATAAATTCAGAAAACTGGAAGAGTTTCTTTGCTACCTCTCTTTGAAGGTAGCATCCCAACCCTGTTTCAGAACAAACTGCATGAGCAGCAACTTTGACAGCTGCAGTTCCTGAAAACAGCAAAAATCTGTGCCTGGAGAGCTATACAGTTTGTGCCTGTGAAGGACATTCACTTAAACAAACTTTGCATTTTATTACATCTTCCATTCAAAATAAGCAGACATAGATAGGAATTCAACAAATCTGCATTTTCAGGAGCTTTCTCAAATGTTCTAAGATGAAACTGCTAATACACAACACCTGCAAGCACTAGTCTCTGGAATGAAACTACACAGAGCAGACAAATGCTCATTTGCAAGGCAAAGTTTTCAGATGGTAAATTTACCTGAAAAGAAGTAATTAAATAGCTCTCCTAAGATCTAAGTATCATTTGAGCCTCAAAATACACCACCCTTCCCACAACACCCACTTTTACAGCTTTGCAGTATGGTCAATGAAAAGCTGTAGAACTGTAATACAAAAAATATGCCCTCATGTTACAAGGCATTAGAAGTTTAAGACTGAAAATTCTAAAAATCTGTAACAAATATTCACTGAAGACTTTGGTTACCAAGTTCATTTGCACTTTGCTTGATACTTTATTAGCTACCTCAGTCTTTCTTTTGGACTCCTGCCAGTATAAGAAGTATGCTTCCACAAGTCTTCCCCTATACCTTCTTTTGCAGAAGCAGAATGAAATTTCTTTTCACTTCAAATTGATTGGACTTTTAGATCCACATTCTGTGATGAAAGCGGGGAGTGGAACCTCATATAATTTCAGTGAAGACATCTTAACTTTTGCAAATACAGAAGGAAGAAAGAGCAGTGATTTTCCTGCTCTACAGAAGTTTTCTTCCTTTTGTGTAGTAGAAGCAAAGGCCACAACTTTAACACTGTTTGCTCTGTAAACTAAGTATAATCAGGAAACACATTTCATGAATGCTCAGGATTTTATAGGTTTGATTTTATTCTTGGGTTTTTTTTTTAATGTTCAGATTAAAAATAGCATGATGAATATGCAAAGCTCCCCTAAAAAGAAGGAACAATTTGATGTGTTAGAATATTACATGTTTCTGCCTTTCTGCTGGAAGTTTAACCTTCTTACCTGTCTATTTCTGAAGCATTAGATCCAGATGTTGTCATAGTTTCTGACATGGAACCTTGACTGTCCCTCTTGCTAGGCTCCAGGCCATTCTTTATGTCATCAAAATTTTCGTATTTCAATGCTTGGACTAACTGTAGCAGGTACATCAGCAAATCCTTAGGGAAGAAAAAAAATCCAAGTGAAATAAGGGTGTCAGTCAAAGAAAACTAGAACTCCTTCTGTTTACAAAATTATGATTTACAGATAAACTTAAGTCAGGATTTAGTGATCTCTAATAACACAGAAATGGAAGTCTCCCTAAACAAGCAATGTACCATAGCAACACTGGTGCTGGATGCAGTTTGACTCCCAAAAGATACTGCATTATCATACTACCATTCTTTGTTACTTAAAGACAGTAAGCTCTAACTTAGTGAATATTCAGGTGCAATTACTATGTTAAAATTCTCTTTAGTTAAGCTACCCTAATTGCTTCCGGCATCCACAGAATAAAACATTCAATTTGTGTCTCAAAAGAGGAAAACTGAAAATTCAAGCATAAATTGGACTGTGATATCAAGAATGGAAATTCTCTTTTCTCTTATGGACTATTTTTTTTATCCTTTGTGTAGCTGGGGATCTAAGAGAAAAAAAACAAATATCTAATCTGTTTTAGATTAAAGAACAGATTTTTAACCACTTGATGTCTAAAATCAGCTTATTGCCTTTACTGTTCAACTTCTTCTGTTTACTTACTTTCCAATACTTTGTAAAAAGTACGTTTTTAATGTCATAGCAGTATGACCTAGGCTATTGAAGTAGGCTTGAAAAAATATTATATACTTATGCTCCCTATTTTAAACTCCATTGATTGCCAAAGATTGAAGAGTTATGGTAAAACATTCAAACCTGGATTCACTTTTTTTTAACTGTCAAAATAAAATATATAAATCATTGATATTTAACATATTAGATTCTATTTAGTGGGCTCTATTCATAATCACAGCTCATCACATTCTAATCAGTATACAATTAAAAAGACCTCATTTCCACAGATAAACTACTCATTTTCTTTAGCAAAAGAGTATGATGATATACTGAATTCACCAGATGGAACTGCTGAAAATCCTTCCATTTACTATTTAAGTTCAGAGCACTTCCACAGGTTAACACTCAAAATTTATCACTGTTTTTTGGTGAGAGGTGTTTTACCTTGTTTAACAAACCAGACACTACTTGGCAGCTCATGCTAAGACAACTAACAATGTGTGACACTTAATTGTGTAAAGACTGCTCCCCAAAAATGTTACAACAAATTTCCTAAATAAAAGGAAATATTTTGTTTTCCTTTACCAATATTCATTAAAATGTCATGAAAAGTAGCAAACATTTCAAGGACTCAATGAGATAAAAAATCCTGGGACCAGCTGACTTTTCCATGTACCAACAGACAGTGAATACCTCATCATCAGCCTGCTGAAGCCTGGCGACAGCATAGCGCCGCACCGTTGGGTTGGTGAAGTGAGATGACAGAAGCTCCAGAGAGTCTTCCACATCCATGGGCTTCCACTTGCCCAGCAGCTCCAGTGCTTGCTTTGCCTCTTGTGGTAGATCCCAGTTGACACACTTCAGGAACTTTGTCAAGGCCTAAACAGGAGAGTGGACAATTGATCAGTAGAAAGCTAGCCAAAGGAAATTATTTCAAAAACTAATGTCTCACACAAAGGTAGAACTAGATTCAGATTATATTTACATAAGGACAGACCTGGAAAAGCTTACTGAAAAGCTTCCAGCCCAAACCATTTAACAACTCAACTTACCTTCTCCTGATGAGTAAGGTAATATCTGAATTTCCACACCAAATCCTGTTCCTCATACGTTAGTTGCTTTGTTGGTGGATAGCTCACTATGATCTACAGTCAGATACACAGTCAGAAAGCGAGTTTAAAAATGTAAACAGGCAAAATCAACAAGTTAACAAAGTATACTGTGAGACAGTACAACACTGACAACACAAAAATTGAATTGACAGTGCAGGCAAACACAGTCACTTTAAGTGTACCACTCACACCTACATGACATGCACAAAATACACATTCTTAACCCCCTAAAAATGGTTTAAAAAAAATGAACAAGCACCTTGTGTTCCTTTCTGAGTTGGACTCTTCTATCTAAGCACTCTGAAACATTTCCTTCATGATTTTCTATAAACTGAAATTAACTGTATTTTCCTTAAAACTGTCACCACATATTATTACCAACCTACCTAATAAAACTGAACTTAGCCATCATGTGACTGACTTACATTAAGCTGGTCTCGTGTAGTTGCATTAGGCTTCAGGTCATGATCAGAAGGTCCACTTCTTAAACTTCGAGCAAGTTTGTGATGTTTGCTTTCTACTAAGTTCTCCTAAACGCAGAGGGCAAGTCAATATTTATAAATACTAAATTTCAGAGAAAATTACTATTGAAGCAAAACCATCTAGAGAAGACTCACCAGTCTCTTGAAAAATGCATGAAAATTCAAACTGAAAGTACAGCATCTTCTGGCTTTTTTTTTTTTTGTTTATTTTACAAAAAAAACCACCTTTAATAATACCTGGAGGGTTGTTGGGAGTTTTGAGAGTCTGTTTCAATTTCTCACTTAGCATTAACAAACCCTACCTTGCCTTTTAGTGAATTGCTGCAAAATCTAAGCATTTCAGTCAACACATCCATGACTGACAGCACTCAAACGTGCTCAACACTTCATAAACATTTTCTTTAGGATGATGTTTGCAGCATAAAGCTTTGAATGCAAGAAAAAAACATCTCAAAAACTTTTCCCACTGTTAATATCATGTTAGCAACAGTAGGAGCCACAATAGGAGCCACAGTGCCAACGAGTTTTCAGCAGCCAAGGCAGTTTCCAGCATTGTCAGACTTGCTATTGCAGTGTTAGATTACACGGTGCTCAAACAGTGTTGCCAGTACAAGCCCACTTACATTAGGGTTCCCAATGCTGCCAATACCAGTCCCACTGAATTGGCATCCACAATAATGGAAATCTTTTCTAGAACTGTACTTAGGCACTGTCTACATGAAAGACAACATACAAGAGAGTATAGGGAGAAAATATTTTAACAGAGGAAGTGACCAAGAGTTATTACACCAGTCTCTAAATTCTACATTCCTCTTCTTCAGCTTCCTCTTATCTACCCACCCTCTAACCTCTTTTGCCAACAATCCCCCTTCTCTGCTTTCTTACACCTCAGAAGCAAGCACATTATGCATGGAAAGAAGGAGGTGAACATTTGCATTAAATCAATCCTTGTATTTAATCTAGCAGCAGCAGAAATAAAAAAAAAAAAAAATACAAAATTCAAACGCACTGATATTTCTCAACTGGTTAAATATATCTTGCCACTGGAATTTGAAAACATTTAAGATGGCAAGCTTTCATCTACATTTATGAAAAGTTCAACAGTAACTCTGTAATACAGATGGCACCACATGTAGCATGCTTACCATAGACATCTGGGGATCTGGAATCTTAACAATTTCAGGACTTGTCAAAATTGGAGATGACTCATCACCATCCTGAATGACAAAAAATTGTAAGCATATTAAACATTTCAAGTTTTAGGGAGAAAATGTATCATATTAATGCATTGTGAACTCTACTACATGAAGAAGAATGACTCAACTGCTGACAGTTTTAAGGGAAAAATAAAATAATAACCAGATTATTTTTCTTGTCTGTCTCTTTCCCAGATGACAAGCGATTTGGCAAGACAGATGGAAGTTCACTAGAGGAGACACAGCTTGACAGCTCACTACTATGATGCCACACAGGTGAGTGGAGAAATTTGCCACCATTGTCACGTGTCCTCTGGAAGCATGAAGAGAAACAAAACCAGGCTCTGTAGTTCCACCAAACCCACACAGTTTTTTAGAAAAACCACTACGTTGCAGAAAATTTATCCTAAAATTTCAACACTTTAAAAGTTCAACAGAAGGATGTATGTAACCTTATCTATCAGAGGTTCCACATGCTTAGAGCCTAATCTATGCCGTCTAAATAAGAAAGGGAGAAACTACAAGTGGCAGGCTTTTAATTTTTTTTCATTGTGTCTGGTTCCTGTTTGAACCAGACACAATGAAAAAAAATTAAATGCCTGCCACTGCATTACAAAAGTAGCAACTCTGTCTTCAAGACACACAGCAAATGTGGTTTTGTACTTCATAATACAATAGTTTCTGGAGGGTAACTAACATTAATAAACGCTATGAAAAGACATTTCATTTAAAATACAGAAAAAAACAGTCAAACTCAGAACAAAACAAACTCAGCATAACATGTGCTCTGCCATATTTATACTGAGTCTGTTTTCATTTATTTTGCTGTAAATTTGAGATCAGAATAAAATTTTTTTTACTTACCAACATTTCCCACAGTAACTAAGTTTTCAGGTAACTTTCTCAGGTGTCTTTCTGCCCCCATCCTCTTTTCTTCCCTACTTTTCCAATCACATATGCCCTTTGGGATAGCTTTACTTTTATACTTTTCAGAGGTAACTTTCAAAGAAGAGGTTGTTTCAAGGGGAGAATCATTTATCACTAACAAGATACATGAGTTTAAAATTGCCATTATCCACCCAAGAGAAACTTTTTTTCCTACTACATAAATTTGTGTTGCTGGCTACAGTAAAATATCTATTTATTAGATAATAATATTTATTTATTAAATATTTATTATTTTATTTTAATAAACAAATATTTGTTTAATATTTATTATTAAATAATATTTATTATTAAAATGCTTCTTTAGAAAGACACTTTTAATTGTATTTACTAGTGTCCTATGCCTTTCTGAAGTAACAATTTGACAAAAGTCAAAATAAGAACACACATATCCTTCCTAGTTAAGGGAAATAAACACACAGTCTGCTGGTGGCTGATGATGGTCCTAGAATATGAGCACGTTGCTTTTCTCATTAGTCTTTTTAAAAAAAAAGCATGTACACAAACATTGAAGAGGCAAAGATGACACTTGCTTACAGTATCTCTACTCTAAAAGCATACTGCCTAAATAATGAACTTAGCTCTGACCTCGCTGCACAGAAATAACAGCATCAAAGTATTTCCTTAACAACAAAATATGCTGCACCACTGACAGTAGACTGAATTGGGCTGGAGTCACAGTGAAAGATCAGCATTCATGCTGAACAATGCCTCTGCCATCTCACCAGGCAGAATGCTCAGATCATGTCACAGTAGTCTCATAAAGTCAAATTATATAAAAAACAATGAAATTGTTGCAGGTGGGAGGAATCCTTCTCATAAACACATCTGATGACAGACTGATTTCTATATACCAATACCTTATCTTCCAATTCCAAACTCTAAGGCTGCAATCTGACTTTGCCTTTATAGAAACACAAGATTCCAATCTTCCAGGGACAAGTCTCCACTCTGTTTAGAACCTTCACACAAAAGCCCTGTATGAAAAACTTGACACTGGAGGGGATTCAGTAGCAACAAGCTACTAACTTGCTACTAACAAGCATTTAAACTCTTCAGAGTATCCAGGTGCCATGAAGATTCTCTAGGGATAAGCAGTAGTAATACCCATTGCTGTATTTTTCCCCTCAGTGAAAAAATGATAAAATCAGATATATTAACTGAAAAAGGAAAGGTTTCAGACTGATAAAGTGGACATTTACCCCACAATTAGAAGTCTCTGGCAGACATTAAAAATTCAAAACTCCCCAGGATGAGAATGACAATAGCACTATTGTCTAAATTTTGCTTACTTACAAAACAACAACAACAACAAAAAGCCCTCCAGTGTTTCATGTCAAAATCCTTAGAAATGAAGGTTAATGAGTTTTTTTCCCCAAGACTAATGTTAAAAGAATGATTTGTACACTCATTGCTGGCAACACCTTTTGGAACCTTTCAAAAGAATCACGATAATGACTGTTTATTTTAAACTCTTTGAATGTAGTCAGATCATGATGTAGAGCGAAGCTGACAAGTTCTAGCTATTCAGTTCAAGCACCAGGAAAACCATTCCCAGTGTTTTGCTGCATGACAGAACAAAGCCTTAAGCTCAATCAAAACTTGCCATGTAATCAAGTTTTTCCAAGCATTCATGGGACAAGTTACAGTGTCAGGAGCAAACATTTTGAAACAGACTGCTTAATGAAATACTCAAGAATGACATTAGCTGTCCTGTGAAGGATGTCAGCTGTTTAACTACCCTTCTGTAATTCTCCATTACACCTTGAGAGCAACATGTGCAGCACCACAATCCTGACCATCCAAAGTTACTAAACCAAACCAGTGCCTAAATTAGCACTTGAATTTGGCCAAGTGCATACTTTTGAAGCGTCTTTCCTGATCATGCCCATATAGACAGCTTTAGTTCACGTCATGGAAATCTCAGAAATCCCTGACATCCTCTAACTGCCAACAACCACGTGGGATGTGATGAAAGACAGACCAGAGCACAAGTACACAGGGCAGACACTGGGCCTTCGGCAGCCTCTTCCCTCAGTGAATCTGCTCCTCTTGGCCTAGCACAGGCAGAACCTGAGATGACCTGCTATTCTGCCACCAAGAAACAAGAGCAACATCAAAACTAAACAGCAGGAACTTGCTTTAAACTGCTGTGCTACAGAGCTCTGCAGATATTTCACTACAATAAGGTCAGTGTGGGTGACTTTATACAAACATTAGTGTTCATTTAAGACAGTCCACAAAATTTGCAGAATTTTCCAAACCAGCAACATTCCTCTGTACTTGCCTGAAAATCAGTTTCAGAGCACAAATAAATAGGGAGGTTCTATTTATCTTATTTTTAAACCAAAACACCATTTAAAGTAACACCAATGCCAACCAACATCTCTCCCACAAAAAAAAAGGGCAGACAACCACTGGTGTGGACAGTACTTCTACCTTTAAATCCACGAAAAATCTCTGATAATCTAACTTATTTATCTTTTTTAATGAACTGGATGCAGCAGCGCAATTATTTACCCAAAGACATATTTCACTTGAAACCTGCACAAAAATACATTAGTGATAAATGCTGGTGTTATTTGTACTTGATAAGTCGCATAGAATTTCTGCCTAAATGGAGAATCTAAAGTGATGGTGTCATTACTAGCAGACCCTATCCCTCACGCCTCGACACTGTATTTAAATGAAGTTAACACAGAACATGGAAAGAGACTCTGCCACCTCACTTCATTGTAATTGAATGTCGAGTCAAAGAACCCCAAATCCTATCAGTCGCTGTTTAACAGGCTAGTTCTTCCTAAACACTTGAAAACAAATATATCAACAAAACTGTGACAAGTAATCTCCGCTTTGACTATCGGTCACAAGCAGGTGACAACAGAACCTTCTTTCATTATGCTCGGTGCACTGGATTGGTGATGGCCGATACATAGACTGCAGACTGTAATTGGAAGCATGACAAAACTGAGAAAACAGGCACTAATTTATGTACCATTTCCTACGGCTGTCAGAAAAGGGTCAAGAACTTGTTGGAAAGCTACTTTGTAACAACAAATCCTTCAAACTGCAGTTAGTTACAGCTCTAACACGTACTATTACACATTCAATTACTTTATTTCTGCAAGAGAAGCCAATTCATACTTATTATGCTCCATGCACTTTTAATATGCTTCAGAAACATCTGTTAAAAGAAAGGTGCATGCTTGGAGTCTGAATCTTTTTCCCTGTATCGTACACATCTATACAACCACAATGATGGAAAAAATAAGAAGTCATATGTGCACATCAGGAATAATTCATCTATAATGGCAGGCTGCTGGAGGTAACAGAGAGAAGTCATTTTTAGGAATGCCATGTTCATTTATAAAAAGAAAAGAGCCAAGAGGACACAAAGCCACTTATGTTTGCACCTGTGCAAGGTATAGCATGTTCTCATGGAAAGAGCTAGCTGTTAGTAGAAAGTTTCAATATTTTCATCATATTCTGTTATGCTCTCCAGACAAGTATTTCCTTTATTTCCACAGAAGTAAATAATATTATTTTGTTCATGGGGAAATCTGTCACATCGTAGGTTTTGTTGTGATTTGTAACACAAGATAGTTTTGCAACAGCACAGTCCTCTATAATTGCTAGTTCTGGGATAAGTGTACAGATGCATTGCAAAAAAAGGCATTCTAAAGGCAAAAAGATTTGAAATGTGTGGAAAGGTCTCACTGTCAACTACAGTCCCCAAAAAGAAATGCTAAACAGCTAACCTACACAGCTGCCTAAGACCAACTTTCATCCATATTACCAAAATTCACCAAGAAACTAAACTGAAAGTAAAATAAAGTCACAAAAAGAAAACCAAATCAACTGTCCCCCCGACAAAACTGACCAAAAAGCTCTAACCAAACACAGACCTCAGAAAACACTCCTGAAAGCCAAAAAACTCCAAGTTTTGCAATATATCAAATAGTTGAAGCAGATTCTGACCTGTTTTTTATTATTTTAATCCTGTTTTTTGCTATTTATTACTGTATTTTTCACTGCCTTCTTCAAAAATTTTCAGTTAGATCACAGCTCTTTCAGGCCAGGCCAACCAGTAATAGCCATACACACAGAAATACTTGTAATCCATTTTGCCTTATGTTAACATTTTGTGTAATGAATTAAGCTTTTTAAAATTCTCAGAATAAATGCTGCTTAATGTTAGTACCTCTGGGCTCAAG